>NC_088785.1:4695072-5060072 GCF_958450345.1 Calliphora vicina | reverse complement strand
TTTACGCATAGCGGACATATCACGAAATAGTTTATTGCAGCCCTTGTGAGGGCAGGCGATTTTTTTGTCTGGTCCTACTGGAATCACATTCGTTGCGGCAGTGTTGCTCGATAAGGTATCGTGTGAGTTATAGCTTAATGGAGGAGGCGTTGTTAAAGTTGTATTTTTTGGTTGCTCATTATTTATGTTTTGCAAAACTACACCCATAGGTAAGAGGCGCCCATTTTGTGATCCAGTCATTTGTAAAGTATTCGCCGTAGTGTTATTTCCATTGAAGGTGTTTATTTGAACATGGTTAGAGGAAGCGTCCTCATCGGATGTTATACTTGTTAATGTTGAATTACTAGTTTCATTAATATTAGACAATAAGGTAGTAGGATTAACAATATCTGGCGTAGAATGCGGAGAGTTTGTTGTTATTAACGTATTGGTGGTTATCGTGGGCTGCTGGAGAATATTGGAAGAATTTATTTGATGTGTATTGTTGGTGGATTCTGTTATCCTTTTTGATTTGTCTGTGTAGGGATTGGATCGTGAGCAAATATTTTGTGGTTTTTTGCTATCATTGATTTGATTTAAGTTTACATCTCCTGGTAAATTGTAAGAAATAGTCAAACCATTTTTTACAGTTGAGGCTGCATCCTCTATTATAAGTTGATGTTGCTGTTGTTGCATCAATATATGCTGCTGTAATATTTCTGGTTGCAAATTACATGCAGTATCAAGTAAATTGGCGGGTAATGAGGTGGCTGGTGACGTACTTGTAGTTGTAATTACATTGGTGTTTGCACAACGATTGGAAAATTTTTGATATTGCTGGTTTATATCCTGCTGATCATTCTGCTGACAATCGGAATTTTCAGGATTAATAGTTAATGCATCATCTTGCTCTTCTTCATCATCGGATATTCCAGATGCCCACATAGTCACACTGAATTCTCCCTCCAATGTTTTGATTTGTACTTGCTTCTGCTCCCAACGCCTAGGTTTCATAGTCTCCTCCATTACTGCTTCGCCTCCTCGACCATCATGACTGGAGGAGACACATTTATTTAACGGTGTAGTTGTTGACTGGAAAAAATTTGGTTTCGATGTTAACGGCTGAAATTTTTGGTTGCTTTGAACTGTTGGCGGTATTCTTGAAGTGTTTATATCTGAAGATAATGTCTCACTAGAACTGGGCTTTAAATTAGAATAACCTTGGAGATCGCTATTTAATATATTCACACTTTGATTAGACGATAAATTATTTACAGCAAACGAAGAAATACTTTGATTTTTTTTTCGTTTTCTGTTAAAAAAGAAGGAAAATTACTTTAGTAAATTTCTATGTGAATTATTAATAAATGTATAATACATTACTTGTTGCTGGATGAATTTATTAGAGTAGCTGCAGATGAGTTCAAGGGTATAGATGTTTGAGACGGTATAAACATATCCGGATGAAAAGGTGACGACGCATTCAAATATACATGATTGGTTAATTGATGATCAGCATGTATGCCCATATCTTCTTGTATCAAAACTTAAAATAAAACATAATTCTACAATAATAAATACAGAAAATATACAAGTTAACGATTAAAAATCTAAAAAATCGAGGTCGTACCTATATGCCTCTTTGCTTATATCACAGTCAAGCATAGTTTTTGCTGATTTTCAATAGCAAAATTTTCGTTAATATATCTGACTTTTGAAATTGATTAATATGGAAACTAGGCATATAACTAATTTTGGCGAAATTTTTGCCATACCACCACGTGATGGCCAATGTTGTATAAGTAATGAAAATCATTTTTTTAGGTCATTTGGAATCAAAAACATCACGCACCAACACCAATTTCTAAAATAAACCAAACTTTTTTTTCCCTGAAAAATTATATGAATAACTAGCTGAATCCGTTGACTTTTTTATTTTTTTTTTTGCTCAAAAGAAAGCTTATGTCTTTTCCTTGAAGACCTTTTTAGTCGCTTAATGGGATGCGAGAGGCATATCTATCAAAATAAATATTTTGTAACTCAAAAAATAAAATTTTTGACATTTTTTTTTTCAAAATCTAACTATTTTCCAAAATGGACCCTTTTTTAAATTTTTTTTTTGTTCAAAAGAAAGCTTAGGGAATGGACATTTTCTCCGAGTTTTAGCGATAATACAGTTTGTGGGTCTTTTTGACCCAAAGGAGATATAGGGTTAATCTCCAAAATATTTGTAATCTTACCCAGCAAAAACTTGGTAATGACTTGCAATTACTGAACAGCTTACTTTTGAATGACTACTACATACCACCTGCATTACATATAAGTAGTTTAGTAATGGCTGGCATATAATCTATAAAGTCAAAAAAAATCAAAATAAACAAACAAAACAAATAATCAGTTACTTTTTCTCAATTTGCCCATTTATTTTATTGCATGTTTATTTTTAGAAAAACAGAAAAAATATAGTACTACTGACTGAAAACCATTATTTGATGCACAATAAAATAACTAAGCAGTGGTGTAGTGAGTAGAACAGTAGACTAGCAAACGAATAGTTGTTGGTTCGACTCTTGGCTGCGATTTTTTTTTATTTTTTGTTTGCAAATACAAAATTCTATAAATAGCTCTACAACAAAACAACTTATTTATCTGCCTATTTGTAAGCGAGGGTGGTAAGTACTTGCCTCCAATGACATCACCGTGTTAAAATAATTAGTTAAAAAGCTATTGTGTAAGTAGTGTATAATAGTAGGTATATTAGCTTTTTAACTCATTACTTTTCAATGTAAGTTTTGCTGGGTATATATAAATAGGCCACACGTTTTTTTTTTTGTGGTACACTTTTAAGTATGTTATTGTCCACTAATATTGATGAAACATATATGGTTTAAAAGGGGGTTTCCTCTAGATATGCACAATATATAAAAATATTTAAAAATTCTTTCCATAAAAGTGGTAAAAAGCGTTTTAAAAGTGGTCGAATTTCGACCATTAGGCGATACTAGTTTTCTTTAATTTAAATAATAAAAACATATTTCTGTAAAATAATGCAGAAAGTTCAGGAGTTTCACAAATATTTTTCATATAAATAGTAAAGTTTTACATATATCTAAGGTGACAATACGTTCTCTTTTTTAGAGGACAATCTTCTATTTAAACTGGCTGTCATCTATAAAAATGGTGTCATCTATCTGTCATCTTTTTCCATAATCTGCCATCTTTTGTCATCTTAATTTTTAAAAACATGATCAATATTTATTTTTATAAAAAGCATTTTTACTGGAATTCAAGTTGAAAGCAAGTGCAATTCAAGCCTAGAATTATAGCCAAGCAATTGAATTACAGTTGTATTATTACACTTTATTTCAATAGCATTCTGCAGTAAAAAGGAAACATAAATTCAAGCCATATGATTTTTGCTTGAAAAATATTTAATTTTTTATTAAGTGTTAATTTCCATTTTTGTGCTGTTGTAAATACTAGACTTCATGCTATATTTTTCTAAAGTTTCATTAAAATTGGTCTAAAAATTTATAACTTTCCGCTATCTTTCAATTAGAAATTCCAAATATTGAAAAATTTGTCCTTTGACCTTCACGATGCACAGAGGGATTTTGGTGTCAAAAAGTCAATTTTTCAAACACTCAATTTCAAAAATCAAATGATGCGGTTTTGTTGAGAAATGTTTAAAGATGAAATGTACACTTATAGTTTTAAGAAAAATTTTATTTTTAAAAAATTTAAGTAAAGTCCATGCAAGGGTGTTAAGCAATAATTTTCTTATATTTTCACGCAATTCAGTGGTTTATACATGAATAATTTTCCTAATAATACCATTTAGCTTTCACATATTTGAAAAATATAACATTTCTCTATCAATAAAAAAAAATTATGGGGATATCATAAACCGTTAAGAAGATATGCCCAAATCTATAAGTCTCTAAAAATTATATTATTTTTGATTTTCCTAAAGCTGTTTTTTAATAAAATGAAAGGTTTCGAGCTTGTTTCGATTTAAAAAAAATTGTTTTCGGAAATTTTCGGAACAGGATGAAAATTTAACATTTTTTGTCGAATTATAAACGAAATATCAAAAAAATTCTTATCTATGTATGGGTTTCGTGGGCGGTGGGCGTGTCCGATTTTATTGAAACTCAGCATGCATTCTTCTTTTGTTTCAAAAAATATATGTACCATATTTCTAGACTTTTACTCGGATAGGAAAAATTTTATGCGAAAAAATCTATTTGGATTGTATGGGCAGTGGGCGTTGGGCTTGGTCGATTTTGATAAAATTTTATTTTTTCTCGGTGCCAAATTTCCGCGCTCTACGACCACTCCTTATAATTTTTGCCAAAAAATGTGCTATGTAAGAAGGGTTAACTTTTTTCGATTTTAGTAAAACTTTCAGACTATATTTAAAATTATCTGGATTTTAATATTATGGACAGGTTTACTTAATATTAATAACAGTAAGTAAAGTGGGCTCATTCGACAAAATATGGCCAACAAATTAGTTTTTCTCAAAATCTAAGAGGTCATACTTTTTTCACATTTATATTCCCTATTGTATTGTAATACCTGCGAATAGGTTAACGGTATCCTACTAACGACAATTACCCACAAATTCCGTTCTTTTAAATTAAATTGCAAAAGTAATCATTTATTGGGAAAATTTTGACAAATACTGAAAAAAAATTCACTTTTTCCCCTTGTAACACCTCAAAACTTCAGCGTCGTTGCGCCGTAAAAATATGCTGAATTCAAATAAATTTTTGACTTTTTTATTTATGTCTATTTTCATTTTCAAAATCTGGTCGCCTTAATATATCTGACCTTTGACCTCGATGCGCGTCCCGCAATCGTTGTCCGATTTGGCTCAAATTTCCAACACATAACTTTTAGATCTAGTGTCACGATATTCCACCCGGCACTCTTTGAAATCTAAAAAAAATCGACTGTCACCCTACTGTATATATAAATATTTGTTTAAAAGTAATTAAAATTTTTCAATGGTCACGACTCAGTAGTTTCGGAGTTATATTACCAAATTGAAGCAAAAAATATATTTTTTATGTGAAAATAGCTAATTTTTGTCATGAGATATCGATCATAAAAAACGATGGATTACTGTCGAATTTATTTACAATTAAGTGAATTCGCGTACAAGCGTGTACTTTGAGTGTAAACAGTTTAAATTCATTTTATTATATTTTCCAATAAATTACTGTGTTAACTTATGTTTTCAAATTGTCAAACTTAATATTTGCCCTATATTTCCGTAGATATTCTTAGACAATATCAATCAATTGTATCAATTGTATAGTTTAAAATTGAATTGATAATTTTAAACTATTAGACAGTTTAAAATTTAAATTTTTTTTTAGGAAATAGTTGCATAATATTGTACTTTCTCAAACCAGTGGGGAGAGGATATTAAGGATTTCTTGAAATGATTCTATTCTTCATAAAGCAGTGTATTTTGGAGCATTCATCATATATGAAAATTAACATCTAAATCTGACTTCAAAAATTTAAATAGAATTATCAAAAAGCCTTACAATAGTGGAATGATTTGTTCTATTTAAAAGTGAGGCAAATAAAAAATCCTTTTTCGCAGTTTTATTATTGGAACTCAAAATATAGTGACATGTTTGTTCCTTTCTCATCCATTGATTGTTTTTTAATGATTTCCTAATACATATCTGTGTTACAATTTGTGTAAATATATCAACGGGCTTTGAACGTGAGATTTTCGATGGATCTTAATATTCTGAACATTTGCTGAAAAGTTGTTTAATTTTATATTAGTAGTTAACTGTTAATGCCCAATCATAACTGTCTCAAACAACTTTTATGTTTTTTTTTTTAAATATATCCAAAATTTTGTTAAGAAGTTGCTCATTTTTAAATTTTCTTTTAATTTTTTATGTGCTTTTAACTACTTTTTGTTAAATTTTGATACATGTGTGTGAACATTTTTAATTTAATTCAAATATATGGAAACTAAGCTCCATTAAGTCAATGAAAATTTAATGAAGATAAGTCGATTGGGTACTCTAATTTTTTCATTAAGTAGCTTAGGCAAATTAACATTGGACCTTAAAAATATTGTAAAATATAGAAATGAAAATTACAATACAAGCAATAAAATTATATTTAGAAAACAAAATAATGAAAATAAAGAAAATATGCAACAAAAATATGCAGTTATGAGATAAATATGCAAAAATATGCTATAAGACTATATAGATATTTTGCTATAAGAGCAAAATATGCAAAAATATGCACTAACAAATCGATGCCAAAACTCTTATAATTGTCTGAAACGGATAAATAACTAACTCATATGTTTATACGATGCACAGCTAAAAAATATGATATTACATATTTTTAGTTGCCCTGGTTATCACAAATTATGTGGAGAAACATCTAACAAAATTCACAATTTTAGAAAAAAAATCTATCCATAGAATTAAAAAATTTTACCATTTCTGTACTTTTGTAAATGTAACCATGATGCATCAAGGCTATATAGACGCCTTTTTTTGCTATTGACCTGTGTAATCATAGCAACATAGTCGGATAAGTAATAATTTTATAATTATATATACATATATACACTTCAAAATCGACAAACGATCAGGATATGAAAAATTAGGTATGCAGTTCTACCACATAGAGCCTATACATACTTACATATGTATATGGTGTGGTTCATATGTTAAAAATGCCGTTGTACGGTTGTATATGGTCGTTCGTATTTTCCTAATTTTGTATACAATACCATGAACGATTTATGTATTGCATTTCATATTTTAATAAGATTATTTTAGTATCAATAAATATTCAAACTTCTCAAACTTACCATCGTCTATGGAATGCATAACTAAGCTTTGACAATCTGAGGATTTGATACACATATCCTCATTATGGTGAACTTCGTTAGGGTCTTCATCAATATCAATATCATCATTATCATATTCTTTTGTTAAATGTTTTTGTTGCTCGAAGGCTTCAACTATATCATGTATATCAGGCTGAATTATTGATAAAGACGCAGCTGCTACATCCGCTACGTCCTCAAATTGATCATTTCTGACTTCATCAATACCATCATTATCAGCTATATCATGTATGGGTTGAATTATTGATAAAGACGCAGCTGCTACATCCGCTACGTCCTCAAATTGATCATTTCTGACTAGTATACCATATTGTGTGTATGTCGTCATCACTAAATTGGAAAAGTTATTATTGTGGTGATCCGTTAAATGATCGTTTGCCTGTTTTGTTACCGCTATGGCACCTCCTTGTGTTTCACATTTAATATCAGGTTGTGAAATGTTTTTGACAAAATTGAAAATTTTTGTAGTTTTATTCAACATTTATTCAACAATAAAACTGTTTTTTTTTTAATTTCTTCACCATATCATGTTTAAAATACTGTAAAATTTTTGATAAATTTCCTGAGATCGTATAAAGCAATTATAAGCATTTTCTGAATTCGGTCTTCTTTGGTTTGTCAATAATTTACGATGCCTAAAAATATTTAAATTAAATGATAGAGTTAATTCGTTAGTACTTAAAAATAAAATCGATAAATTTTAGAATAGGTCCCTGTTAAACGCTCAAAGTATTTTTGGGGTGGTTTCATTTAAATTTCTCATTTTTACCATTCTCAATTTTAAATTTTGTTAATAGTTGTTTGCCATATTCTGACGAATAAGTAAAATTTCTTTACTGTTTAAAGAAACCCTATTATGATTATTATAGCCCAGATAATTTTAAATATACCCCGCAAGTTTTACTAAAATTAAAAACAACAAAACATAAAATGTAACAACTATAAAAATTTTTTTTGGTAAAAAAAACAATAATTTTATAATTTATTTATTACTAGCTTGACTCGGTGCGCTACTCTACCTCTGTCGCAGTAAAATTAAAAATTTTAAAGGATTTTATAAAAAAAAACAGTTAAGAGAGCTATATTTGGCTGTGCCGAATCTTATATACCCTTCACCAAATTATACTTCAAAATAAAAATTTCAAATTTCAAATATTTTATTTTGAAAATTTTTTTTTTCGAATTATTTAAAATTTTTTTAATTTAAAAATATTTTTTTTTTAAATTTGAAAAAAAATTTTAGTTTTTTTTTTTTTGAGAAAAAAAAAATCGGGTTAAAAAATATTTTTTCCGATTTGATTGTAGGTCCAACTTAATATGCTCTTATATACGTCGTTGCAAATGGCTTTGAAATATCTATCATTAGATATCCATATTGTCTATATTAATAGCTTAGTAATTCAGATATAGGTCAAAAATCAAGGTTGTCCTGGTTTTTTCCTCATATCTCAAAAATTTTGTGGACCGATTTTGCTGATTTTAAATCTCGAAAGCATGTCTGACAGAATTATTGAAGATTTGGATCCCGAAGATATCTGGGGTCTTCAGAAAATTGATTTCAACAAACAGACAGACATGGCTTAATCGACTCCGCTATCTATAAGGATCCAAATATATATACTTTATAGGGTCGAAAAATTATATTGTGGAAATTACAAACGGAATGACAAACTTATATATACCCTTCTCACGAAGGTGAGAAGTTTCGTTAGTTGTAAGAGAAATTTCTTTAGTAGTAAATTGTTGTGTGTTAGTTCTTCAAGTTTCTCAAAAAAAAATTAAAATTTCCGAGTTTTACCAGGAATTTTTGAATTTTTTTCTTTACAAATCATCTCTTGAAAATTTCGAATCGAATAAAAAGGATCAGTCAAATCCTTCTCACGTGATGGGATTACATACATTTAATGATCCATGTATGTAATCCCATCACGTTAAAAGTTGGTTCACGTCAAGTGAACCAAATTGGGAATCCCGGGAATGTTTTTTCAACTAGAGAAATAAGTAAAAAAGAAAATTATTTTATAAACTTAAGTCATTTTATTATTTAAAAAAAGAAAAACAATACATTACAATTCAATTCAATTGTATTCACATAAAACCAAAAAAAAGTTTGTTAAAATATTTGGAGATCACTTGTTACTATAAATTAAATATTAGCGGTATTCATGATGTAATAGAGTAAAAGAGCAATTAAGTGTCACAAAATTTTACAAATTGTGAACGTACCTTTGTAATTCGATATCGATTAATATGTTAATGGATGTAATGCACTTTTTAGCTTCTTCTTTTGATTTTTCTGTTATAATTTCTATTATATTTTTTTTTATATAAAATATACATATTTTAAAATAAAATTAAATTCATTTCCAAAACAATTACCTCATATAGTTCAAAAAGAATAAAGAAGTAAACAAGTGGTTCTAATGTGTTTTGTTTTTGGTTTCTGCTAAACTGCTGCTTTTCTACAGATAGTACACTACATTGTGAATACCGCTATTATTTCATAGAAATAATAGATGAAAAAAAGAAGTTAATACTTTAAATTTATTAAACTAACAATTAATTGCTGCCTTTGGAGTTTTTTATGGATAAAAGTTATCTTTCCACTTTTACACACTTATATCAACATTATATGGCTGCTGCTTGATTCTTTGGGGATAAATATTGCTGTTGTTGTTGTTGTTGCTGTTGTTGGAAAATATTGGAATAATTCTCGACATATAATTGCTGCTGTTGTTGGAGTTTTTGTGGTATATGCTAATTGCTGCTGTTTTCCCATAAAGATACAATATGCCTCCTGCTAAAACTTATAAATGTGGTGTGTGCCAGGATACTATTGCTAAAACTCAAACGAGCATTCAATGCAAGGGCTGTAAATTGTGGCTTCATTTAACCTGTGCCGACGTTACTGATAAGCATCTAGCCCTATTTAAGGAGAGACCTAATGCGTTTAGTTTCACATGCTGTGTCTGTGCTAAAAATTGTGATGATGATAAATCAATTCGTGAGGATCTGAAATCTTTAAAAATTAGTTTTGATGACTTTGTTAAGTCCAGTAAAGAGGACTTTTCCGCCTTCAGAGATGATTTCAAAAAAGAAGTATCATCTAGCATCAATGAATTGAAAACTGATATTCGTCAACATCTGCCAAGTTTATTGATTTTGAATTAGAAAATCATATTTTACACCGAAGATTTAATAGAGCTGATGTAGTAATAAGTGGGCTACCATCTGGATTAAATGACTTGCCTTCTGCTTGTGATCTCCTTATGTTCTTACTATGATATTGATATCTCGGAATTTAATTTGAATAATGTCTGTTATATGAATCAGAAAAAACTTATTTTGGTTAAATTTGGTAATGTTGGATTACGTGATCGTCTAATGCAGCAGTATTTCAAAAGTAGATCGCTCCAAGTTTATTTAAACGATCACTACTCTCCTTGTGCTTCGAACCTAAATGTTCTCTGTCGTAAACTATTACATCAAAAAATTATTCTCAAATATAGAATATTGAACAGAGATGAACTTAAGGCAAAACTAACTCAAAATGATGACAAAGAAGTTCTTTATGATGTTAATAAATGTGCTGAGTTACTGAGCAACGCTGCATGAGCTAAGAACTAATTCTTATAATTTTTATAATTGAGTAAGATTTAATGATCTTTTGGATTTATTGTTGTTTTCTTTTTTGAATTTCAATTATTAAGTCTTGCTTACAATGTTATATTTTCATTACTTATATAACATGATCACAACATATATTTTATAAAATTTATTTTTTAAAATTTGTATTTTTTAAAAAATGTTTCATAAAATATTATTATTCTCTTCTTATTATCATTGGTTCCCAACCATAATTATGATATTTGATGTCTTTTAATGGTTTTAATATTGATCCCGTTATTAGCAGTGATTCTTATTTTAAAAGTAACTTACGTATATATTCAAATCAACGTAAAGTGTCGCACAGTAATTGCCGGAGCATAAACCCTTCTCATAATTCTGTTAAATTTAATGAACTAGTATTAAATTATTTTTGGGAGTAACTTTGATCTCATTGGTTTATCTGAGACGTGGTTGAAACCTTGTGTTTCCAATGCGTCAGTTCATATGTCTGGATATGATTTAGTAAGAAATGATCGCTTAATAGGTAGAGGAGGAGTTTGTATCTTTGTATCTGTTGGTTTAAAATATAGAGTGGTATCAAAGGTTTCCCTTATTGGGTGTGAATCGGTTTTTATTGAACTCAATTTTAATGATGTTAAAACTCTGTTTGGCGTCGTTTACTTACCTCATGGGGATATTGCTGAATTTGAGAGCTCACATTATGAAATACTTTTGAGATATTCTAATATCATTATTGTTGGTGATTTCAACAATAACATGTTTGACAATTCTTATTTATTTCGATTGATGTGTATGCGCTACAATCTTTCTGTGTATCATAATAACAAACCAATTTGGATACTTGGTTAACTAGCGATGACGCTATGTTTCAATTTTCTGATCAAGTCCCTCTGAAATGTCCCTCTTTATCTCATCATTCATTGATTTATGCTGTTTTTCGCTTGAATGTGGTACGTATGGTTGAATATTTTGAATATAAGGATTTTAATCGTATTGATTGGGATGGTCTCTTATTTTCGATTTCTGAATTTGATGTTGATTCCTTTTTTTCAACAAATAATGATGAATGGCTTAAATCAAGAGTTATATTACAAGCAACCTCTTTCAAGGACCTAGCTTATAAAGCTTTCCGTTCAAATCGATCACCTCTAACCTGGAATATATATTGCAGATATCGAAACAGAGCTCTCTCTTAATTAATATGACGGATGAGATACGTAAGCATTTGAATGATGGAAAAATAACTTCACTTGTATCCCTCGATTTAACTAAAACTTTTAATTCGATTAATTTTTCTACAATGATCTATAAATTGAGGGAATTCTTTCACTTTTCTTATACTGCTTGTAAGTTGATCTTCTCTTATCTTTCAAATCGGCTTCAATTTGTTGATGTTAATGGAAACTATTCCAATATGCTTCCCCTTTATTCTGGTGTACCTCAAGGATCTGTATTGGGTCCACTTCTTTTCATTTTATACATAAACGACTTACCAACTCATATTGATTCTGGAAGTTCCAGATCTTTTTATATGCGGATGATGTAATGCTTCTTTTTAATGGAAGTAAAAAAGATTTAAACATACTTTCTGTTGACATAAATTCTACTCTTGATCGCTTTTTCTGCTGGACATCTAGAAACTCACTGTCTATTAATTTATCAAAAACGAAGGCTGTTGTTTTTGGAGTTTCTGATAGTGTTGAAGCGAATCTTAATGTACCAAATGGTTTTTCTATCGCTTTTGTTGACAAATTGAAATGTCTGGGAAATGTTTAAATTTTGGATATCATATTGATCATTTATGCTGTAAAATTTCAGGTATTCTATGTAAAATGTATTCTTCTGGTATTTACTTACCGTTTATAATTAGAAGTCGCCTAGCTCATTCCCTTTTGATGTCTGTTGTATTATATGGTCTTGAGGTTATATCAGGAACATATTCTTATTTTTTGTCAAAACTAAATAAAGTTTTTAATATGATTATTAGATTTGTTTTTAACGTACGTTTAAGGGAGCATATCTCACAATATTTCAAACGTTTCCTTGGTTATTCCTTTCAAAATTATTTACAATATCGCAGTTCACTTTTCTTTTACAGAACTATGAAAACTAGGGTGCATATATCACTTTATTCTAGATTTTCATTTACTCATTCTTCCAGAAACCCACAGATTTTAATTCCTAGAATTTATGTTTCATTATATGAGCGATCATTTATAGTGAGAATAGCCCGATCTTGGAACTATTTACCTTTGGAGCTGAGAGTTTTCTCCCACTCTAATAATGCCTTTCGTCTTAAACTGATCAATGCCCTTCTTGAATAGATTTATTTTCCAATGATTGACTCCATACTTAAGTTTGTTTTAATGGTTATATATTTGTTTTTAATTAAATAAAACTTTTATATAATAAATTTGTATATCACTGCTGGGATCGAATTCAATTTCTATGTTTTCAATGTTACATGTATTTTTTGGTTTGGGAACCATCGATTTCATAATATAAAAAGTATGTTGATATATTTGGTATGGATTTTTTTTTTATTATATAATATATAAATATAGTTATGTGTATAATGTATTATTAATTCAGGATTACAGCTTTGTAATATATGTATATTAAAATTGGCCTAAATGGCTTTATATATTACAATGAATAAAATGAAAAAAAAATTAAAAATGTTTATGGTTTTCCTTTTCAATATTGATTGAATATTCTGATTGGTTTTTACAATTTTGCTCCATTTATATTTCGGAAACCTCATGATCGCTTTGAACAGATGAGGGAAGATTGTGGTCAAATAGGCGTTCATACATTTGCTGTCCATAAATTTTTTACATTGTGTTTTATATTATAATTAGAATTGTTAGCTGTTCATAAAGAGTATTCATTATAGCATCACCCATCAGAACAAGCCATTCATTAAAACATTTCCCGGCCGGGAATTCCCGGACCCCAAACCCTAGTATTGACACATAAGAATGTGATAGCAAAGCCGATGGCATAGCTTAGGATTTTAAAATTCTACTTTATAACATGATCATAAAACCGATATGATGTTATGTCATACAGCTATGGGGCACGGTCTCAGTGTCAAATGTAGAAAATATCCAAAGACGCCAAAACAAGTTCTTAAGGATGATCAAAGTTGTCCCCGGGTATATCAAAAACGCGAATATACACAAAGATTTAAACGTGCGATTTGTAAAAATTGAGATCACGAAAAATGTAGAAAAATATAAAAAAATAAACTTGAAATTTACCCAAACCCACTGGCCCGCAATATACTAGATAACCGTTGCCACACTCGATTAAGAAGAGGGACACAGGAGACCTATTTCAAAGACTAGAAGGAAGAATGTCAATATAATCAAAGAAACAATGAATAAACAATTTTTCGTCCGGCACTAGCTGGACTAATTAAATTATAATTATTAGATATAAGAATTAAAAACTTGTTGTTAGTTCATTAAGTAATGAAAACACAATAAATAAAAAAAATAAAATTAAAAAAAAAAATAGCCGAAAGAGAAAACTATCCGGTCGAGTTTTTGAACAGCCTTTCACCATTTGGTATGCCGCCTCATTTACACGGTTAATGTCATTTTTGGAAACATGTATTTTTTCAAAATTTTACCTCTAGCAAAAAATTGGGCAAAAACGGGCAGCTGGAGATTTTTGGATTAGGTAAAGGAATAATCAAAGAACTTATTTTGAAAATATGGCAAATATAGAAAATGATATTTTTTTTTATTTTCTATCAAAGTTGAGATATCTTGAAAAAATGGATAGTTGGTAAATATTTCTTTTTTTATTCTTTTCTTAATAAATAGATCTATCAAAAATAATGACGATCCGTTATATAGTTTTCGATATATTGTATCTGAAAGCGGACCAAAGTACCTATAAATGGTCTGTTTTCAACTTTGAAGGGCTATATCTTCTGAACCAAAAGTCTGATTATAATATGAGTAGCATATTTGAAATCGTTGGACAATTTACTCTATAATAGGTCTATTCAATATTTTTTAGGGGCACTTGAAATTTTTGATTTTTGCAACCTCACTTGTTCTACGGGCGCCACTGTGCGTCGATGCTATTGTAACGCTTCTGAGAGAACTCTGTAATGGCACAAGATTGCAGGTGACCAAACTTTCGAAAAACCTCATATGTGCAAATATCCTAACAGGCACTGCCGAAGAAGTCCCGCCTTTATCCCCAAATTGGCCTGGCTTCTATTAATCCAGACCTCCCATTCCTTTTGCGCAGAACACAATTCCCCATAAGGCTGGTATTTACCATAACAATAAATAAAGCACAAGGTCAGACGTTGGAAAAGGTTGGGATCTATCTGCCTAAATCAGTTTTTAGCCATGGCCAAATGTATGGTGCATTTTCTAGAGCAAGATCCCTACATGATGTTAGTGTGAAAGTGATTCGTAAGGGCAGTTCCACAGTATTCTCAATGAATATTGTCTATAAAAAATTATATTATTATAATATTATTCATAAGTTATAAATCGAAGTAACTAAAGGAAATTTAAGTCAATTTTAGTTATTGCTATTTGTTATGTATGATTTGTCAATTAGGTTTATTTGTTTGTAAATTAAATTGTGTATTTCATTCTATAAATAAATAAATGAATTAATTAATTAAAGAAATAAAATTGTTCTTCCTTAAAAACTATTAAAAAATTCTTTAAATTATTAAAACCTTTTTGGACTTTTCGACTTCATGCAGCTATGCATATGTATGTATATAAAAGTGAATGTGTGTTTGTATAATTGTTTGCGTATTTGTAATTTATAGGAAGCTAAACTGCTAAGAATTAGATTAATACACATCGACTTTGTAATGGCACTCGACATACAGTAAGGAAATTAATGAACAATCTAATTGAAACGACCTTTATAACTGGGAACTAGGGTGACCAGATCTCATATGGGGGGAAAAATATCAGAATCTTGTTCGTCTGGACCCCACAAAACGATTCCCCTTTCCAGATATTGAGATAGCTCGATTTAACGACGTTAACCCGTGCCGCTCGTCGCTAAAAGTTTTGAGGTGCATTTAAAGGTAAAGGTAAACGAAAAATTGCAATTTTTCAGTTTTTGTAAAAATGTTGCCACTAAAAAATTACTTTTGCAATTTAATTTAAAAGAATAGACATGTATACGCATGTCTTTTTTACCCCGGCAGTTGTAACTTTAGTACTACGTAGTCTCCTAATTTAAAAGACGTTGGTGGTTTGTGATAATTATTGAAGTAATTAAAGTTGTACGATTTAGATTTCTCGATGGCTTAGGAAGCCGTCTTCCTAAGGGTATTTACATCTATTGTATTACAGACTTTAGAAGTAAACAGTCCGTCGCGTCAAATCCATTATTCACATCTAGTTCTAAGTATTCTTCAATCGTACAAATTATATGCATCAACTCCTCACATTCCTCGTGTTCTTCAACTATTTTTACCGGCGACACGTTATAACCAGTGGAGACATCTACCTCTGAATCAACTGTGTTAAAAATCATTAAAATAAAATGAATGTGCTTATTTTCATCATCAGAAATCTTAAGTGCTGCAGCATTTAATAAAACCTTCACTACTAACAGCGGATGGAAACATATGTATAAACATTCTGCGGATCACTGTATAAATTAAAAAACATAAGCGCACTGATAATTTGTTTGGTTAGTTTATTATTATTGTTATTTAAATTCATTTCTATTAATATGTTTTTATTGTAACCAAAAATGTTTCCCCTTTGGATCCCGTCCTATTAGGAGCGGTACCACAGATTCTTCATCTGGAAAAATAAAAAAATATGGATTACTTTTCTCTCTCCAGAATAAATTTCACATTCTATAAAACCAAGCATACTTAAGTTATGGTTACCCACTCCACTGTATGACAACGATTTTTCGTGTCTTCAATAAAAAACGATGACGGTATTTCTAATGCAACTAATGGGGCATCAAATAAAGAGTAAATATTCGTTACCGCAGTGCGCTTATATTTATGAAAGAAGGCAACACTTACCGTCTGATATGCTCCTAGAGATTCATCAGATTCTCCTATTATTGCAGCAGTTGCGCTCTTCTTCCTTGGACAGTCCTGATGGTAGTGACCTACTTCAGCACAAATGAAGCAAGAGTTCGGTCCTGATAATGTCCGAACTGCGAACAATTATCACAGCGTACTTCAGCATCAGTTGTTTTGGGAGTATTAACTCCACTAGTAACGTTTGATTTTAACTTGTTGATTACTGTATTGCCAGCAGTTTTCAAAGCCTTAGTTCACATAGTATAACGTCATTCGTTTCACCAACTCATCGATAGTGTCGGCGCCACACAGGAATGCAATGGCTAAATTAGCATCGTCTATAATGTAAACTAATTCTATTTCATTAATGCCGGATTGTGCTGTCAGTGTTTCCATCGAGACTACGCAGTTACGTCTTGCCGGCTTGATTACATGTTACTTTGCTGTGTCCTCGAGTCTGTGCACTTACACGTGGCTACATTATCTTGTGTACATAACATTTCAATATGTCGTAGTGACATGTGCGGCATCCTGTTCGGTTTATGTCGTACATTTTTCTCTGAAGTTTTTACTGCTGCAGCTTTAGGATTTCCATACGTAGTTCCACTTTTTTAGTTCCTATTCAAGAGTTACATTTTGCAGCTTCACTGCATCGGTATTAGGTTCTGCCGTTGTAGGGGCATCAGTGTTTAACACTACAGTTGTATGTTTTTGACATCAATTTGTGTGACGGTGGTTAATAGACCTGCGTCTGTTATATCATCCGCATCGGTATATTCAGTAGATATATCGGCATCTTCATCGGTATAATTCACTTATTTTGGATCTATAAGCTTTTTTCTCAAGGGTCAATTTCTCAGTTGAGGAATTGTCAACTTTTGCGACCGACTCTATAAAATTTTTAGTTGATTTAGAGATGACGACTCGGGAAAATCAATCCCCCCGGCGGTCAATGTTGACATCAGGATCTGCCGAGATGATCACAAATCCATATTTTTAAAAATTTTGGCCAAATAGTTGTGAAAATTTATCTTTCGAAATATACAACGCCAATTTTTGGGTACATTTTGTAATTTAGTAATATGCACCCAACATCTGAATTGTAGTGTTATGCATTAAACACATTGAAGACAGCAGGCTTCACGAACACACGAAAACAAATGCTGCTGGCTTCAGTTACAGTCGTGCGGCAGCTGCTGAATTCTTTTAAAGACGGCAACTTCAAAGTAAACAGCTGATTTATAGTTCAATGGTGTCACTTTAATTTTTTACTTTAATAAAAACTAACCGTACAAAATTCCAAAGTAATTAAGATTTAAACAATTATTTTGAGTAAAAATATATATGTGGTAATAATTTAAGTACATGTTATCAATTTATTTCAATATGGTTATCAGAAACTTTTCTTAATTAAGTAAAAAAAATATATATTTTTAAGCACTAATTTGATTTACACGTTTTATTACATTAGCAACACTATTTCTGTATTGCAGTTGACAAAAATAGAAATTAGAATAATTGGGCAGCAGCAGCAAAATAAGTCGTGTCGCCGTGAAGTTGTGCTGTCGTGAAAAGAATCGTCTTCATATAAACGTTTGTATTTTATTTTTGACAGATCGGAAGCCTGTTGTCTTCAATGTGTTTAATGCATTAGTCTTTTCAAGTGTTATTTCACAGAAATCCGGTAACAATACATAATTAAGTTGGCTGCAGTTCGGAGAGTGTTGTCAGATCGCATAGTATATTAGTACCATCTCTGAGACCGTAAAATATAAATATGTATATCCAATGTTAATTGCTTTAAGGTTCTTTGGTGCAATTATTTTGACAATAAAAATATTGTCGGTCCTTATACAATTCTAAGTCGATTTAGCTTTGCCCTTCCTTGCGATTTAGACACAATAAGGCTTAGAGGTAAGGACCTAGGAGATTGAAATTATCTCCATATATTCTCTGTTGATCACAAATATTTGGCATTGAAAATGGACAAAATCGGTACAACCAAAAAAAATATAAAAAAAACCGTAATAGTCCGTTCGTCTATCTGTAAATACACTGTACCATAAAGAGACCAAAAAAAAAATAGAAATTTCGAATTTTGATCATCCCCCTTGAATTGCTCTATATATTGTAGAAACACGTTCTGTAAAATATTATGATGATAGGATAACGATAACTGGTGGCGCAACGTACAGTAGCGTCAATTGCCAAAAAATGTGGTAATAAACCTGAATCTTGTAAACTACTGGTCAAAATATTTTTCTAAAAACATCTTATTTCTAATAAATTACGTAAAAAGTTTTTTGGAAATATCGTCTAGTTCGTTCACAGTTCGTCTAGTCTTGAAAAATAATCAATTTTGACAGAAATGGAGCTTAATTGTTTTAATATTTAAAGATACCTTTTCATACATTTTTTCATAATTCATTAAAAGCTTAATACTCTTTTACAATTTCAAAAATTATTACATCCTAAGTATGTCAAAACATGGTGAAATCGATTCAAAAGCGACTAAGCAACTAAATATTGGTCGCACACTTTGGAATACCTATTTTACTCTGTCCGATTATGTGTTTGGAACAAGAAATTGAGTTATTTTGGTTTTTAATTATGCAAATTTTAGTTTTTGTTATTTTTTAGAGTCACTGTAACACACAGGCAAATCATCAAAGTCGAAAAATCCAAAAAGGTTTTAATGATTGTAAAGAATTTTTTAATGGTTTTTAAGGAAGAACAATTTTATTTCTTTAATTAATTAATTCATTTATTTATTTATAGAATGAAATACACAATTTAATTTACAAACAAATAAACCTAATTGACAAATCATACATAACAAATAGCAATAACTAAAATTGACTTAAATTTCCTTTAGTTACTTCGATTTATAACTTATGAATAATATTCATATGTTAACAAAAAATAGTCAAACAATTTTTTATAGACAATATTCATTAAGAATACTGTGGAACTGCCCTTACGAATCACTCCATGAATCACTTTCACACTAACATCATGTAGGGATCTTGCTCTAGAAAATGCACCAAACATTTGGCCATGGCTAAAAACTGATCTAGGCAGATAGATCCCAACCTTTTCCAACGTCTGATCTTGTGCTTTATTTATTGTTATGGAAAATGCCAGCCTTATGGGGAATTATGTTCTGCGCAAAACGAATGGGAGGTCTGGATTAATAGGAGCCAGGCCAATCCTGGGGATAAATGCGGGACTTCTTCGGCAGTGCCTGTCATATGAGGTTTTTCGAAAGTTGGTCACCACAATCGTGTACCATTACAGAGTCCTCTCCTTGTATTTAAATTCCGTAGGCATACCAGATGGTGAAAGCCTGTTCAAAAACTCGACCGGATAGTTTTCTTTTTCGGGTGTGCTATCACATTCTACTCAATATCAATACTCAAGTATGTTGAAGGCTCGACCTCTAAAAGGTTTAACACCTCATCGTTGATTTGACAAACGTCATCATTTCTAGGCAAAGAATGGCAGATTTGGAATACTTTTCTACAGTAGAATTTTGATTTGGTGAACTGGCAGAAAGCGACGGGAAATTGAATGCAGCCGGTCGAAATATCAATCGGGATTTAGCGTTGCTCATGTCCAGCAATTGTTTGGAAAACACTTCTCCAGATTGATCGTTCTGCAGCTCGACATGCATGTTTACAGTCAATTTGAGTTTATTGACGTGTTTCCACAAAACGGACGACTTAAAACATGCATTAAGTTCTTCGGCTTGCGTTGACCGTAGACTCACTGGCAATGTTTGCCGAAAATCACCTGTCAACAGAATCATCGCACCACCAAGCCGGTTTTGATTGTTTAGTAAATCTTGCAACTTTTTGTCTAATGTCTCCAAAAATTTTGTATGCGCCATTCATCATTCATTTATGTACATTCATCCTAAACGATCAGTTTGCTTTGCTGAAAACTTTGGCTATCGCATTGTTCTTGGAAATGTTGGATTTTCATTGATTTGCATATTCAATGGCAACTTGAGTGCTGAATGAGCAGTTAGACCGCATTCCAACAACGTAGCTGCAATTCCTGATGAAGCAAGTGCTGAGAGCATTTCAGCATTATTGTTTTTTTCTATGCTTTTGCTGTGCTCTTTCACTTACAAACAACTGCTTGTGGTTTTTTTAATATTCAGAAATTAAATGTGTGTTTGCACCATTCTCTTTGAAATGTACATACATACACACATACGTACATTATTTATGAACATTAAGAAAAACATGAAGGATTTGTTTGTAAGTGAAAGAGCGCAGCAAAAGCATAGGAAAAAACAAAAATGCTGAAATGCTCACAGCATGTTTGACTATAACTTGGACGCAATTGCTGAAAAACTGTGCTTTTGCTAATTTCAAGCAATAATGCCAAAATCAACGCAATCAAAAAAGTTTTTCCAGTTCCACCTTGAGCGTCCAAAAAAAAACTCCTTCTAGGTCAATATTTCACAGCAGTGGAAAGTTTGTTCCATCACACATGGCTTCTTTGTATTTGTTCCACATATCAGTCGGTTTGGGTGGGAAGCATGTGGATATAATTATCGATAACAAGTTCGTATTTAATGATTTCATTTGACGAAAACACAGCATATCCAAGGGTGTATTCCCCATGAATGTCATTCACTAACAATCGCAGGCATTGACACGCTTCTCTATACGTGTCACAATTCAATGCATTTATAGTTCACAAATCTTGGAATGATGATGGGCCACGAACGTTGACTAATAGCAAACGCAAACGAAACACTTATCGTTTCTTGGATGTACAGTGTAAATGCGAACTAATGCGTCGGTGGAAAATAAATGGGAAACCTGAAATTGGATTTCCTTGTTTCCGCCGTCGAAATTTCTTTGACATTGATGATAGAAGCGTTCGGGCAAATTCATCATTCCGGCACATTTAAAAAAATCTGGTCAATATTGTAGATAGCGGTTGTAGATACTCGTTGTAATACATTACTCAGTAAAATACACTCTTGAGCAGTTTCCAGATGTACGACTAAATGAACAACAGTTGGATAACTTTCATGAAAGCAATTTCGTTACTGCTAACATAGCGGCCAATTTGAAATTGCAGATGCATTCGATAAGTGGGCGTGGAAAATTTTTCTTTCTGTAAAAAACTTTTGAGGACTAAAAAAATATTAAAACATTAAAAAAAAATTGTCAAATCGGTGCTCTTCGATTTTAGATATATTATGTTTCAAATCGGTGCAGCCATTTTCCGATTTTATATAAATCAAAAAAAGTGGGCGTGGTCAATTTTTCTTTCAGCAGAAACATAAATTGGACTACTACAAACATTCAAATTTTAGATAAATCGAAAGAAGTGGGCGTAAAAGTGGGTGTGGTCAATTTTTCTAACCGTAAAAACCTAAGTTGGACTATGACGAACATTTTAGAAAATGTTTCCGAATCGGTCCAGCCGTTCTCAACTGATGCAATTGCCAACTAACGACATTTGATTTTTATTTATATAGAAAGATAGATAAGGTAGATAGGCATTTCTATGCAAAATATCTATCTTCGAAAAGTTCACTTTTAACGTTGAATCCATTTCTGGATAATGAAGGTGTTATGAGACTCAGGTCGCTTGGCTAAATCACCTTCATTATCGAATATTGGGTACCTCGTTTGAGAACACTTGTGCGAGCGGTTATTAACCGCTGCAAACGCTGTATCCAAATATTTCCCGATTTTCTCCATTTGTCTTTTATTAACAACAGATCTATATATCAAATAAAGAATGAATGGTTTAAAAATCATGACTAAGTCCAAAGTTACATGCATTTGAATTTAAAAAAATTAAAAAAGGCGATTTTTCGCTATTTTTTTGAGAAAAAAAGTACTTTTATTCTTTTTAAGTTACCTAAAAAATTTCTAAAAGGATGTATAATGAATTTCTACTTTTTGAAAAGCTAACTTTACTTCAAATATTTTAAAATAAAAAAAAATTTATAATTTTTGATACCGAGGGACCAGGTCCATTTTTTCTGTAAAATTCAACTTTAGGGCAAAAATTCTCAAATATCAAAATATAGTAACACATTTTAGATGGCCCAATATGTTCTTAATTATTTAGTAAAGGGTTCCGATAACCCCGACCCTGGTATGGATATTATAGCCAAAAAACGAAAATATCCCATTTTTTGAATTTTTCAATACTTTTTTGGGAATTGCGGGATTCCTGATTATAAATTTCAAAAGTTTTTTTTTTATTTTTCCATTTTCAATCGAAAAATCTATATAAGTGTAAAATTTCGAGTTGTTAAATTTTCCTTAATTAATTTGACACGTAAAAAACATAAGGTAGACATATTATATATCATCGGATAGAGGATTTTATCGTCTTTTCAATAATGTATATAGCTTTTGACAATTAAAAAATCCATGGAATACTTTTTTAAAAAATATGACAAAAAATGCTTTTTATTGAAATAAAATTTTATTTCTGAATATTGAAAGTGGAAAAATAAAAACAAATTTTGAAATTTGTAATCAGGAATCCCGCAATTCCCAAAAAAGCATTGAAAAATTCCAAAAATGGGATATTTTCGTTTTTTGGCTATAATATCCATACCAGGGGCGGGGTTATCGGAACCATTTACAAAATAATTAAGAACATATTGGGCCATCTAAAATGGGTTACTATATTTTGATATCGACTATGCGATTTGAGAATTTTTGCGCTAAAGTTGAATTTTACAAAAAAAAAATAGGCGTTTTTTGAATGGACCTGGTCCCCTCGGTATCAAAAATTATAAATTTTTTTTTATTTAAAATATTTGATGTAAAGTTAGCTTTTCAAAAAGTAGAAATTCATTATACATCCTTTTGGAAATTTTTTAGATAACTTAAAAAGAATAAAAGTACTTTTTTCTCAAAAAAATAGCGAAAAATCGCCTTTTTTAATTTTTTTAAATTCAAATGCATGTAACTTTGGACTTAGTCATGATTTTTAAACCATTCATTCTTTATTTGAGATATAGATCTGTTGTTAATAAAAGAAAAATGGAGAAAATCGGGAAATATTTGGAACCGCGGTCATCAAAAAACTGGAGTATGGTGGGTAAAAATGTTGAAAATTTAATTTTCAAATGCGAATATCTCCTAAGCTATAAGAGATAATTGTTATGTAGTGCTCGATGAGAATATTCTATATATGTAATTTTTTTGAAATCGGAACACAAACGAATAAAAAGGATCATTTTTGAAATTCACCATACCCGAGGTGTCCTACTTTGGGGACCTCTGGCCCAGCTCCTGGTGGGTTCATGAGGTCCAGATTCAAAACTTCCCGACAGCACTTCCCCTTTGCGCATGTGAAATTTCATTCCAATCAGACTAAGGGTTTAGAAGTTACAGATTTATTTCCCTCTTTTTTTTCTCATACCACTGTGCGTCTGTATTTTTGTTTGTTTTTCAACAAAGGCCATTCATTTGGAAGTAAGTTCAGATTTATCAACGCATAAATACTTAGCCGCTTTTAATCGATTTATATCGAGGCGAGGTTGTCCAACTACCATGTTTTCCGATAACTGTATAAACTTTGTTGGAGCCTCTCGTGAGCTAGAAAGGCCGCTTTGTCCCATTAGAAGTTACAGATTTATTTCCCTCTTTTTTTTCTCATACCACCGTGCGTCTGTGTATTTTGTTTGTTTTTCAACAAAGGCCATTCATTTGGAAGTAAGTACAGATTTATCAACGCATAAATTCTTAGCCGCTTTTAATCGATTTATATCGAGGCGAGGTTGTCCAACTACCATGTTTTCCGATAACTGTATAAAATTTATTGGAGCGTCTCGTGAGCTAGAAAGGCCGCTTTGTCCCATGAGCGACAATCCTAATGAGCCAGTAGCTCTTACTCCGGTCCATTTTTTGATTGGCTCGCCCACCTTAACTCCCCCGGATCCTTATATCTACGTATCCCCTCAATCGATATCGAAAAGTCAAAGCGCTAAATGATATGGTAAAGCGACCAATTACTAAGCCGGTCGTTCTGGCTAGTTAAACATTTAAATTTGAATTTAGCTAAGTTTCATTGTTTCCTAGAATCATGGTCTCTTTAAATAATTTCTTTGAGGACGCTTTGCTTGAAGATTTTGAGGAAGCAATGGATGTAGATCATGCAGCCGTTAAAGCTGAGCTTAATGTCAAAGTGACTATTGAGGTCCCGAAAACAACAACCACGGCTGACGTCTCTACTGCTGACGACATGGAAAAGACCCCAACTTCTGTTGTGGTACCGGCTCCTGTAGCCCCTATATCTAAGGATATAAATACCTCAAAGTCTGGTGGAGGATCGGCTCCTGAAGATACTATAATATCTAATAACTCTGTTTCTACAGTGGTAGCGGCTCCTGAAGTCCAAACACCATCAAATCCTGATGTAATGTCAGGTGGCGTTGAAGCCTAGGGTTCGAATTGCATAATTTGTAATCGTAAGCATTTATTGTCATCCTGTCGCGCTTTTTAATGGCAACCAAAATGTTACGCGAACTAAAAATCGTCGTCCTACCGTCCCTAGCTCTACCTCTACATCGTTGTCAATACGGCACATTGTGTCTTTTTCACCAACTGCAAAGGTTTTTTTGCAATTGTCCAACAGGAATATTCCTGTACGGGCAGCCTTGGTTTTGTGCTGTAACATGAGCTACATTTGCTCCAGTTTAGTTGCAAATCTAAAGCTGCCCGTTTCTACAGTCGACAAAGACAGGATGTGTCGTATTCGGATCAGCTCCATTCAAGATTCGTCGCAGATAATTGATTTGACCGTAAAAGTACGACAAATGAACGGCATAAATACGCCAATAGAATCGGTTTCGGATACGGTCAAGATGCATTTTGAGGGTCTGCAATTGTCAGATCCTAGTTTTAACGTTTCTGGAAAGGTCGCCCTTGTAATAGGCCCCGAAGTAGCTCTTCAAATTATGAAAGGCATCAAAACCATATTCACTTTGGGTGCAGTATGTAGTCTGAGTAAAACTATATCCCATAGATCTTGTTCTATGGGAACTTTTTACCAGCTGCTGGTCTGGTCTTATGACCAATTTGTATTTGAAAAAATAGAAATAAAATTGAATAAATAACAACATTAATTTAATTTATAATTTATTTTATTAGTATTATCTTTAAGTTTAATATAACTGTTGCAACATACTTTGTTGTTGCAAGGTTGTCGGCAATGTTTAATTTAGATTTTTTTTATACGTGTATTTTTACTTGAATTCATATTACTTGTTAGGATCTAATATAGTCCATAAAAACCGTTAACGGTATCATTTTGCAACATTGTTGATTGCCCTTTTAGTGTGACACACTAAAAATTTGTAAACAAGGTAATATAAATAAATTAAATTTATTTGAAATATAAAAGACAACAACTTCTACTTGTTTTATTTTCTTTACACGCACAAACAGCAATAGTATCGTCTATTATTGCAAACTAGCTGAACCCGGTCCGCGTTTCTGGCCTTTAGAAAACATCTGTTTTATATTGCATCTCGTTCTCGATTGTAATATACAGTGTCGGTAAAAGTCGGTAATCCAACCTTCAATGTTAATACATGTGGTGGCGTTTCGGCTGGTTCCAATGAATTCAAAAATTCAGTAGGACAATTGACGACTTGTTCTTCGTTCATTACTGTGTCAATCGATTTGTAATTTATTGTTTCGCCAGACACTTTCAATTGTATTTGGTCATCGAACTTGTTAACATCATAATTTTTTGATTAAAAGTAGATTTCATATGGAAATTTCTTATTCATGCACCTAATATGCAAGAGTAAACAAAATTGTTTATCACAGACCGAAAATCAAAAATCTGAAGATTCCGTGAAAATTGTATCAAAATCGGTCCAGCCATTTTTGAGTCCATACGGAACATCACACACATCCATTTTTATGAAATATATGGCATTAGCGGTATAATGTAAAAATTGGATTTTTACACGCCCAATTTTTTATAAGTATGGCAACATTAGCTGTGAAGCAGCTTTAAAAAACGCTGCTAGAAATAGAACATCGAGTTATAATAATAATAATGCTCGATTTATCTAGATGTCTCTATACGAGGTAAAAAAATAAAAATTTTCCTGAAAATATATAAACAATTCTCACACATATCCAAAAAGGAATGTATTTATTTTTTATTTCCTTAACCCTTAAAAATGTTGTCTTTTTTTTATGCATATTTTCTTTTTTGAACAAAAAATAGCATCAGTTCTAATCAAATTGTCACTTAATAATTTCGCTGAATAAGTGTTTGAATTTATTTCTTCGATATTTTGTGCTGAATTCCATTCTAGCTACTGCTAAATAAATTATTGTTTTCACAATTTTTTTACTTACATTAAACTATTTATTTAATTGAAAAAAGCATGAATAATTATTACTAAATACTTACAGTAGATGAACATGATGGTTGTAGTTCATTATTAAAGGATTTTGTAAAGCAAGTTGTTATTTTTCTTTCATTTACGATATTCAACAGTGCTAAATTTTTTCGGAAAAGCACTCATATTAAAAAAAAGAATCAATTGATGTAAATTTCAAAAACACAAAAAATATTGAGTCAGCTGATTACTTTTATTTCGCTTGTCTGTCAATGCTTGTTTTTATATTTCAATATCTACATATTCTATGCTTATTAACAAAATATTTATTTTTTACATAAACCAATTAAACCACCACTATTCAATTATCCACTCTATTTTATGTTTTAATACACATTATTTATTTGTTTGACATTTTTTAGAAATGCCACCACCAGAGTAGCAAGCCGTAACGGTGTGACCGGCAGCCGGTTAAATTTTCACGAGCCGCGCCGCCTCTAAGTCGACCTAATAATAAAAAAAGTAAATTCAACAATTGAATTACTTAATATGCATTATTTACTATAAATTTCGTATTCGTTTAAAGTAAAACTTAGCCTAATTAATTTAAATTAACCTTCTACTATTTACTTAACAATTTTGGAACTCCTTTAAATTATGCCGCCCTAGGCCATGGGCCCAAGTGTAAATAATAAAAAGGTCAAAACATACATATTTTGGACAGATTTGCCAAAAGTGTATTATTTTCTAGTATATGTACATCCAATTTTGTTAGTATACATTAGAGCGCATTAAAAATAACACCTTTTTGAAAATTTTTAATTTTTTTACATATTTATTTATTTAGATTTGAAAGCTCATAAAACAAGTTTATTTTAAGGTGTCGTAATGATATTTTAAATTTAGATTATGTATGTTTTTAATGAGTTATAGAAATATAATTTTAAACAGATCCAATTGAACAAAATTGTATAGAAAATTTCAGATTAATTCCAATAAATACAAATGTTTATTATAATTTGTAAAAAAAGAGATGTGACATTTTTTTAACGATTAACATAGAATTTTTAGAAAATCAACATTTGCGACCATTGCATGATGTAGGTTGCATGACTACATCGATTTAAATATTTGTTATTAGTCATTTTTGAAACTTGTTCTCACTAAATATGTCAAAATATTATAAATAATACCTCCCGGTATTAACGGCGGTTTATTCCCGGATAATGGAGCATAAAGGGCAGGTTAGGGTGTTGGGTGTGCACGGGCTTCTGGGATTGAGACTCTCTTGGTGAATCTAATACCACTCTAAAGTATGTGTGTGAAGATAAATTCGTATTTAACTAGTAGAGACACAAACCACATTTTGTAACAGAGCTTATTTTGCAGTTAACAGTGCACTGTTATGCATTTAATAGAGTTAGTATTTAAGAGGTAGTATATTTAGAGGGCTAATACAGGAGAATGGAACCAAGTCCATGACCAAAACTATTTTGTTTATATACTCCATGAGATCTATAATAATGAAATAACTAAAATATTTATAGAATTTACAGATGTCTGTAAAGATCATTGGTAAAAATGGTAATTCCAAGGAGTCCCTAATGAAGCACTAGTAGTGGAATAGCTGAACTAATTTTGGGATTTGAGAAAATTGACTTTCAAAAACATATGATTTTGATCATATATCATATTCTTAGAGTGTCCAAAAAACCGGCAAATTTAAAAAAGTGTGTTTTTGAAAAAAAACGGTTTCGATTATAGTCTTTTAAAAATCCGGTTAAGCGGTTTTGGTTTTTATCTTCAAAAAAACCGGTTAACCGGTCTATAGTAAATTTTTATTTAATGGAAATTTAGAATTTTGAATTCTTTATGCAATTATTTTAAAAGGTGTGAAGTTAAATTCTTAAGTTAAATACGTCCCACATATATGTTAACTACTTTACATAGCACTGTTAAATAAATAAATTTGAAAAACTTATTTTTTTTTTGCAAAAACAAAATAAAATTAATTATTTTTATTCACCAATTAAAGAAAATACTTTAAATTTAAACTTTTAGTTAAAAAATAAAAAAGACATCTTCATATTAAGATTAAAATTACAGTATGAAAATGTAGTATTCAAGTTCATTAGCGGGCCACTTAGGACAGACCTGAATGAGGTTTCGACATACTAAGCTAATTCACAAGGTGTCCTAATTTCAGAAGTACTAAAATAATAACAAGAAAAAATACGACTGTTGTGAACAACCCCTCATAACTAAGTGTGCTATTTCAAATCTAAATCAGCTGATATAAAAGACAGATACAAAATAAAACAATAACAAAAATTTTCTTTAACAATGCCAAGTGAGAAATCTAAAATAATATCCGGTTTGTGCGAAAAATACATTTTCGAGGTGGTAATGGCTGACTCAAGTAAATAAAGATTATCTTAAATTTGTTTGCATATTATTCTGCAACCACTTTTACACTTTTACGAAAACAAATTTTGTTCAAAAAATAATTGTAAACAAAAACAGCTGATTATCAGAGACCTGTGTCGAAAACTTTTATCGGTGGCGGCGGCTTGTGAAAAATGGTATGGCGGCTTTGCATAATTTTTCCAGACTATAACTTTTTGACTGCGATTCTCAGTGTCGGCTCCCGAATATTATCAGCGACTCGGCGGCTCGGCGTATGCGGCTATTAGGGTTCGGCGCAGGTCTCTACTGGTTGGTTACGACAGCACAATAAACATAGCTAACAGAGTAGTAATAGTTTAGGACATTTTTTGCTTGAATGGCAACAATAACATTTTTAAACCATTGTGAAATATTAGAACATTAACACAATATGACATGATAAGAGACCTTGTGAATTGACCAACTGGGTGAAAGCTGGGAGGGAGTAGATATCAAAACTGTATAGGGTATATCCAGTTGTTTCTCAGGGAAGGCGCTACTAGGGGCGGAATTTGTTCGATTACTTTGTTAACATTAATGTTCAAAGCGTTATAGGGGCCATTTAGGACAGACCTGAATGGGGTTTTGAGATACCGGGTGAAAGCTGGGAGAGAGTAGATGTCAAAATTATATAGAGCATATCCAGTTGTTTCTCAGGAAGGGCGCTACGAGGGGTGCAATTTGTTCCAAAATTGTTGTAACATTTATGTTCAAAGTGTTATAGGGGCCAATTTGGACAGACCTGAATGGGGTTTCAACATGGCGGGTGAAAGCCGGGAGGGAGTAGATGTCAAAACTATATAGGGTATACCCAGTTGTTTCTCAGGGAGGGCGCTACGAGGGACTGAATTTGCTCAATTACTTTGTTAACATTAATGTTCAAAGCGTTATAGGCGCCATTTAGGACAGATCTGAACATGGTGGGTAAAAGCTGGAAGGGAGTAGATATCAAAACTATATAGGGTATACCCAGTTGTTTCTCAGGGACGGCGCTACGAGGAGTGGATTTTGTTGAATTACTTTGTTAACATTAATGTTCAAAGTGTTATAGGGGCCATTTAGGACCGACCTGAATGGGGTTTTGACATGGTGGGTAAAAGCTGGAAGGGAGTAGATATCAAAACTATATAGGGTATACCCAGTTGTTTCTCAGGGACGGCGATACGGGGGGTGGATTTTGTTGAATTACTTTTTTAACATTAATGTTCAAACTGTTATAGGGGCCATTTAGGACCGACCTGAATGGGGTTTTGACATACTGGGTGAAAACTGGGAGCTCTTAAATCACAATAAGGACCTCTTTTAACTCACAATTAAAAGATATATTTATAAAAATTTTATTTTATAAACTTCATCATTATATGTATGTATCCACTGTAACTTATTTTGTTAATTAACCGTTAGCTTTGGATATTTTTTCTTACTTGTATTCTTATAACTAGTATGTTGTTGTTGTAAACAAGAATGCAGTACCCAGCAGTTTTAGGAGACTGTCGCGGATTAGTGATTTATTAGTATTTTAACACGTAAATGTTCTAAGTATGGGGTCAAGTACAATTGTTAGCAGGGATGGCAAATGAACGATTGTTTTATTTAAAAATTACTTTTTTTATAATTATTATTTGAGTTTTATTTTTACTATAACAGTTTTATAAAATAACAGTTTTTTGTGATTTTTTATTTTGCTCGGAAAATAACAGTAATTTTTGAGTTTTATGTTTTGATATGGATTAACAAAGAACGACTCTGGAGATAATTTCCTTATTATACCCTTCACCTTCGTGAGAAGGGTATATATAAGTTTGTCATTCCGTTTGTAATTTCCACAATATAATTTTCCGACCCTATAAGGTTTATACATATATATATTCTGGATCCTTATAGATAGCGGAGTCGATTAAGCCATGTACAGTGGGGGCCAGGAATTTAAGACAAAAATTGTTTGCTAAATTCCATGTAATTGTCAATTATTTTTTCAAATATTTCCACAAATATGTATGCATGAGGACCAGTGTTGCCAATTTAGCCCTTTTTGGTCTAAATTTAGCCCTTTTCAATCTTGTTTAGCCACAAAAATATTAATTTAGCCTTTAGCCTTTTTTTTAGCCTTTTTTATTTTCATTTAGCCATATATATTTACTCTAATGAAAATTATATATTTACTCTAATGATCTGAAATGAATGCTGTTGAAAATTAGTAAAATCAGTTCAAAAAAATTGGCAGGGATATTATGACAAAAATTAACTAAAAATGTTGAACCAGTAAACAATTTAATTGTTTGAACCTTCCATACATTAAAAAAATGCCATAACTAATATAGAGAAAATGGACGTTATTTGAATAAAAATTGTTAATAAATATGTTAATGTTTTAAAGAGAATACTTTTAACTTTATCTGGGCGATGTATTTTTTGATCATTTTGAAGGTTAGGTTCCTCTAAAATTAAAATTTGATGTAAATATAGTACTTTAACAAAAATTTTATAACACATGCCATGTAGTATACCGTTTTCAAAGACTACAATCCAACCAATTTAGAAAGAAAAATTCAGTTCATTATCGATAATAACTTATCATGATCATGATAATGATCATTTATACATATCTGATCAAATATAAAAAATTAACTTTTTTCCAAATTTAAATTAAATATTTATGTTTACATATTTTGGCTACATTAGTTTTGATATGTTTACTAACTAATGGCAAAATTTATGTTTTTGCCAATGAAAATCAATTCTGTCCGGCGACGTGTATAATTTTTAGAATATATTTTTTTCTGCGAGGCATATTTGCCATATATTCACTTATCAAAATATTCTCCATCGAAGTTATCACAAAGGATTACTTTATACATAATTTGTCTTTCATATAAAAAAATTTTCCTAGGAGCATTTTGCAGGCCAGGTGATAAATACGAGGTGATAAAAACATCGGCATATGATATACGTGTGGCCCCATATTACGTTATTTGAAAGTTAAGGATCAACATACAGGAATAAATATTCTTATTTTCGCATTTGAACGTGTGTTATATTCATACATTTTTATTTGTCTATTCGGCATAGTCAAATGTAACATTCTAAGTTGTTTTTTGTGTCAAATGTATGTATTTTTTTAATTAAAAATGTTAGCCCTTTTTTAGCCACTTTTTAGCCTTTTTTTCTAAGTATTTAGCCCTTTTTGCTCACCATGAATTGGCAACACTGATGAGGACTGTTTTAACACACAAGTGTGTTTTATTCGACTGTGTCAATTCATACATTTTCACCACGAACACATAAACTTTTTCGACAACTTGACCAAACATTTTTTTTTAAATAAACATATTTTCTCACATTTATATCATTATAATTTTATTATTATAAAATATTCTTAACAAATTTCGTATTTTTAGTTCCATTAGTTTCGGTCATATCATGTTATTAACAACGGATGTTCGCTGAGGTGGTTATATGTTTTACCGATTTTTCCAAACATTTTTCAGAAACTAGAAACATTAATAATAAATTTCATACCCTTAGAGGTCCTTTTATTTTGGCTCTATCGCACTTAAAATTCAGTTGATGAAAAAAATTCAAGTATTTGTCTTAAATTGGTGGCCACCACTGTACGTTTGTCTGTCTCTTGAAATCAATTTTCTAAAGACCTCAGATATCGTCGGCATCCAAATCTTCAATAAAATCGGTCCATAAATGGCTGAGATATGAGGAAAAAACCAGAACAACCTCGATTTTTGATCTATATCTGGATTACTACCCAGTATGCAAAATGATTCGAAGTTATGTCGAAAATGAATAATTTTTTCGTAAAATTTTATCGATATCGACTTCGATATAATGTCGAGAATGTGCGTGTTTTCCTAAGTAGAGTGCAGAGCGATAAAGAGTCGAAAATCGTTTATTATTCTGAGTCTAATTTTTATCGATAAACTATACCTTTTTCGGTATTATAAATGTTCTAAAATGATTCGATTTCGATTAAATATATGAACAATTTCGTATACTTTATACCATCGAGCAATTTCTTCTTGAAATAATGCATATTCAATACCTTTATTATTATCCAATAATGTTGCGTTAGATGTGTTTTCATTTTCAAATGCAATAAACTCTGCACATATTTCTGATGTTTGCTGATTATGAAGATTCGAATTGTCAAAAACAACATCAATAATTGGCTGCGCTTTTCTTTTAAGACGTCTGTCTTTGATCCATTTTTTGTGTTAAACTATATTTTTATGAATATGTTATTGATAGGATTAGAAATAAAATTTTATTTTCTCACAAATTGACAAAAGAATAATATGTATGTATGTATATGAATTTGTCAATTTGTTTAAAAATAATATTTGACATAAAAAAAAACTCGAACATTATTCGCCATTTCTATAAAATATTAAAATACGATATTCTAAAAAATGTAGATTGGATAGAGCATCATAATAAATTCATATTTTCGATTTTAATTCGAAATAAGTTCGATAAAAAGAACTGACTCGAAATGTTGCATACTGGGTAAGTCATTAATATAGACAATATGGATATCTAATGATAGATATTTCAAAGACTTTTGCAACGACGTATATATGTATATAAGACCATAGTACAACCTACAATGGGTCAAAATCGGAAAAAATATTTTTTAACCCGAATTTTTCTTTTTCACCAAAAAAATTAACAAACAAAAAATTTTTTTAAAATTTAAAAAAAAAATAAAATACATACAGTGCCGGACTTAGATATTCTAGCATACAGATTTATCTTTAATCTTCCATATTTTTTAAACGAAGGCCACAACTTTCGTACGGATTTCAAAAAAATATTTATTGACATATAACTTATTGAATTATATGGAAAAACTAAACATAAGTTGGCACATTTCAGAAAAAATAAATAACTAATGTTTCGAAGTTCGATTTTAAGGGGACAAAAATATTCACACAGTTTCTAATTTTTAATAGGAAAATAGTTTTTTTTAATAGTTAAATAGTTACAATATCTTTCTTCTGTTAATATTTGAAAATAATTATATTGTAATCTGGTTTTCAGGATTTATAAATTTGTTTTACTTTTCATTTAAGCAAAGTTTGTGTGGCTGGGGAGCCATTATATTTAGTTTTTATATTTTAAATTTGAATTAATGATGTTATTATTGTATAACATGGTTATTAATCTAACAATACATGTATAATTGGCCACGAAGGCTTTTATGTATTGAAATCAATAAAAATAAATAAAATAAATAAATATTTTGTGGAGTAGCCTATATTTTTATTGACTTTTTTTAATCGCCTTGGCATTGAATCGACAAAGTTTTGGTGACGTCAGCTCCAATATTTTGCCATTCTTGTGACAGGACTTTTTTAAGTTGAGTCTTACTAATAATATGGTGCTTTCCTACGTGTCCGCCCAATTTATCCCACAGATGTTCTATGGGATTCATGTCAGGTGATTGCGGAGGAGTCGGGAGAATGTGGGGAACATGATGCACTATCCATATTCGGGCGTCATGGGCTGTGTGTTTGGGGTCATTGTACCGTTGAAAGTAGAAATGTTCCCAAGCTTTAACTTTAGAGCCCATTGTAGTAGGTTTTCTTTTAAAATATTAAGGTACACTGTTTTGTCCATTGAACCGTCGATGAAAACTAAGTTTTCTACATCAGATGCAGCCATATAACCCCACAACATGACTCCTCCTCCACCATGTTTGACAGAGTTTACTACATTGTTTTTCCAATTCAATATTTGGCCTTCTCCCCTTAAATTTTTTTGAAACCCGTACGAAAGTTCTGGCCTTCGTTTAAAAAATATGGAAGATTAAAGATAAATGTGTATGCTGTGTGAATATTTAAGTCCGGCACTGTACATAATTCGAAAAAAATTTTCCAAAAAATAAAACTCCATAAAATAACTGTTATTTTTTAAGCAGAAAATAATAGTTGAGTTTTTTAAGCAAATACAGTTAAATTCGGTTAAAGGAAGTCCGTCCAACAAGGATCATGTTGGTGTACTCTTTATAGACGTACCATTTCTTTATCAGTATGATTTTTATAGTTGAGATTCGAAAAATAATCAATAAACGAGTTAAAAGAATTTTTTATATAAAACAGATGTTTAACAAAATTTGAAAACTGAATTTTTATTTTTTTGGTCACACAAATTCGCAAATTAATTTTTTTAAAGCATTGTAATTTACAAAGTATTTGCCGTTAACTTACAAGAAATTTATATTATTCTCAGGTATTTTTGTAAAAATTCTAAAACGATAGGTTTTTTTTGGAATATTGCGTTCTCCCTGAGAAACAACTGGGTATACCGTATATAGCTTTGATATCTACTCCTCCCCAGCTTTCACCCACCATGTCCAAACCCCGTTCAGGTCTGTCCTAAATGGCCCCTATAACACTTTGAACATTAATGCTAAAAAAGTAATTCAACAAAATCCACCCCTCGTAGCGCCGTCCCTGAGAAACAACTGGGTATACCCTATATAGTTTTGATATCTACTCCCTTCCAGCTTTTACCCACCATGTCCAAACCTCATTCAGGTCTGTCCTAAATGGCCCCTATAACGCTTTGAACATTAATGTTAACAAAGTAATTGAGCAAATTCAGTCCCTCGTAGCGCCCTCCCTGAGAAACAACTGGGTATACCCTATATAGTTTTGACATCTACTCCCTCCCGGGTTTCACCCACCATGTTGAAACCCCATTCAGGTCGGTCCTAAATGGCCCCTATAACACTTAACATCACAACAATTTTGGAACAAATTGCACCCCTCGTAGCGGCCTTCCTGAGAAACAACTGGATATGCCCTATATAATTTTGACATGTACTCTCTCCCAGCTTTCACCCGGTATCTCAAAACCCCATTCAGGTCTGTCCTAAATGGCCCCTATAACGCTTTGAACATTAATGTTAACAAAGTAATCGAACAAATTCCGCCCCTAGTAGTGCCTTCCCTGAGAAACAACTGGATATACCCTATACAGTTTTGATATCTACTCCCTCCCAGCTTTCACCCAGTATGTCGAAACCTCATTCAGGTCTGTCCTAAGTGGCCCGCTAATGAACTTGAATACTACATATTCATACTGTAATTTTAATCTTAATATGAAGATGTCTTTTTTATTTTTTAACTAAAAGTTTAAATTTAAAGTATTTTCTTTAATTGGTGAATAAAAATAATTAATTTTGTGTTTTTGCCAAAAAAAAATACATTTTTCAAATTTACTTTATTTAACAGTGCTATGTAAAGTAGTTAACATATATGTGGGACGTATTTAACTTACGAATTTAACTTCACACCCTTATTATTTTATCTTTTACGAAATGTTGTCAAATGCTACAATTTTCTATAAAATAAATCAATATTTTTAAAAATTGTATCAAAGTTTTTCATAAATATGTATGTTTGAATGAGCTTTAGAAAATATATTTCATTAAAACCGGTTTGTCAAAAAACCGAAAAGTTAAAAAAACCGAAACCGGTGGAGTTAACAAAGATGAAAAAACTGGGTGACCGGTTTTGTATACTCTACATATTCTGTTAGCAAGTTTTTTTTTATATTTTATTTAGAATTTTATCGCCAATATACAGTAGCGAGCGTAAAAAATGCAACGCTATGCAATGTGATTTTCAACAGCACTGATTTTGCTCAAAAAGGTATCCAATTGTCGCCACCTGCTGTTTTTATATTCTTATTGATCATATGAAATTATTGTATGACATTTTGTCCAATATTTTGTACATAAGGATAATTATAAAATTTTTAGTAAAAACCGTGGTAAAATTGTGCTAGCAAAAAAATGCAACTCTAAGAAAATTTACTTGATTTTTGAAATTTTGAAAAAAATAATTATAAAAAATTGCTAAAAACTATGATACTGTTACAATACAGTAATCTACTGTTAATACTAATAAATTCAAGAATATGATATCTACAAAGGATAACAGAATTAACGAATGATGCATTTTCCGTTCAATATGGAGAATTGTTCGAAAACCAAGAACATTTTAAGAATTTTTATTTATTTTTTTACCAATTTAAAATCTTGCGGATATTCTCTATGTAAAGGAAATTAAATAATTGTGGTGGTGTGCCTAAAATTGAGTGCATAAGAGCTCAAGGTCAAAAGGATATGACTAGTTAATGTTAAATTTAATGCTAAAGTAATATTTTCACAATAATATGACATTATGTGGTCTTTAAAAATTACAAATAATGAAATCATATTCAAATATCCATTTATTTTGGTAGGTAAACGAATTCCAAAACAGGTGAAGACAACTGTAAATAATATTAAATTTGACACTGTTCCTATTTCATAGAATCCTGTATTTAGCTTACGTGATTACTAAGCTATCGCAATTTTTTACTATTTTAATTTAATATTTAAGGGAATATCTGTGACCAGACCGCCTGAGTAACATATCAAAACTATCAGACACGAATAAATTAAAATAACGTTAATTGACCTTCCATATCATACGGCTGCACCATTTTAAGCATAAAGCATAGGCGCTTAATTTATTTTTGTAAATAATATATGGTTTATTGAATTGGTTTCTCCTTAATATATATCCATCATTAAATTATATTTTGGATGTTGCAATAGTCATAAATGTCCACATGTGTTCGTTTGGGTAGCATCAAATATATGATGTCACCTTACATGGATCAGGTAATACAGCCTTGATTACTTCTATGTCTAACATTTTAGTTTTATTTCAATAAAATCCAATTCAAAACTAGCCATCAATATTATTTCGGCACTCTAATCTTAACACAATTCTTAATTGTATCTTAATTTTTCTAACTGAATAGCGTTTTTGGGATAAAATGTTTATACTTTTGAATTTTAATGTCCTTAAATTTGTTTGTATTAATATTAAATGACGGTAATGCAACATTGTTATAGTTTTTAGCATTTTTTTATAATTATTTTTTTCAACATTTTAAAAATTAAGTAAATTTCCGTAGAGTTGCATTTTTTTTGCTCGCACAATTTTACCACTGATTTTACTACAAATTTTATAAGTATCCTTACGTAAAAAAATATTGGACAAAATGTCATACAATAATTGCCAATGATCAATAAGAATATAAAAACATCAGATGTGGACAATTGGATATATTTTTGAGCAAAATCAGTGCTGTTGAAAATCACACTGCATGGTGTTGCATTTTTTATGCTCGCTACTGTAGCTGATATTTTAAAAAAAATTTCGACCTTCCGGAGGCCCTCCATATCTAAAACACCATGAAAAGATCGAGCCAAATTAAAATAATAAATCAATAAACCTGAATAGAGATAACCTACACTTGTAGAAATATTTTTTTGTAGATCTGCTCAAGGACTATTTATATTCAAAATTTCAGCCCTTTCGCTCATTCGGATCATAAATAGATTTTTGGCGATTTTTTAAAAAAAAAATTGAGGATCAAGGTGACCAACTTTGAGGGGCTACGAACTAACCCCCATTAGCGCTAGGAAGCTGAACAAGCGTAAATCAACTCGAAAAAACCTCAGCACAAACCATCTGAAATTTCGAAACAATATCTCCAATAGTTCCCAATATACCGAATTATTTTCAAAAAAATGTTTCTAAACCACTGTACATCGTTAAGTGATACTCAGTGGAGAAATATTCAAAGCTGTCAAAATGCAGCCTTAACGACCGCCACAGGCGGCCTCCAAATTACCTCCGATCACCACCTTTACGAAGAAACTAAGGTTCTACCGGTCAAGGAACATAACGTCATGCTGACGCAACAGTTCCTTCTTGGAAGTCACCGGAGAGTCATACAAACTTCAACATCGCATAGTAGGAGTCTTCCCCGAGGCATGTCAGACAAGACCTTAGAAAGTACGAGGAGAGCATTTATATACATACAAAGTTATTTCACTATCACACGGAAAATAACGTCGCAGTAGGCACTTTTCTTTAAAACTCAGTTTTTTGAACATTTCAAAAATTATAATGCTATTGATTCTTTAAGTCCCAAGGTTTTCACCAATACCAGCTACTTATACAAAAAGTTTATATGTTTTCATCAGGAGCTCCACAAACATAGATCCCTTTTAAAAAATTTAACGATTTTTTATATATTTTGGAAAAACTTTGGCCATTTTTACATGTTTCAACTTTGGATGCGTGTAAGTTTTTATAGGGACGAGCAAACTTGAAAAAAAATTCGAAAAGATAATAAATCTTGACTTAAAAGTGAAAAATAATTTGGTTTTTGTGTTCCATTCCTATGTTTTAAAAAAATAATAATTTTCAGAGTTAAATTCTTTTTATACTAAAAGATAATTTGGAGCTTTGTTTTCAGCCTAAAACATACTAAATAAATTACAAAATTAAATATAGTCAGTTTAAACTATTATTTTTGCCCTTAAAGTTATATAATAAGCTCTAAATACCTTCACATAGTACAATTTTTTTTTTATTTAACACTAAATGTTATAGCCTTATTGGCCATAACCTTTAGTGTTTTCACCTATTTAGATAAACTCGAAGAGAGGAGCTAGTGGTTTAAGATCTTCCACAAAAATGATCCCCATAATAAACGCATAAAATATTTGTTTGGAATGCGGGCCGAAAGGATTATAAACTATGTGGTATTTCCAACACCGGCTTTACATTTACTAACGATCAAATGCATTCTTTTGTCGTCAAATACTAAATTATTTAAAATAGAAAAAAATCTAAACACATACAAGCATTTGTAAAATATTTACATATGTATTTCATAAACACGGTAAACAAAGATGATAATGCCGGAAAAATTTAGCCACTTTCACCAAAAACAATTATCCAAGAATGAGCTTGTTTTAGTAGCGTAAACAATAATGAATGAGCGTAAACAATGAATGAGACCAAGAGTGATGTTTTGTAATTAATTAGCAACTAGAATTTAACATCCAGCTAATGTTTTTACAATTTCAGAATAATCTTAAAACTCAATTCAACTTTAATCCTATCAGGTAGAAAATATGTATATTCCTTTTAGGTGCATTTCCTTTATCTAGCTTTATACATATGTATGTACCCTTTCCTTTAGTTTACCTTTTGTTATTAAATATGTTGTGTTTTTGCTTTATTTTTTTGGTTTTTAATAAAATTATCTAGGTATATTATCAAATTATGTGTAATTTATTTGAAAAACTATAAGAATAATAATACAAATTGAGATATTTTGTGTTGATTTTGTACGCCTTTTTGTTATTTTCCACTTTTATGAAGTTTCATGTATTTTTTTTATCTTTTTATGCTTTGTAACACTTTCAGCTTTTACTGTATTTGTATTATTTGGTTAGTTTCAAAATCATGTGTTAAATTTTACATATTTTTTTATATATTCTATAATTTATCACAAAAATGTTTTTATGCATTATTAGTTGTTTTCAATTAACAAAACAAAACTTGCGAAAAGCGCAAAACAAAAAAAATACTCGCGGTAACATGGCGTACTTTTTAGTGTTCTATAAGTCGTTGGCAAAAAGTCGAACAAACGACTCATTTCCAAAAAAGTTGATTTGGTTAAATATGTCGACATTTATAAATTGTCAACAAAATCTTTAATTGCAACAGTATTATTATAAGAGACTAGCTAAAACCCGGTGTGCTTCGCTACCCGTACCGTAAAGATTTACAATATATTTAGTCTATCTAAAATTAGTTTCTGTTCATGTGAAAAACATGGATTTTCTAGATTTAGTCCGCAAACTTGCAAACACTGACGTTGAGCTTTATCAATTATCATTGCAAATACTAAGCAAATAGGAGTAAAATCAAATGGCATTTCCGAAGTTATAATTCCCAGTTATAAAGGTCGCTCCGATTAGATTGTTCATTAATTGCCTTACTGTAAGTCGAGTGTCATTACAAATACGCAAACAATCATACAAACAAACAAACACACATTGACTTTTATATATATATATATATATATAAGGGTTTCAAATGTATACATACAAATTTTAACATTTACTTAATATTTTTGGTAGTCCGCGCATTTCTGTACTAAATATTAATATTGATAGCTGCTATAGCTGTCCCTATATATAATTTTTCATCACATCTATGGGAGGTGCCACGCCCACTATTGCTATTTTGCCCTAAATAAGTAGTTCATACAAAATTTGAACGCTTTACATACTACAATTATACAGATAGATATGAATTTTAGTATTTAGATTGTTTGGGAAGTGCCACGCCCACTATTTCAGTCCGCCCATTCTTGTCCTAAATATTAAAATTGATGGTAGAATATCCGTACAAAATGTATGGATTCTATCTCTTATTGTATCCCATATATAAGATTTTTTAAATAATCATCATATGGGAGGTGCCACGCCCTCTGTGGCTACTACTCCCATTTTGCCGCAAATATTTAAACAAACAGTGGAATTGCTCATGCAAAATTTGAGGACTATAGCTATGATAGTTTCCTAAATATTTGATTTTAAAAATTAACTTTGTATGGGAGGTACCACGCCCACTTAAAATTTCAAAACAAAAAGTAGCCTATAGCTCCTTCCAGACATACATAAATATACTGTAAAAATTTCAAGCAAATCGGTTCAGCCGTTTAGCCGTCTATAGATCCCAAACTAATAATAATAAACATACATACATACAGACACACATTCACTTTTATATATATAGATGATTATAAACAGTTTTCATTTAAAATGTATATTTGAGCTATGACTAATTATGGACCAATCCCGAATTTTATTTAAATAACATAATTTTTAAGAAATCTATAATCGTTAAAATGAATTTCGAAAGTTGTTATTATAGGGGACATATGACTAATTATGAAAGTTCGAAAAGACGACTCTTCATAATTTACCAAAAAAAGACGAAAAGTCGACTATGCGAAAAAAATCTAACTACGAAATGTCGAATTTTTAAAATCAAAATGTCTAAATGTTGACTTTTTGTTTGAACTATAGACGCCAGATTAAAGGTATTATAAAAGTAACCGAGTAATGAAATAAAGTTCGGTGTGAACAAAACAACCTGGAAGTTAATGAAAAAAAACAGCAACAGCTGATCGCCTAAACCTATGTCTCCACGAAGCAATTTTTATTGCTAAGCTCAAGCAATAACGTCGGCAGAACAACAGCAGAGTGATTACTGATTGCTTTACTTGGGGGTTATACGATCAAGTTTTGCCTTTCAAGTTTTAACACATTCACACTTTTTTACTAATACACTCACACTTTTAAGAATTGAAACGAACTTGCATTCAATTTCTCATTAAAGTTTGTGTTTCAGTTTTCAATCAAGAAAACAGCTGATTACATTTCTGTTAAACAATTTGTAGTAAAATTGTTTTCAAGTTGCGTGCAGTCTACGTCACAGCTTTCAATTTTTGTAAATTTTGACAAACAGTATATGTAGAAAACTATCAAGAAAACCTTGATCGTGTGGCTGCAGGGTTAGGTGGTGCAAACGTTCGTCACAAATACAAAATTTTCAACGCGAGAAGTTCTATAAAAAACTGTGGTTTATTTTGCTTATATTTTGCGTTGAATGATTTTTTCACTAATTTCTATGTTTTTTCTTTTGGTTCTTAAATAAATTAAATATGTATGAATTAATCGTACCGAATCGTAGAAAGAAGACATTTTACATTAATGACAACTGAACTGACAGCTTATTGCTAATTGCTCAGGTAATCACATATGGCAATTTGCTGTCTACACTCGCAAATTTCATTGACGCAATCAAATTTGACAATTACTGCAATAAATATTGCTACGTGGATACCAAGAGTAAAGCAATATGCAATCGCTGTGCTGTGCTGTTGTTCTGCCGACGTTATTGCTTGTGTGTAGCAATAAAAATTGTTACGTGGAGACATATGTTAAAAGAGATGTTAAAACACATGTTAAACAAACGTGTTAAGGACACCATACACTATCAAAAAGCTTGATGTCACTTTCGTGTATCTGTAATTTGATGCTTTGATGTACACTTGATTGATGACTCGTCAATCTACATTTTATTTTTGATTTTGTGGTGTTAACGCCAATGGGAATTATATTTAATTTTTATTTGCACTAAATTGTATTTAAAAATGTCAATATCGGATGCAACTTTAATTGCAATAACGACAACATGTTGAGAATAAAGAAAAAAACTAAAATAATAAGTGAAATATGTAATATAAAAAATTATTCTCTTCATCCGACACACTCATCAACCTCACGCCTTGAAATATTTATGTAAATGACTTCGTGATTGATGAGAAAACACCATACACTATTAAAAAGTGACATCAATCATGCTAAAAATCAAAATGTTTTTGATTTTCCATCAAGCGTTGTCGGTGTCACACATACAAAGACATTTTCACTAATACTACCATAGTGCTTGATGAGTATTTTGATAGTGTATGGTGCGCTTAACATGATGTGTCTATACCTAACACCCCGCCTACAACAGGCATGAAATGCTGTTAAAACATGATGTTAAGACTTCATGTTAAATTATTAATATGTCAATATTAAGATATTTCATTATTTTTTGGTTGTCAGCGAAGCAAATTCTATAAAACATGGGAACTGTTCGTATAATCCATTGATTTTAAAAGTTTCTTCAGCGTTAGCATCCATTTTTATTTATTTTTTGTTTTATAGAATTACAAAGCCAATCAATTTTTACACAATTTTCCACATTATTTTACAGCATTTATTTGTTTGTTTGTCGAATGAAAATTGTAAATGAAAAAAAAGCAACAAAATGGCTGCTGTCAAGCTTAAACGTCATTTCATGTTATAATAGAGTTGTTAAAACATATGGTTTAACAACCATGTTAAAACATGAGAAAAACGCTAACATGATGTCTCTATACCAGCGAGCTGCAGTGAGCTCTCAAATGAGCTCTCTTGTTTTTATTTCCACATGTACGCAAGCACACACATTGTATAAAAACAGTCAGTCTCGCATGAGCATTGATAGAAGCAGGTTGTGTTACGCTTTTATGTTTGTTTATTTCATTATTTCAGCTATTTGTTTTTGTTTTTGCCAGAGAATAATTCTCAACTCATACAACTACAAGATCTAAAAACTGTAGTGGTGTGAGTTTGCATTTCGCTGCTCTATACCTAACACTAACATCGTGTTAGTGTTAATGTTTAGCATTTCATGCCTGTTGTAGACGGTGTGTAACACTAACATCATGTTAATGTTAAGCATTTCATGCCATAAGTCACCACAATAAATATAACAAATTTCAAACAAATTACACATTGGCCCATAATCATAGTCAAAAATAAAGTACATTTTAAGAGAATTAAACTCGACTCTACTTAAGAGTGGACTTTAGGTCTATCATAGACAAGTTAAAGTATACTTCTGACGTTGAATTCGACTCTAAATATAAAACTAGCTGAAGTTGTTTTTAACTCGTTTAACAACAGCATCAACTGTTCTTCGCCGAGTAAAAAAGTTCGTTACAAAGTAAAAAATTTTTAAGTTATGTTAGTGTTACACACCGTCTACAACAGGCATGAAATGCTAAACATTAACACTAACACGATGTTAGTGTTAGGTATAGAGACATCATGTTAGCGTTTTTCTCATGTTTTAACATGGTTGTTAAAACATATGTTTTAACAACTCTATTATAACATGAAATGACGTTTAAGCTTGACAGCAGCCATTTTGTTGCTTTTTTTTCATTTACAATTTTCATTCGACAAACAAACAAATAAATGCTGTAAAATAATGTGGAAAATTGTGTAAAAATTGATTGGCTTTGTAATTCTATAAAACAAAAAATAAATAAAAATGGATGCTAACGCTGAAGAAACTTTTAAAATCAATGGATTATACGAACAGTTCCCATGTTTTATAGAATTTGCTTCGCTGACAACCAAAAAATAATGAAATATCTTAATATTGACATGAGTACGATACTCCACCATTAACATATTAATAATTTAACATGAAGTCTTAACATCATGTTTTAACAGCATTTCATGCCTGTTGTAGACGGGGTGTAACACTAACATCATGTTAATGTTAAGCATTTCATGCCATACGTCACCACAATAAATATAAAAAATTTCAAACATATTACACATTGGCCCATAATCATAGTCAAAAATAAAGTACATTTTAAGAGAATTAAACTCGACTTTACTTAAGAGTGGACTTTAGGTCTATCATAGACAAGTTAAAGTATACTTCTGACGTTGAAGTCGACTCTAAATATAAAACTAGCTGAAGTTGTTTTTAACTCGTTTAACAACAGCATCAACTGTTCTTCGCCGAGTAAAAAAGTTCGTTACAAAGTAAAAAATTTTTAAGTTACAAGATATTGGTAGAGATTTTGCAATTAATGAACAGTTATCAATAAAATTAGTACCAAAGTATCGTAATTATGATATTAATCTTATCTTTTCCATTTTTCCACAACAAACAATTTTCTTTCTTTAGATGTCCCGGTTACTTTTATTGTTTACGTTTTTTGGATTTTTTTTTAATTTTGTATATCAGCTGTTCACCGTTGCCACTTGTCTGTTTTTTGTTGTATATTGTATGAAAACATTTTCTACATTTGCGGTAGCACCCAGTTAAAGTCGGTTAAATTTAAAACATACTTTAATTTTGACTATGATTGCAAATTAATAAAAAGCAGGTTTTTATTTTAAAGTTGTTTTTAAAAAGAACCGACACTAAACACTAAAGTTTGACTATGATTATGGGCCATTATAAACAACTCTCTCTAGTCGTGTGTTTATATTTCATATAAACACACAACTAAACTTGTGTTTTCTTTTTATGTTATTATATATGTACATGATTTCATGAAACACTAACAAAATACATGGTCTATTTTGTGTTTTGCTTATATCTCAGCCATTTTTGGACCGATTTTCTCGATTTCAAATAGCAACGGAGCCGGAAGAATTCTGGAGATATTGATGTATCAATCATGTTTGTAAGTTATTTAGAGGATTTGGAAAGTTGATTTCAACATACAGACGGACATGGCTATATCGACTTCGCTATCTATAACGATCCATGGGGTCGCAAATGAAAAATGTAGAAATTACAAACGGAATAACAAACTTATATATACCCTTGCCACTCATGGCGAAGTGTATAAAAATGCAGAAACTGAAAGGCAGACAGACGAAGTTTGTTGGCGAGGGATTGAAGAGGTAGAGTGTGTAGTACAAAGGTTTAGGCAAAGTTTATTTATACAAGTACATGCAACTCTACAACAAATCAACAATAAAAAAACAACATTCACTTTGTTTGCGTAAAAACTAGTGAGATTGTCAAAAACTGTTGACAAACATAGAAAGAAAAACAACAAAGTAAAAATTGTTGACAATCTCACAAGTATTTACAAAGGAAAATGAAATAAACTGCTGATCACTTGCATGTACTTGTATAAATATACTTTGGGTTTAGGTTAGTTCAGAAGAGAATGAGAAAAATGTCTGTCTTTCAATTTCTGCATTGTAAAAGGGGTCTATAGACTCTCAAAACAACAAGAGGATTCTGAAGAGCTAAAATAGTTGTAGGAAATTCCTGCATTATGTTTTTCACCAAATGTAAATATATATCTGATAATCCTTCACTTATACATTCTTCTTCTGCATTGATATTATCATCAGATATTCATCAAACTTTTTGGCATTTTTCCATTCTTCAAAGTTATTATGTACTGTGTATTAATTAGTAGTAAGTAAATTTTAAATAATAAACAAGTAAGAGTGCTATATTCGGCTGTGCCGAATCTTATATACCCTTCACCAAATTATACTTAAAATTTTAAATATTTTTAGGTAAACAAAATTTAATTTTTTGGAAAAAAATTTTTTCGATTGTTATTTTAAATTTTTAAAATTTTTTTTTTAAATTTTTAAATTTTAAAATTTTTTTTGTCTTTTAAAATTTTTTTTTTCCGATTTTGACCCATTGTAGGTCCAACTTACTATGGTCTTATATACGTTGCAAATGGCTTTGAAATATCTATCATTAGATATCCATATTGTCTATATTAATGCATTAGTAATCCAGATATTGGTCAAAAATCGAGGTTGTTTGGTTTTTTCCTCATATCTCAGCCATTTGTGGACCGATTTTGCTGATTTTAAATAGCAAAATTCTCGAAAGCATGTCTGACAGAGTTATTGAATATTTGGATCCCGAAGATATCTGGGGTCATCAGAAAATTGATTTCAACAGACAGACAGACGGTCAGACAGACAGACAGACAGAGATGGCTTAATCGACTCCGCTATCTATAAGGATCCAGAATATATATACTTTATAGGGTCGGAAATGAAAAATGTAGAAATTACAAACGGAATGACAAACTTATATATACCCTTCTCACGAAGGTGAAGGGTATAATAATATGCATATTTTTGTCGAAAATGTCTATTTAGCTGGACAAATTAAATTTTAGCTTAAAACTGGACAAACATAAAAAAATCCAGCCCGAATGGCACCCTAACTAGAACACATAACATTTGACAGTTGTGGACATAAAAGTTTTCAAGCATATGTTACGTGGAGACGAGTGATATATAGGATTAGTCTACATCCCTTCAACAAACTAAATGTATTCGGAGATTTTACATTTATTTCCAAAAACTGTATGAGTAAATCTGGTAACGTCACTAATTACCAGTTATTTTTATCAAACAAAAATAATCAAGTAGTCTTAAATTTATCATCTCTTTTTTATAAAGTATCACAATTTTTATTAGAAATATATAAATTTTAACTAATAAGATATTTGTTTTAATAATTAAATTTTAAAGTGTTGTCAATCATAAGTTCATGGGAAAAGTGAATACATTTATATATTTGATGCAATGAAAGTATTTGTATATTAGTGTATAAATATCAATATTTTTACTTACATACATATATGGATTGGAGTGTTTGTATATGTGTTTATCTTAATTCCGACTACAATTCTACTTGTAAAAAACAATTGTTACTGATGGTTGTAATTTTTTTTTGGCAAATTTTTACCAGAGGTACATCTTTTTATGTTGAACATGATGTTATATTTTATTTTTGTCGCCAGTCCATATTTTACTTCAAATATAAAACTTGAATAATTTTTTTTTTGATTTCTAGGTAAAAATCTTTCACGATAATTCGTGGAAGATTTCTGTTTACTCACAATATGTCGGATGAATGGTATTAATTTTTTATAACTATTTTATTCTTATGATATCAGGCTTTCCCGTGTTATGGGTCATTAAAGAAAACTTGTACAAGTTAGAAATTTGTTTTAAAACCCCATATTTTTATTTGATACTAGGTTAGGATTTATTTAGCTACCTAATTTGTCATCCTTGGAAAAAGTGTAGAAATAAATCCTAACTAGTAAAATCGCTAAGGCCTCTTTCACACTAGGCAATTTAGTTGCGCAAGTCTGTTTTTCATTTTCAAAATGAATGCACAGAGTCTTTGTCCCTCTGAAAGATCATGCAAGCTTGATGAATTATCTTTGATTATGGGAAATAGTCATTTAGATATTATTTGCTTACAGAGACTTGGTTGGATAATACTGTTTATGACTGTGCTGTATTAATTCCGGAATATACAGTATGTAGAAGCGATCGGTGGCATGGCTATGTATATTAAAAATAATATAAAATTCAAACCTGTTTATAGATGCTATGAATATTTCATATGTGAGGGTTTATTTGTTAAGACTTATCTTGGAGCTGTCAATATATTGATTGGTGTTACTTAGCTTCCTAGGGAGAATTTGTACTTATTTGATCAATATTTTGGAGATCCTTTTGTTCGTCATGATAACATTATTTTAGTAGGTGACTTTAACTATAATCTTTTAAATTTAAGTCTGATGATATTCACATACTTTGCTGAAGATACGTTCTTAAATTTTGGCATAATTCAATTCCCTCCCATTATGACTATTCATCAATCAACTTCTCTCATTGATTACTTTCTTATTAGTCAAAATATGTCTGTTGGTATCTCAGCTCAGTTTCAGCTACCGATCATTTCTCATCACTCATTGATATATGTTTCCTTCCGCACTCCTTTAATATATATGTATGATACTACATATTTTAGGGACTATAAGCATGCTGACATTGCTTCTATTGAAGAACATTTACTTCATGTGGATTTTACGGTGTTATACCGAACTAATGATATTAAGGAACAACTTGATTTATTTAATTCACCTATTATAAGATGCATAGAGTTTAAATTTTCTAATTAATTACTTAAGATTGTGATATAAATCAAGATCATCGAAACAGCTTGAATTTTAATAATTTTTATGGTTTTGATAGCTCTCATAATTATAATTTTTGACCGCTCTCTCTTAATTTAAGAGTTATAAGAATTTAAAGTAGGTAAATTGGGTTATTCACGCGGTCTGCTATTAGTCATATTGCCATAATATCCTAATATTATATAATAGTTGTAGTGTTTTAAACAAAAAAAAGTATTATTTTATAACAAAATAATAAAATATTAGTAGGGGTCGGATTTACAGTGGTGGCCACCAATTTAAGACAAATAATTGAATTTTTTCATCAACTGAATTTTAAGTGCGACCTTTAAGGACCTTTAAGGGTATCAAATTTATTATTAATGTTTCTAGTTTCTGAAAAATGTTTGGAAAAATCGGTAAAACATATATGGACAAAGATATGTGGAAATACGTTGACCCACATCAACGAACATCCGCTGTTAATAACATGATATGACCGAAACTAATGGAACTAGAAATACGAAATTTGGTCCGAATATTTTATAATAATAAAATTATAATGATATAAATGTGAGAAAATATGTTTATTTAAAAAAAAATGTTTGGTCAAGTTGTAGAAAAATTGTATGTGTTCATGGTGAAAATTTATGAATTGACACAGTCGAATAAAACACACTTGTGTGTTAAAACAGTCCTCATGCATACATATTTGTGGGAATATTTGAAAAAATAATTGACAATTACATGGAATTTAGCAAACAATTTTTGTCTTAAATTCCTGGCCATCACTGTATATGCAAATGCGTGTTTTTTCTAGCAAATCCAAATACAATGCAGACTAATTATTTATCAGAATCACACATTTTGCTGTAAAATGGCATCGATTTGTTAGAGCATATTTTATGTATAATGCATATTTTGTTATATTTTACTTCAAAATGCATATTATTCCAATTTTTAATAAAAATAAAATCTTTTGTTGTCAATACACTGTTTCAACAAAACTTTTTAGTGTGTTACGTGTACCATTCCAAATATGGCCATTTTTACCTACGATCCTCTAAAGAATTTTTCAAAATCATATTTTTTTGAAAGTCAATTTTCTGAAATCCCAAAATTAGTTCAGCTTTCCCAGTAATACTGCATCATTAGGGACCCCTTGGACTACCAAAGCTATGTAGTGTGTTACGTGTACCATTCCAAAAATGGCCATTTTTACCAATGATCCCCTAAAGAATTTTTTAAAAAATCATATTTTTTTGAAAGTCAATTTTCTCAAATCCCAAAATTAGTTCAGCTATCCCACTAATAGTGCATCATTAGGCACCCCTTGGACTACCAAACGTATATAGTGTGTTACGTGTACCATTCCAAAAATGGACATTTTTACCAATGATCCTCTAAAGAATTTGTTTTCGAAACAGACATCCAAATTTGTAAATTCTATAAATATTTTAGATATTTCATTATTACAGACCTCATGGAGTACCACTTCAATATAGTTTTGGTCATGGACTTGGTTCCATTCTCCTGTATTAGCCTCCTAAATATACTACCTCTTAAATACTATCTCTGTTAAATGCATAACAGTGCACTGTTAACTGCAAAATAATCTCTGTTACAAAATGTGGTTTATGTCTCTACTAGTTAAATACGAATTTATCTTCACACACATCTCAAAAGCTCTTTTAAAATCGAGAAATATAGCCATAATTTTGTTGTTTTTGTTAATATTTTTCCATCTATTTATAACATAATTCACTGATGTTTCACACGAAAAACTTCTTCTAAACCCGGATTGATATTTTGATAATAAATTATTTGTTTCTAAGTAATCTTCTAGTTGTATCTAAACAGTTTTTTCCAGAATTTTTTCACATAGTTTTAATGCATTTATCGGACGAAATTCTTCACATTTATTTGTTTTTGTCACCTTTTCAATTGGTGTTTCCATTGATGTTTTACAATTTTCTGGAAAAATTCCTGTTTCCAACGATGTATTTACTATTTTCAGTACAACATCTCCAATTAAATTCCAATTATCTAAGATAATATGAATATTTAAATTTTTAAAATCTGGTTTCTTTTTTAGGCATATGGTGTTTTCTTTTCTGGCATAAATGATGCATTTATTCAGCATTTTACCCTTCTTTGTGTTCTTTTCTAAAAAAAAAATGTAGTTTGGTCGTGTTCTTTTCTAATAATGTTACCCTAAAACCCTAAATATATGCTACATGTTTCACCCTCAATTTTATCAATGCACCACTTTTTATGTAAGCAAAAAGTATAGTTTTATAATATTTCGAAGCTACATAAAAGAAAATTGCATAAATGGTAATGATTTTTGTTCTATTGTGATCGTTAAAAATGCAACACATTATGAGGGTATGGGTAACATTTAATAAATGGTACAAAATATATAGGCAACATTTTGTGTCAGAAAAGAAAACACCAATAGTTTTAAGTTCTATATTTGATATTGCACGAAATTTAAATTTAACATTTATCACATGTATTTCATTTAAATATTGCACATTTTCTATATTATCTCTAATTTCCTTAATACTGTTCACAAAATATTCGTTAAACTGGTTCGCTATATCACAATTGTTATTATATTCTATATTATTAAATATCACAGATCGGTTTTTCCTTAGGACTAAGTCTTTAATGTTTTTCCACATTTCTTTTTGATCTTTGGTTTTGCTTATATGCCTGTTAATATATGTATTTTTTTTCATTTTCAAGCTTTATTTTATATATGTTTCTTGCCATTTTGTAGTTATTCCATGCTGCATATGTGTTTTCGGCTTTTGCGATATTATATTTTATTATTTTGTCATTTTTTAAACGTTGCCTATTAAACCATTTATTTTTTAAACTATTCTCATTTACTGTCTTCTTTACTGATAATCTTTTTATTGCGTTTTCAATAGTTTCATCAAAAATATTTACATTATTGTTCAGATCTTGGCTATCATCATAATTTATTTCATTAACTTCTCTTTGAAATCTATTTTTGTTGTATTTAAAAAACTCTATTTCTTTTTTATTTGAATGTTTTTTTTTCTCATTGTTTATTGCAATTTCAATTATTTCGTGATCAGATATTTTATTTTTTTTACTATTATTTACTTTCATATTTATTTTATTTGTTATAACATAGTCAATTATTGTTCTTGAATTACGTGTTATTCTTGTACTAGCATAACCCGGTGCACTTCGCTACCCCTAACCTAGTAAAATTAAAAAAAAAATATGAATGGAAATACGAAAATAAGAATCTCTCAATTACAGTTCACTTGATATTCGAAAATAACTAACTAATTTTGTATGGGAGATTTTTAAACATTTTATGTAAATATCAAGCTTAGCTAAACTTCGAACAGGGAACAGGGAATAAATTCGTTTTTAGCTAACCTCCGTAGAATGGATAAATTGATTGATACAGAGTTTAAATTCTTTTAGAATTATAAATAGTTCTCCAGATATTCAAAATTAATTATTTACTTTGTGCCACAACCACTAATGCAATCCCGACCATTTGCAGCCAATCTGTGTAAATTGGTAAGAGAGCTATGCGGTAAGAAATAACTACTATGTACTTTGTATGGGAGACCACTCGACATTTTTTCCGACCCGTCCCATTTTCGATTAAAATTCATGCAGTGAGAAGTAATTGATTCGTATAAAGTTTGAAAACCGTCACAATTAAATATAGTTCTGCACATATTATAAAATAACTATTTACTTGTATGTACAATTACATATTTAACCCCATATGCATAAACAGTTTTTAAATTTGTTAAAGGTTTATAAAACAAATTTTGAATGGAAATTTTGTTTTATAAACCTTTGATAGTTAGAAAATACAAAAAACATCTTCAAAATATATTTTTTAAGGCGACTTTAAATTACTAAGGTCTTCTTCTTTGTTTTCTATAACAACTATCACTTAAAACAGAGCGAAATCAATCAACTGTTAAATTGTTTCTCTTATTTATTTACAACGACAAATTGGACAAACATGCATTGCTTTGTTTACTTTTTAGCTTAAGGTTCACATGTACACGTTTTTGCATATGTGTTAGTAACTTCTTTAAACGCTTATAACTCCTAAAAAACTGAACCGATTTCAATAAAATATATATTCTGCACTTCTGTGAATAAATCCCTTTAAAATGGTATATATCTTGCCGAAATTTAATGTATAATGTGAGCGTAAAAGGGGTCTAAAGAAATCAACTTGCCTATTAATATTATGATATTCTTTTATCACTTGCTTTAATATATTATCATTAATGATCTGTTCTAACTTCTTCTTATATGCATTTTCTTTGGCCCAATCAATATTAAAATCTCCTGCAACAATTATATCCGTTGTTTTTTCACTAAGTTCTGAATTGCCATTCTTTATTGAAATATATGATTTATCCACCTGTTCTCGTAGAGTTTGATAATGTTGCAAATTGATGATATCCTTCTAATTGTATTTCATCTTCATATACTCTTTCTGTTAAATGAGTTTCCGTTAATATAATAAAATCTAGTTTATCCGTATTTGCAATTGCTTCCATCTGATTAAAGTTGTTAGTTAGGTTTTGTATGTTAGTGAAAATTCCATGTATACTCTTTAATTGTTAATCCATTAATCCCATTCTTCTCTTTTTTAACTTTAATTTATTTTGGGACACCGGACATTCTTTACTTATGGTTGCATGATTCTCGTCAAGTCCCAAATTCAGCCTCTTATTACTTCTGATACAGTTAATGCATTTATTTATATATTCTTTATTACATTCCTTTGTTTTATGGTTTCCATTACATCTAAAACATACTTCATCATTTTTACAGTCCACAGATTTATGATTGAAACCTTTGCATTTAAAACATTGTATTATTTATGTTCCATCAAAAACTCTACATTTCTCCCATCCGACGTTGAGCTTTTGAGCCGATACTATTTTTGGGTATGTTTCACTATCAATTTTTAATTTTGCGGTTCTATTATTTCTCTTAATTTCAAACACTTTAATTAGTTCAATCTTGCTGTTTTCCAAAATCTGATTTTGTTTTTTTAATTTTTCAATCAGATCTCTCTCTTCATATTTAAAACTCATATCAGTTAAGACAATAGACATTTCGATCTCATTTGGGACTTTTATATCATACCTTTCACTCATTTTGGTTTCAATCGCGGTTTTTATTTTTTCTCTTTCATCTATATTTTCACTTTGTATCACTAATGTACCATTTTTTCTATTTTCAATGTTTGTTATTTTAAAATTTATTGGATCTACTTTTTTATTTAAATCGTCTTTCGTTTTTTAAATTTTTTGTTTTTCTTTCGGTTTAATTATTAAAGGTACTTGATTTTTCACTTCTGGCAATGCCATGTTGTTTTTCAATGCGTCAGAGAATGATAACTGGTATCATTGGAAAGGAAATTTTATGAATATGGTTTTAGATACCTCAAATATAACATTAGGTCCATTCGGACTTTCGTAAAGAAGATTTTCGAATTTTCTCATACAAACATTTTTCATCAATATATATAAAAATGGATGTATGTTCCCAATGAACTCAAAAACAGCTGGACCGATTTTAATGAAATTTTCAGGGAATCTTCAGAACACTCTAAAGTCAGATTTTTGATTTTCGGTCTGTGGGCGGAGGGGCGTGTAAAAATCAAATTTTTACATTATACCGCTAATGCCATCTATATATGTATATAAAAAACCGCTGGATCGATTTTGATGAAATTTTCAGGGAATCTTCAGAATAGCCCAGCGGGTAACACTGAATAGTCAGATTTTTAATATTCGGTCTGTGGGCGGAGGGGCCTGTAAAAATCCAATTTTTACATTATACCGCTAATGCCATATATTTCATAAAAATAATTGAGTGTACATATGTATGTTCCGTATGGACTCAAAAATGGCTGGACCCATTTTGATAAAATTTTCGCGGAATCTTCAGATTTTTGATTTTCGGTCTGTGATAAACAATTTTGTTTACTCTTGCATATTAGGTGCATGAATAAGAAATTTCCATATGAAATCTACTTTTAATCAAAAAATTATGATGTTAACAAGTTCGATGACCAAATACAATTGAAAGTGCCTGGCGAAACAATAAAATACAAATCGATTGACGCAGTAATGAACGAAGAACAAGCCGTCAATTGTCCTACTGAATTTTTGAATTCATTGGAACTAGCCGAAATGCCACCACATGTATTAACATTGAATGTTGGATTACCGACTTTTTCCGATAACGCTGTATATTAAAATCTAGATCGAAATGCAATGTAAAACAGATGATTTCTAAATGCCAGCAACGCGGACCGGGTTCAGCTAGTACATTATAAAATAAATTTAAAGATATTAGATTTCTGGTACTACGTGAATATGCTACATTTAAAATAATTTTCAATAGAATAATGAGATTTGTTTTTCATTTGGGAATACGTCACCATGTAACTCCCTTTAAGGACAGATTTCTTCGATGTTCATTTCATAATAAGGTTATTAATATTTTTTAACAAGATTTTTGTAAACGGTTCCCTGATTATATAGTAGACAACTTTCATTTGAAAAATTCTGATAGGAACCCTCAATTTTTATATCCACTTTTTCATTCCGCAATATTTGAAAGATCATTCCAAATAAGATTATCAATAATATGGAATACACTACCTAGGGATTTAAGATGTTACTCATTTTCGCCTTATACCTTCCGAAGGAAACTAATGAATTATGTAGTTACACACTATTCCTCAAAGATATACACTTTCATGCTTTATAATTTTTGTTTTATTATTAAATCTTAATGATTTTTTAAAAAAGGGTCTGATAACTACATTTTTTTTTATTAAATTATATATACATTTATATTTATTTAAATGTTTGCTTAAAAGAAAAAAATGTTAATAATTTTGTAATTACTTGTTTTTAACTATATTTATTTATACTATTTTTGTTAAAAGTTAATATATTTAATTATTTTATTTAGTAGCTTTTATTAGCCATTAATGGCCCCTAAGGCTTGGTTATATTAATTGAAGATAAATAAATAAAATATTTATTATACAAACAATTATTCTTCGGTTTTTTCTTTTAATTTATTTTCAGAAGAAAAATTCAAAATTTAGAAATGAAAAACAAACTTTTCCATTCAATAATTCATCTAAGTTTACCGATCGACTCAGAATCATTTTCTGAGTCGATTAAACGATGTCCGTCCGTCAGTAGATACCTATATAAATTAAACATTTATGACCGATAAAGTCCAATTTCGGAAGGACATTTGTATGGGGGCTAGGTGAAATAATGGACCAATTTCAGCCAGTTTCAATAGGCTTGGTCCTTGGGCCGAAAAAATAATATGTACCAAATTTGATCGAAATATCTTCAAAATTGCGACCTGTACTCTGCGCACAAGGTTTTCATGGACAGCCAGCCGACCAGACGGACGGACATCGTTTAATCGACTCAGATGACTCAGTGATTCTAAGTCCATCGGTATACTTTAAGGTAGGTTAGACTAATATTTTTGGGCGTTACAAACATCTGCACAAACGCATAATACCCCCCCACTATGGTGGTGTAGGGTATAAATACATAAATAAGTAAAAAAAAGAATTAACATATTGAGTATTTTTTAATACAATTTAAATCAGTTCCCAAACCAAGAGGTAATAAAACGAAATAAAGAAAAAAAAGAAACTGATCCCAGCAGTGATTAGGTATGAATAAAACATAATAGGTTAATTTTAAATTATTAGATTAACCGAATAATTTCTATTTTAATTTTAAATTGACAAAAAATAACAATTCAACAAAACAATAAATAAATATATACACGTGTGTATTTATTAGGGATTTAGGGCGATCTTCTGAAATAATCTTTTAAAAAATAATATAATTTAAATGCTTTCCTTTTAGTTTTAATAAATCTTGACTTGAAACTCTATCACTGATTGTAGTAATGTCTTTAATTTCGTCTATTACCATGTCATCATCCGATTCATTAGAACAAAGTTCATCATAGAACATTCTAGAAAAAAGGTAATTTCCAAATTCCTTAGTTTCAGTTTTCGTACTATACTTCAAAAGACTATTGCTAGAAGGGAATATTCACGAGTTAAGAAATAAAATGGGTGTGTTAAAACTATCAGCCCAATTGTGAATAAAAAATCCGAGGGAGTTTTTTCCATTTTCCCATTTTTTCTATTCAATGTTGAAAATGGAAAAAATATCCCGCGGAAATTTTATTATATAAAGAGCAAAAAAAAAAAATTCGGTTAATCGACACAAATTAATCGGTTTATTTGTTATTTGAAAATCGTCAATTTTAAATTATCCGAACAGTTAACTGACCAAAATTAATCGGTTAACGGTTAATCGATTGAATACCCTAGTATCTACACAAGTTTTGCTCCGAATATACGGAATTCCTGTCACCAAATTTTATTATGAATGGTCCATAATTAGTCATATTGAAAGAAAGATATAGTACTATTAAGTCTCCCTTTGTGAATTATTACCAATTCAGGATAACATGTCTCTAGTTTCATGTTAATTGATTCATTGTAAAGTTGATTCATTTGTAACGTATTATTAGAATACAAAAAGTTCAATAAATACCCACATTTTGTATTCCCACTCAGCATCATGATTCTGGGTCCACTATTATAGCTAAAGTCACATTTTTTGTCATTATTATAAAATAGCTAAAATGTCTTATAGTTGGAGAAGAGTACCTGTGAATCCCTTTTTTAGATTCTAACTCGGTCAGTATCATATGTGTTTAATTTTCGCTTATAGGTTCATTATTATTGAAATTTAAAAATAATGACATTCGAAGAAGGAAATTGATTCTTCCTCTACTCAGAAGCATATCAGCCAACTAAAAAGTACCATGTTTGAAATCAAATTAATTTCCTGATTCTAGTTTCAGTATTATAGAAAATTCAAAAAGTATAATTTATTAATTTGTTTTTTTATTTATTCATGTAATATAGAGCCAAAAAGGCCATACAAAAATTCATATTACATAGAAAATAACCTGAGCAAAAAAATGCACTAATATTATACATTAAAAATAAGTAAATAATAATACAATGTTCCCTAAAATTTTAAGAACGAAACTCCTTAGTTTAGTTTAGTTCTCCCTTTTTGGTATTATAATACCATTGAGCCCCCAATTCTTGATTATTTATTTACTGAGAAGCATATTAGCCGACGTTAATGTTACTAATTTAGTATACATATTAAAAAAGTACCATTAAAGGAAAGAGTACCAATTTTCCTTTATCCAGTTCAATTTTAAATTTGTATAGCATTTCCTATATTATTAACTGATTTTGTTTCTATAACTGAAGTAAAACCGAAACCAATTCAATTTTTTAAATCCGAAACCGCGGTTTTGAAATTCTTCAGTTTTTTGGAAACTCTACAATAAACCATTTGACAATAGCAAAAAACAATCAGAGTCATATTCATTTAATACTTATTGGGAGCCTAGTTTTCGCCTCAATCTTAGCCTAAAACATCACACACGATCATTATAATCTATACACTCCTAATTCAGTACCATTCTTATTACATTCACGTCGCAGGTACATACGCCAACTATCAGGCCTGTCACACATTTTGTTCGGAATGGTTTCAATTTTGTAGGTTCTTCAGATTCCGTGTAATTTATTAATTCCAAAAATATTTAATAATTCTGTATTTCTGATTTTAATTTGACTACTTTTTATACCCTTCAGCTTCGTGAGAAGGGTATATATAAGTTTGTCATTCCGTTTGCAATTTCCACAATATAATTTTCCGACCCTATTAAGTATATATATTCTGGATCCTTATAGATAGCGGAGTCGATTAAGCCATGTCTGTCTGTCTGTCTGTCTGTCTGTCTGTCTGTCTGTCTGTCTGTCTGTCTGTCTGTCTGTCTGTCTGTCTGTCTGTCTGTCTGTCTGTCTGTCTGTCTGTCTGTCTGTCTGTCTGTCTGTCTGTCTGTCTGTCTGTCTGTCTGTCTGTCTGTCTGTCTGTCTGTCTGTCTGTCTGTCTGTCTGTCTGTCTGTCTGTCTGTCTGTCTGTCTGTCTGTCTGTCTGTCTGTCTGTCTGTCTGTCTGTCTGTCTGTCTGTCTGTCTGTCTGTCTGTCTGTCTGTCTGTCTGTCTGTCTGTCTGTCTGTCTGTCTGTCTGTCTGTCTGTCTGTCTGTCTGTCTGTCTGTCTGTCTGTCTGTCTGTCTGTCTGTCTGTCTGTCTGTCTGTCTGTCTGTCTGTCTGTCTGTCTGTATGTCTGTCTGTCTGTCTGTCTGTCTGTTGAAATCAATTTTCTGAAGGCCCCAGATATCTCCGCGATCCAAATCTTCAACAATTCTGTCAGACATACTTTCGAGAATTTTGCTATTTAAAATCAGCAAAATCCGTCCATAAATAACGGAGATATGAGCAAAAATCCGAGACAACCTCTGAAAATTTCATCAAAAAATACAATGTATTGCATGCTTTGACAAAAAAGCAACAAAACGTATGTTTTTGGATGTGCATGCTTTGCGTATTTTGTTTTTTTTGTGTTTTGTTTCTTTTGGCGTTGTTGTTGTTTTTTATACAACTAAACTTTTGTTTGGTTGTGTGTTGTTTTTTTGTCAAAAGCATGCACATCCAAACATACGTTTTGTTTGGATGTGCATGCTTTGCGTATTTTGTTTTTCTTTTGTGTTTTGTTTCTTTTGGCGTTGTTGTTGTTTTTTATACAATTAAACGTATGTTTGGATGTGTGTTGGTTTCATTGTCTTGCGTATTTTGTTTTCGTTTTTTCTTTTGGTGTTTTGTTTCGTTTGGCGTTGTTATTGTTTTTTGTGTTCTTGATAAATTTAGAATGCTGTACGCTGAAAGTGGGTAATGTACATACATATATACTAATTATAAAAAATAATAATGCATCCACAACAAAGGTGAAGGGTATATAAGATTCGGCATAGCCGAATATAGCACTCTTACTTGTTTATATTAAAGTTTTTGGTACAGATATAGACAACAAATTTTCGAAAAACAAATAATTACAAAGAAATATCAATTCCACTTTGAAAACTGAAAGTGGTTTCATTTCGAATTTTACATTTAGCATCTTCCATATTTCCATTGTTTGTATTTTCTACTGCGCATATTTTTGGCAGTTTATGGTTTCCACGCTGCAGTTTGTTTGCAGCTTTGAATTTTTTTGTACTAAAATTTGTTTATATTATACACAAGCAATATGGACCGGCGACAAACAATTTTTGTTTTCCAATATCAGCTTCTTTTGGAAAACAAGCTGAAGCTGATTTTGGAAAACAAAAAGATTTTTATTTCCCCTGGCGCCCATAAACTAGATTTGTTCCAAATTTTTTTAAGGATCGAAATGGATTGCAACCTGAAGTAAAGAAAATTTTTATGTGGATCTTTTAATGATTTGTAATCTAATCATATAAAATGGGTACGACGATGGGAAAAAATGGTAATTTCCTGGATGCCTTACCATCCCAGGTAAAGTAGAGTATAACGATAATATTAATTAGTTGTGAAAATAGTGTTTGTGTTTGACTATTAAATAAGTTTGTTTTATCTATAGGGTACATTACACGTCGTAATGTTGGGTCTTGATTCAGCTGGAAAAACCACTGCTTTGTATAGATTAAAATTTGACCAATATTTGAATACTGTTCCCACTATTGGTTTTAACTGTGAAAAAGTCCAAGGAATGGTGGGTAAGGCAAAAGGAGTGCAGTTTCTGGTGTGGGATGTGGGAGGACAGGAAAAACTAAGACCTCTATGGAGGAGTTATACACGGTAATTGATTATATTTTCTGTCTCCTATAGATGTCATATATTTACATTTCATTTTACAGCTGTACGGACGGTATTCTTTTTGTAGTAGATTCTGTAGATGTAGAGCGTATGGAAGAAGCTAAAATGGAACTTATGCGCACTGCAAAATGCCCTGATAATCAAGTAAACGTTTATATTTTAATCCAATTTATTATTAGATATTAATTTCTGATAAACTAATGTTGCATTAGGAGGAACTTTTTAACTATAAAAACTGAACAAGATTAGTAAATAGATCAATTATTTTCCCATTTTAAGAAGAAAAAAATTTAATGTTAATTTTTTAATGATTATATTCTTTATAAGTTGTTGAGTTTTCTTAAGTTAATAGGGCCTGAAATTCTTCAGTGTTCACAATTAAGAACATTGAACACATAAATATATTTTCTTATAATTACCCTATCGCTATTTTATTAAATATTATTATGCAAAATTTATGGATATATTCTATAGCAATTAGCGAATCGATAACCAATAGTGTTATCCTTAAAGGACAAAAAGCTTCGTTATTTTATTAAATATTATTATGCAAAATTAAATGGATATATTCCATAGTACTTAGCGATTCTGCTGGCATTCCGCCAGTAGGGAGAATTTTTAATTTCGGCATTTATATCATTTAAAAATTGTAGAATTGATGAGTTTACGGAATATAAATTATGAAAATTCTCAAAATAAAGCTGATACTAGATACCAAGCTTGGCTTATTACGGTAGTGGTATTTATCTATAACGGCAATTTCAAAAAGACTTAAATTATTTATAAAAAATGTTTAAAAGATAGACGAGTTGAAACTATAAAACTATAATTAATCACGTTTATAGTGTGTTTAGGTTGAACGTTCATATATACAAAATTCATATAATGTTTGTGCATATAATATTGTACTTTCAGGGCGTTCCAGTCTTAATATTGGCTAATAAACAAGACCTACCTGGTGCACGCGAACCTAAAGAATTGGAAAAGCTTTTAGGATTGCATGAACTGCTTTCACCAAATTCGTTGAATATACGTTCAGTTTTAAAATCCTGTTCCTCATCAACTGGCAACATTGTCGCTTCCGCAAAAGCCACAGAAAATGAAAACGAAGATTACGGTTATGGGGAAATAGGAATTGGGAACACATCTTCGGCAGTTATAAATTCAAAACTATCTTCATCTTCACCATCCAATCAACAAAATACCCGCGTAATTAATGACATTAAAAGTAAAGCGCCCTCATTACAAAATTATTCATCAACTTCATTGATAGACTCCTATCATTACCAACAACAACAGCAACTTAAATTAAACCAACAACATACTTCACAAAAATCTCTAGTACCACATGAATTACAAACTACATTAGTAACGCATCAGTCCTCTCCATCCTCATTAGTATCTACTCCAACCTCATCAAATATGCCCAGCAGCTGTACCATCACTAACAATACTAGCCATTATAATGACAATATTTCGAAATTGACGTCATCTGCCACAACATCTAATATAAATAATTCAACAACAATATTTCAAAATAGCAACACAAAGACGTGCACCAATACTAGCAGCATTTCAACTCAATACAAGGGCTGGTATATACAACCAGCATGTGCTATTACAGGCGAAGGACTACAAGAAGGTCTTGAAGCTTTATATGACATGATTCTAAAACGTCGTAAAATTCAAAAAATCCATAAGAAGCGACGGTAATATTTATCAAAACCGGACATATATTGTAAATCATGTTAAATATTTAAGAATGAAAATAATAATAATAATAATAAGTAAAAAACTTAATATGGTCAATGCTATGAACGCTATGATTTTTAATGAAATGCGTTTGTAATTTGCAATTTATTTATGTATTTCTATTTCAATTTATATCGCTCTATTTTTTGTTACTTGGTTATTACTTCTGGGACACTTATTATTAATTTTTTTCTTATTTTAGATTTGGCTGGGGAGCCAATTAGTTAAAATGTTATGTATTTAATTAAATATTTATAGATTTACTTAAATAACAGTATTAGTTTATGTATTACTCAGGAATTTACTTTTGCTTATTATGTTACTTTTTATTGGCAATAAATAAATATAATAAAATTGTACGAAACGCGAAAAATTGTGACGTGTAAGTGTAGCAAAACCTAAAACTTCAGCAACATCATACTAAAGGTATGTAGAAATGATGAATGGCATTTAGAATTGAAGAAATTTCGTTAAATGTAACTATTTTATTTTAATCAAATTGAATAAAGCCACATGCATTTAAGAAATTTCTTCATTTCGTGTAATAAAAAAACAAAACCATAAAAAAGAACAGTTGAAAATGTGTGGCAAAGACTATTGTCCATTATTTTATATTTTGGTTCTTTATACGGTGTTTGAGTTAAAAAAAAATTTTTAAATATGTTTTGGAGGTTAAATTAGATTATACAAAATATTTAATACTAGCTGACTCGACAGACGTTGTCCTGTCCAAATTAGAAAAACAATTTGTGTTCGATTTGTGAATTTGTCAGAAGCTGTTTGAAATGTGTAAAAATTGTTAAAAAGAAAAAAAAAATTATTTTTGAATAATACTTTTTATTCATATAGGTTATGTTTGATTTACATTTGATTTGAAAATATGTACAATGAATCTTATGGTCATAGAATAACTGAGAGACAAAAAACCTAAGTACGTTGTCAAAATCAATGTATTTTGTTGTTGTGTAGCCATACAATTTGAGAGAGAGTAATTATTTTTAGTTACTTACACTCGGTACCGTTAAATAGCTCCCAAATGAAATAACTCCCAGTGAAATAACTCCCAATGAAATAATTCCCATCAAAAATGAAATAATTCCCAAACTTGAAAAATGAAATAACTACCAAAGGGTAAAATGAAATTACTCCCAATAATCGGCGGTTTCATAATTTTAAAAATATTAGTCCCAAAAAAGTGAAATAACTCCCAATGAAATAAATCCCAATAAAAAAGAAATAATTCCCAATGTGAAGCAATTTATTTACGCAATCTAAAAAAGTGAAATTATTCTTCGCTTACCAAACATTCTTTGCATTGCGGGCCTGTTGCGTAGAGCAAAGTTTTACTCCTCTGGGATGTGTCAAAAACTGGCTTCACTCAGATAATTTGTTTTGCATTGCCGCTAAGTTTTTCTCCTCTGGGGTGTATCAAAAACTGGCTTCGCTCAGAAAAGTTTTTTGCATTGCCGGCCTTCGTCCGGTCGCTAAGGTTTTCTCCTCCGGGGTGTATCAAAATCTGGCTTCGCTCAAAAAAGATTTCTTTCATTGCAGAAAGGTTTTATAATATTTCAGCCGGTTTTTGATACACCCCAGAGGAGAAAACCTTTGTGCCCGGCCAAAGTCCGCCAATGCAAAAATCTTTTCTGAGCGAAGCCAGTTTTTGATACACCCCAGAGGAGAAAACCTTAGCGCCCATGCAAAAAACTTTTCTGAGTGAAGCCAGTTTTTGATATTTATGGGTTCTGCTTTTGCAAAGTAGAACCCAACAAAAATGAAATAACTCCCAATACAGTGAATAACTCCTAATTCCCAAAATAAAATGAAATAAAACCCAACAAAAATTTCATTGGGAGTTGTTTCATTGGGAGTTATTACATTATGAAATAACTACCAACAAAAAATTATGAAATAACTCCCTATGCGTTAGGAGTTGTTTCATAATGAAATAAGTCCCAAGTTGTATGGAAAATTTGTTGGGTGTTATTTAATTTTTTCGTGGGGAGTTATTTCATTTGGGAGTTATTTCACGGTACCCTTACACTCTGTTGCGCCTCTAGTTTTACCCTATGGTTATGGTGTTCAATTTACATTTTGATTGAAAGATCGATTGCTTTGCTGTGATATCATAATTTCGTCCATTGCAATGCTCTATGATACACGATGATTTTTTGTCGTTCGGAGCTATTGGAATGCGTTGTATCAAAACGTCTTCTCCTTTGTACTTTGCTTTAAGTATTGTTGCTTCGATGACGTTATTCATCGGGTTTTTTACCGCAAGTCGGGTGCCATTACAAAGACGTGGTTGGTTTGTGTTTCGTAACATTATGATTACCGACCCGACTTTCAGTTGGAGATTGTGAGGCAGTAAGAGGCAGTAATACCAGCAAGTTTAAAAATTCGGTTGGATAGTTGACATCATCTTGGGAAGTAATGGAATCCACCGATTTATACGTTATCAATTCGACAGAAATCTCACTATGAATCTTAAGATTCAATTCGTCGACATCAATGTTTTTTGCAGACAATAAAGTACGTTCGCTCAACCAATCATGATTTTTATAATTTTGTGCAATGTTTGGAAACACCTTCCGCATGAGTTGGAATTTTGATTCGGTGAACTGGCAGAAAGCGACGGGAAATTGAATACAGCCAATTTGAGTTTCTTGACGTGTTTCCACAAAACGGACGACTTAAAACATACATTAAGTTATTCGGCTTGCGTTGACCGTGGAATCACTGGCAATGTTTGCCGAAAATCACCTGCCAACAGAATCATCGCACCACCAAGCCGGCTTTGATTGTTTAGTCTAATGTCTCCAGAGATTTTTTATGCGCCATTCATCATTAATTTATGTACATTCATTTTAAACGATCAGTTTGCTTTGCTGCAAAACTTTGGCTATCGCATTGTTCTTGGAAATGTTGGATTTTCGTTGATTTGCATATTCAATGGCAACTTGAGTGCTGAACGAGCTGTTAGACCGCTTTCAAAAAACGTAGCTGCAATTCTTGATGAGGCAAGTGCATGTGCAATATCATTCTGCTAGTGTATCACTGGCATTGACACGTTTCTCTATACGTGTCACACTATTCTCCATTTATAGTTCACAAATCTGGGAATGATGTTGGGCCATGAACGTTGACTAATAGCAAACGCAAACGAAACACTTATCGTTTCTTGGATGAACTCTGTAAATGCGAAATAAATAAATGGGAAACCAGTAACTGGATTTCCTTGTTTCCGCCGTTGAAATTTCTTTGATTTTGATGATAGAAGCGTTCGGGCAAATTCATCATTCGGACACATTTCAAAAAATCTGGTCAATGTTGTAGATGGTAGATGGACTCGTTGTAATACATTCTCCTCATAAACAAATGAATAAATGCGCCAAATTGCGTCGTTACTGCTAACATAGCGGACCGTTTAAAATTTAGTGACTTTATCGTTGGAATTCTCCGCCAACATTTAAAAAAAATATTTAGCCAAATCGAGCCAGGCGTTCTGCGATTTTAGATATATCGAAAAAAAATTGTCGTGGACAATTTTTCATTCAGTAAAAACTTAAATTGTATTATTACGAACATTTAAAAAAAAATCGCCATATCGGTATAAAAATTAAAAAAGTGGGCGTGCTGTCCGATTAAAAAATATTATCTAAGAATAGTATTACGTTCCAGAAATCTTCAGATTTATTTTTGTAAGTATTTTTCAATCGGACGACAGAGTAACAGATTGGAGAAGGCCAAGCACTGAATTGGAAAACAACAATGTAGTAAACACTGTCAAACATGGTGGAGGAGGTGTCATGTTGTGGGGTTGTATGGCTGCATCTGGTGTAGGAAACTTAGTTTTCATCGACGGTTCAATGAACAAAAATAATATTTTAAAAGAAAACCTACTACAATGCACTCTAAAGTTAAAGCTTGGGAACATTTCTACTTTCAACAGTACAATGACCCCAAACACACAGCCCATGAGGTCCGAATATGGATAGTGCATCATGTTCCCCACATTCTCCCGACTCCTCCGCAATCACCTGACATGAAACCCATAGAACATCTGTGGGATAAATTGGCCGAACGTGTAGGAAAGCACCATATTATTAGTAAGACTCCACTTAAAGAAGTCCTGTTAAAAGAATGGCAAAATATTGGAGCTGACGTCACCAAAAATTGGTCGATTCAATGCCAAGACGATTAAAAGAAGTCATTAAAAAGATAGGCTACTCCACAAAATATTAAACTATTAAAAAAAAAACTATTTTCCTATATAAATTATATATAAATAAATATTTTTTTGAAACCCGTACGAAAGTTATGGCCTTCATTTAAAAAATATGGAAGATTAAAGATAAATCTGTATGCTGTGTGAATATTTAAGTCCGGCAAAAAAAATTTTTGGAATTGCTTTTTTTAATTTTTGAGAAAACTAAAAAAAATTTAAAATTTAAAAAAACAATTCCAAAAATTTTTTTTTCCAGAATTGAAAAAACAAATTTTGTTTACCTAAAAATATTAAGTTTAATTTTTTGGAATTAAATTTAAATTTTTTTTTTTTGTGTTTTCAATTTTTTTTTTAGCGAAAAAAAAACTTTTAGTGAAAAAAAAATCGTTAAAAAATATTTTTCCGTATGTAAGACTATGGTCTTATATACGTCATTGCAAAGGTCTTTGAAATATCTATCATCAGATATCCATATTGTCTATATTAATGACTTAGTAATCCAGATATACAGTAGTTGACAAAATAATGGAAACTTTTCCAAATATTCCATATGTAGCCCAAAATTTAAAATAATTTTTTAAAATAAAAATTTTTGTTTTTAGTATTTTACTTGTATAGTTTTATTTATATAAATTAACTGAAAAACAAACAACATAATTAATTATATTCTGAAAAAAGGGAACAAAATTAAAAATATTCACTATTTTGCTACTAACAAAACAATGGAAACTTTTAAACTTCTGCAAAAAAGAAGTGTAAAACGAAAATAATATTTAAAAGAACGATGTAAAAAGCATCCTGTTTACAGTTATTTTACTTTATTTTTTAAATTCTGGTAATTTTTCACAATTTCTTTTTCTAAGTTTTTCATTTTTTCAAAGTTATCGAAAATGGCTAAAGTTAAGATTTGTGAAGAAAATAATTAATTTTATTTTGCTGGTTTAAAACAAAAAAGTATCTGTGACAAATATTCAATAAATAAATCAGCAGTTTCAAAAATTATAAAGAAATTTCGTGAGACCGGTTCTGTAAAAACTCAACATTTAGGTGGAAGACCTCGTAAGACTACTCCTAGACAAGATAATTTAATAGCGATAGAGTTCAAGAAATTCCCAAAAATAACTCCTCGAGAGGTTGTTAATAGCCTAAAATTAGAAATAAGTACCCGAACAGTTAGTCGCAGGACAAATGTTCGGGTACTTATTGCTATCGTCCTGTGAAAAAACCACTCATTTCTAAAAAGAACCGTTCTGCTCGTTTACAATTTGCCAGGGATCATTTAAACTGGTCGATACAAATGGAATACAGTCCTCTTTTCCGACGAATCCAAATACAATTTAACAGGCAGTGATGGGAGAACATTTGTAAGACGACCAAAGGGAAAAAGATTTGATCCAAAGTACACAAATAAGACTGTAAAGTTTGGCGGTGGCAATATTATGGTATCGGAATGTTTTTCAGGGCAATGTATGGGCCCAATTCATATTATAAAAGATACCATGACAGGTATCCGTACGCATAGGAAAATATGCCCTTAGTTTGGAGATTCCAACACGACAACGACCCGAAACACACCTCTAGGGTTGTAATCGAGTGGTTACAATCCAACGAGGTACGTGTTTTGAATTGGCCTGCCCAATCGCCAGATCTCAATCCCATAGAAAATCTATGGAAAATTGTAGATCGTAAAATAAGGACCCAAAATTACACCAGGAAGGAATATTTATCGGAGCCGGTTATAAGGGAATGGCAAAATATTTCAAAGGAGACCATTGTCTCTTTAATTGGTTCAATGCATCGTCGATGTGTAGCAGTTATAAAAAATAAAACAAAATATTGAGTTATTGCAAAGTTTAGACCATATTTGTTAAAATAATACCTAAGTTTCCATTGTTTTGTCAATGCCGTAATAAAGAAATCTTTTAATTTTGTTTTCTCATTTTTAGAATTTAATTAATTATGTCCTTTGTTTTTTGTTAAATTAAGTTAATAAAATTATACAAATAAAATACTACAAAAATGTTAAAATTTTTTAAAAAATTATTTCATATTTTAGGCCACTAATGAAATATTTGGAAAAGTTTCCATTGTTTTGTCAACCACTGTAGGTAAAAATAGGTAAAAAATCGAGGTTCTTCTGGTTTTTTCCTTATATCTCAGCCATTTGTGGACCGATTTTAAATAGCAACCGAGCCGGAAGAATTCCGGAGATATTGCATGTTCAATCGTCGCTGTCTCAGTGACTATTAAATCAAAGAGAATAAGAATATGTGTGTGGGTAACTTGCACCTCTGATGTAAATCAATGTACATATTTTGAGTTTTTATTAAAGTAATCGAATTTTGGTCTGAAATATGAGTGATCACAGATCGAGCTCCTTTTCTTGATTAAACGCTTATTGGCCAAGTTATTAGCGAATTTAGATATTTTGAGTTTTTATTAAACGCTTATTGGCTTATTGATTAAACGCTTATCGGCCAAGTTATTAGCAAATTTAGATATTGTGAGTTTTTACATAAAAAAAAGATTTTTTGTCAGAAATATGAGTGATCAAAGATCACCAAATTATTAGCGAATTTATTTAAGATATTGTGAGTTTTTATATAAGTAATCGAATTTTAGTCTGTTTACATGTTTTGTTTTTTTTGTTTGTTTGGTGCGAATTTTAAATTTGTAATTTGGCAATGGATAAAAAAGGTAAGTAAAAACATAAAATTGTAGCATTATTAATTAAACAAGTATAATTTAATTATTATTTTAATTATTAGAGGTGTGGGCTGAAAGAATGGCAGAGCTGCGTGGCTTTAACTTTAATCAGACTTTTTATTTCTTTTAATTTATTTATTTAATAATACAAAAATCTTTTTCTTTATTTTGTTTTGTTTTGACATTTTTGTTTGGACAGCTGATTTTGATACATAAATAATCGATAAAAATTAGAGATGACAGTCATTCGTTCGTAATTCATAAGGTAATTCAAACTGAATTACGTACGAACAAGGTAATTCGCACTTGAAATTTTGTATGGCGAATCATGTAATTCAGTTCGTAATTGGGGGTTGAATGACGAATGAGAGCGTGAATGACGAATAATGCCGTCGTGTGAACATGGTATAAATGTTCTCTTAAATTTTGACAAAACTTTTTATAAAATTTTTTGCAGTTTTCTCTGAAATTATTTACAATGTCGGTATCAATATGATTTGTGCATATCAAATGAGTCTCGGGAGTACCACGGTACTTTTGAACATCAAATAGTATCAAAAAATAGTACAATGGTATCAATTTTGCCAACCCTGCTAACAGTGTTGTGTTGATGTCGACTTGTTATCGATAATTTAAAAGAAATAAGTATCATCCCTATGTATTTCGTGACATCTGTTGATTTTTATTTATTATTCGTATAAAAATGCCTTTTTCTATTGGATTCCAGAGAAACAAACAAATCCTTAAGCTTCAATGTAATGAAAAGAAACTATGATTTGAATATTTCGAACACCGGCTTCGCTAGTAAATATTTCATATGCAGTCGGCCGTAGTAATGTTTTACACTGTGGTAGTACGTGGCAGGATAATTTTTTTTTATTTTGTTTACAATAGATAACTCCGCTAATAGCAATATTTTTTAATTGATTTGAAAAGTGTCAATAGAACTGACTTAAGCCTGAGTTCATCCCATGGTTGGGATGAACTCAGGCTTAAAATATAAATAAATTGTAGCTCTACGTTCTGCCATTACGGTTTCAAATTGCTGATTTGATGTTTTTAATTTTTCTAATCACAACTATTTTTAATTTTTGTATGAGTCGTTGTCAAATATCGTATCGACAGAAAATACTGGTTTTCAGTCAATTAACGCGTCTTAGAAAATTTCAAATTGCTGTCAATAGTTAACAATTGTTATCGATATTGACTTCGCAAATACCGTTTTAGCGCCGTCGACGTGACTTAATGTCGACAACGACATACATAATAGGGGTGAATATATTGGCAGTTCGGAGTATAGCAGCGTTCGGGCAAATTTCAAAAAATCTGGTCAATGTTGTAGATGGCGGTCGATCAACTCATTGTAATACATTCTCCTCAGTAAAGTACACTCTTTGCGGCTAAATGAACAACCAACGCTGACAACTTTGACGATTTATAGTCATTTTGACGATTTTTTAAATCAAATTTATTAAAATGACGATTGACGATTTTTCACTTTTCCCGCGAACAAAAAATACGATTTTTTAAAAGCAAAACATATGGTAACCTTTTTAAAAAATTAAAATATTGTAAGTCCCCTTTTGCAATGTACAAATGGAAAGGCAGACAGCGTCCAATTTTATATTGAATTGGTTTCACAAATTTTAAAACGTTTTGATTTTGACGATAAACTTTTAGAAGGATTAAACTCCATTGAACAAAAAAAAATTTCCAATTGGCCAAACTTATTCCAATTTTATTAAATGGAAAAGAACTTGATAATGAAGTTCGAGAATTACATAATATGAAATTCACCGAACTCCAAACATTGGAAAAATATTTATATTTTAAAGCGAGTCAATAATGCAAAAGCCTTCCCAATTTTAACACAATTTGTTTCGAGTTTAATGGCACTACCACATTCGTCGGCCAACCTTGAAAGAATTTTTAATATTGTAAATTTAAATAAAACAAAAATCAGAAATGCTTTGTTGGATTCTTCAACATTACAAGGAATATTGTTTTCAAAGGGTTATCTTAAGTTAAATAATTCTCAGTGTTTTAATGTAGCAATTAAAAATGACTTATTAAAAAAATGTCACACAGAAATGTACCAGAGTAAAGTCACATAATACCAAAATTAAATTAATTATTTTTATACCCTTCAGCTTCGTGAGAAGGGTATATATAAGTTTGTCATTCCGTTTGTAATTTCTACATTTTTCATTTCCGACCCTATAAAGTATATATATTCTGGATCCTTATATATAGCGGAGTCGATTAAGCCATGTCCGTCTGTCTGTCTGTTGAAATCAATTTTCTGAAGGCCCCAGATATCTCCGGGATCCAAATCTTCAACAATTCTGTCAGACATACTTTCGAGAATTTTGCTATTTAAAATCAGCAAAATCCGTCCATAAATAACGGAGATATGAGCAAAAATCCGAGACAACCTCTGAAAATTTCATCAAAAAACACAATGTATTACATGCTTTGACAAAAAAAAAAACAAAACGTATGTTTGGATGTGCAAGCTTTGCGTATTTTGTTTTTTTTTTTGTGTTTTGTTTCTTTTGGCGTTGTTGTTGTTTTTTATACAACTAAACTTTTGTTTTGGTTGTGTGTTGGTTTTTTTGACAAAAAATCAACAAATCGTATGTTTGAATGTGCATGCTTTGCGTATTTTGTTTATCTTTTGTGTTTTGTTTCTTTTGGCGTTGTTGTTGTTTTTTATACAATTAAACGTATGTTTGGATGTGTGTTGGTTTCATTGCCTTGCGTATTTTGTTTTTTCTTTTGGTGTTCTGTTTCGTTTGGCGTTGTTGTTGTTTTTTGTGTTCTTGATAAATTTAGGATGCTGTACGCTGAAAGTGGGCAATGTACATACATCCTATATACTAATTATAAAAAATAATAATGCATCCACAACAAAGGTGAAGGGTATATAAGATTTGGCATAGCCGAATATAGCACTCTTACTTGTTTTTTATTAAATAATAACTTTATTAACATGTAATAAAATAAAAATATTTAAAAAGTTAATAAAAAAATGTTTTTGGTATTTTTAACGTATTTTTGTCTTGCCGATTTCTTGACGATATTTTTCTTTTTAACTTGACGATTTTTTTTTTAAAAATTGACGATTTCTCCAAAAAAAGGTTGGCAGCACTGTGAACAACACTTGCACATCCCAGTATGCAAAATGATTCGAAGTTATATCGAAAATGAATAATTTTTTCGTACAATTTTATCGATATCGACTTCGATATAATGTCGAGAATGTGCGTGTTTTCCTAAGTAGAGTGCAGAGCGATAAAGAGTCGAAAATCGTTTATTATTCTGAGTCTAATTTTTATCGATATACTATACCTTTTTCGGTATTATAAATGTTCTAAAATGATTCGATTTCGATTAAATATATGAACAATTTCGTATACTTTATACCATCGAGCAATTTCTTCTTGAAATAATGCATATTCAATACCTTTATTATTATCCAATAATGTTGCGTTAGATGTGTTTTAATTTTCAAATGCAATAAACTCTGCACATATTTCTGATGTTTGCTGATTTTGAAGATTCGAATTGTCAAAAACAACATCAATAATTGGCTGCGCTTTTCTTTTAAGACGTCTGTCTTTGATCCATTTTTCGTGTTAAACTATATTTTTATGAATATGTTATTGATAGGATATTAAATAAAATTTTATTTTCTCACAAATTGACAAAAGAATAATATGTATGTATATGAATTTGTCAATTTGTGAAAAAATAAAATTTTACATTAAAAAAAATCGAACATTATTCGCCAAATATTAAAATACGATATTCTAAAAAATGTAGATTGGATAGAGCATCAAATAAATTCATATTTTCGATTTCAATTCGAAATAAGTTCGATAAAAAGAACTGACTCGAAATGGCAAATGAAAAAATGCGCCAAATGGCTTCGTTACTGCTAACAAAGCGACCCATATGAAATTGCCATATCACTACCTTTGGTCACATATTTACAGATGCATTTGATAAGTGGGCGTAAAAAAAAATAGCCAAATCGGTCCAGGCGTTCTGCGATTTTAGATACATACATATATCAAAAAAAAGTGACCGTGGTAAATTTTTCAAACGAATTTTGCTCTGCGATTTTAGATATATCGAAAAAAAGTGGGCATGGTCAATTTTTCTTTCAGTAAAAACTTAAATTGGATTACTACGAACATTTCAACAAAAAAATAGCCAAATAGGTGCAGCCGTTTTCCGATTTTAGATAAACCGAAAAAAAGTGGGCAGTTGGACTCTGACCAACATCTATCTATCTTCTATATAAATAAAAATCAAATGTCGTTCGTTGGTAATTGCATCAGTTGAGAACGGCCGACTTTTTTTCCGATATATCTAAGATCGCAGAGCACCAGGACCGATTTTGGTAATTTTTCTTTAATGTTCTCAATAATCCAGAAAAGTTTTTTACAGAAAGAAATATTGTTCACGACCACTAATTCGACACTTATCAAATACATCTACAAATATGTAACCAAAGGCAGTAACATGGCTAAGTTAGTGCTAAGAATTCCAACGATGAAGTCACTCAATTTCAAATGGGCCGCTATGTTAGCAGTAACAAAACAATTTGGCGCATTTTTTAATTTGTCATTCATGAAAGACATCCAAGTTTTGTTGATTTAGCCGTACATCTGGAAAAAGTTCAAACAGCGTACTTTACTGAGGAGAATGTATTACAACCTGTCATCTACAGAATTGACCAGATTTTTTGAAATGTGCCGGAATTATGACTTTGCCAGAATCAATCGTCAAAGAAATTTCAAAGCGGAAACAAGGGTGGAAATAGGTTTCCCCCATTTTTTCCACCGATGCATTAGATCGCATTTACACAGTCCATCCAAGAAACGACGAGTGTTTCTATTTGCGTTTGCTATTAGTCAACGTTCATGGCCCTATATCATTTCAAAATGTGCGAACTATAAATGGTGAATCGTGTGAAACGGAGATTCTGTGCTTTCGATAAATGCTCGTCAAATACGAACATTGTTTTCGATAATCCAAATTTACTGATTAGTGGAGCAAATACAAAGATGCCATGTGTGATGATATTTTGCAGCAGATTCGTATTAGAACATCAAATCCAAATTAGCAACTAAGCGAGGAAATTTACAACAAGACAAGACTGATATTAATTGAGGATATGTGCTTGATGATGTCGAACTGCTGACAAGCAAAACGCTTCGCTTAAAAAAAATTATCCGTTGCACGACGCAATTAATCAAGAGTTGCGATGCGAAAAACAGTATGATTGCGATGCCTTGAGGTAATCAGTTAGAATAAATGTACCACTGTTGAATCGACATCAAAAATAAGCTTACGACGGATTTTTGACGATCATGTTGATTTTGGCAACGATACGCACGCATAATGATGTTGCAATGCAGCTACGTTCCAATAACAATTCCAATGCCAAAGTTTTGCGGCAAAGCAAACTGATCGTTTGGGATGAGTATACAATGGCGCATAAAAAGTCTTTGGAGGCATTAGACAATTTGTTGTAAGATTAACAAAATAATCAAAGCCGGTTTGGTGGTGCGATAAATCTGTTGGCAGGTGATTTTCGGCAAAAATTGCCAGTGATTCTACGGTCAACGATGAACTTAAAGCATGTTTGAAGTCGTCCGTTTTGTGGAAACACGTAATGAAATTCAAATTGAATGTGAACGTGAGTGTCGAACTGCAGAACGATCAATCTGGAGAATTATTTTCCAAACAATTACTGGACATTGGCAACGGCAAAATCCCGGTTGACATTTCGACGGACTGCATTAAATTTCCCTTCGCTTTCTGCCAGTTCAGCGATTAAAACACCTTTCGCATTCATCCGAAAGTTGTTTCCAAACATTGCACAAAATTACAAAAATCATGATTGGTTTAGCAAAACGTGCTATATTGACAGCGAAAAACATTTACCGATTACCGCCTCATAATCTCCAACTGAAAGTCGGATCTGTAATCATAATGTTATGAATCATAAACTAACCACGTCTTTGTAATGACACCCGACTTACGGTAAAAACTCTAATGAATAACGTCATCGAAGCAATAATACTTAATAGGAAAGTACAAGGGAGAAGACCTTTTGATACCACAGATCCCAATGGCTCCGACCGATAAGCCATCCGATTTTAAACGCTTGCAGTTTCCGGTACGGTTTGCATCTGCAATGACAGTTAACAAATCTCATTTAGGGATGAAACGATAAGAGAAACTACAAGTAAATATCGATACTTTTGTTTCGATACCAAGTACTTTTAGCATCGATACTTTAGCACCGAGTACCAAGTAGGTATCGGTCAAAATTACTCGTATCGGTCAAAAATACTCGTTTCATATTATTAAACAAAACAAAGCTACGTTTACGCTATTTTCAATATAATTTTTAATTTATGTTGTAAAACTTTAATTTTTGTCAAAAATCCCTAGAAATTGGACCACAAAGTCGGCTTAAATGGTTAAAATGCCTTTTCATAGTGCATGTTTAAAAAAAATTCGATTTTTTTTATTATACCCTACACCACCATAGTGGGGTCTAACACCCACCCAGTATACCGATAGACTTAGAATCACTTTCTGAATCGATGGTACATATTATTTTTTCGGCCCAAGGACCAAGCCTATTGAAACTGGCTGAAATCGGTCCATTATTTCACCTAGCCCCCATACATATGTCCTTCCGAAATTGGACTTTATCGGTCATAAATGTTTAATTAATAAATGTATCTCAACAAATTGCGCTCCAAATAAGTTTGATATATACAAAATTCATGTCACAAAATTTTGTTACGATCGGTCCATAATTAGTCATAGCTCCCATATAGACTCGCTTCCGAAAATCAATAGGTCTATCATTTTTACACATTTTAAACAGCTTCTCACAAGTCGAACAGGATAACGTCTGTTGGGTCAGTTAGTATGAAATAAATTTGGGAAACTCCTTAACATTCAGCATTATTTTGCAGATATATGTAGATTTATTTATATAAATGAAATTACAGTAAAAAACTCTTTGGAGTGTAACCCTGGGTTAGCTACTAAATAATTACTTTTGCAATGGAATGCAAAATATGTACGTAATTGTCGTTGTAATGAGATACCTAATTAACAAAATAGGTTAATTAGGTTAAATTTAGGAAAAAATTAACATATAGTAAGAGTAGCAAAAATCGGTCTCCAAAAAGATAAGGATTATCGCATTGGCTATGGGTATAGCACAGTGCACATTAGACCTACAAATCGCCAACAATGAGCGAACGACCTCCACAAGAGGGCAAAAGGGAGTGACTGTACAAGACAGACAACGTCTAGCACAGACCACATTAAGTGTCCTAAAACGCAAATACACCAACCTTCATGTTCTGGTACAATCACCAAGTCCGATACGCCAAAGAAGGACGTACCCAACTCAACAGGAGTGGTTCGTCAAGACCAAAAGGACAGTATTGTCCACAAAAAGTCCTCTGATGAGCCAACCAGTTCGAGAAAAGGTATAAACTCTCCAGCAATCAAGCCAAACTCGAAAGGGCTTTAGTGCCTCCGCAGAGGAAGCAGCACTCCAGGGCGCCAAACGTGGTAGAAAGATGGCTGTACTTTCCTGGAAACACTGATGTTTCCGACCGCTAAATAAAGTAAGGCCAAGAGGCACTTGAAGTGCCTACAGGTGAACCTACACCACGCCAAGGCAGCATCTGATTTGCTATGTCGTAGGTTCACCAAAGACCTCATGGATATCTGTTTTATCCAGGACCATGGTAAGCTAATGTATAACTCAAAAGTGACAAGGAAAGATCTAAAATTTTTACCTATTTCAGAATTCCTACTTCCCATCGATAGCAGGCGAACACGAAGTGGCCAATTCCTCTGCCTACATGCTAGGCGATGATGTAATAGCGCCTTCATCAGCGGCTCTGTGATGCCAATGCTCATTATACGGTTTGGGGAAGTTGTGACATCAACAATCACCCCGTTTCATTTGCAGCAATAGGAATATTCTCAGACAGGAGATTTTAGATCTCACATTATCTAGTAATAACCTATCGTATTCCATACGAAACTGGCACTTATCTGATGATGTTTCTGTGGCCGATCATCAATATAGAATATTCGATATCTAAAGTTCTTTGACGTACGATGCTAAATTTCGAAATCCGAAAAATATGAATTGGGAACTCCTTCGCTTTCACTTAGATAATACTGAAAATTTCAATAGGCACAATGGAAATCAGACACAATTTTTCAACAAGATCGGTCGAGAACTCTCTGAAATAAGTTCGAACATTCGTATTGCCTTCGAATCCAGTTCTCAGTTAAACTCAACATACATGTGATTGGATCACCTACAAAATGGCTCTCACTGAATACAATAGGGAAATCAGGAGATCAAAAAGATCAACGTGCCGTAGCTACTACTTTTGATAACGTCCCGGAAGCTATTCGGCTACCGAAGACCTTATCTCGGGATCATACTAGGTACACTGAATGAGGAGACCTGTAAATTTCTCCTGGTTCATTTCCTTTCAGCCTATCGAATAACAGCCTGTTTTATTCACTTTATTCCTTTTGGTCGTCTGACATTACGGTATATGATTGAAACTTATATTTTTAAAACGCTTTTAAATGGGATTTATGTTGTTCGAATTTTATATAATTCCTTCTACTTCCTTATCACAATGGGATCAGTTTTGAATGGACCCAAGTGAGCTGCTTGAAGAGTGGCTACCCATGGAACCTTCTACTTTTCTTTATTATTAAAATTATGTTATAATATGCCAAATTCTTTTTCCAAGCGCAGAAGTGATCTATTCGTTTTGTTCACTGCAAAAACATTAAAAAAATTGTTCAGTCAAACACCACAGAATAGAAGTGAACTGAACAAAAAGAACGAACTTGTTCATTTATTTGTTCTGAACAAAAACGACCAATCAGTAAAAATAACTATTATGTCCATCTCTATTATAAATCCCCAGGAACAGATGGAATTTTTCCAGGCATTCCCTCAAATATCGAGAATCTTCAAATCAAGTTTAACTGTCTAAGTCGTGTAAAAAAGTGGAATTAAATTTGTAACTTCTAAACCAATAGCACTGTATAGGAAAGGGGTATATTATAAGAAAATTGATTTTGGAAATGCTGCCATCGAAGGTTATTAAGTTGGACTTATGATCATCGAGAACCATACTGTTACTGGGTGTGATGACGTAATGATATCGGATAGCGCTCTATCTGTAACTATACTTCTCTATAACTGCTCTAAATATAACCAAATTGTGTTTGGAAAGAGGGTTGACCATTGACCCAGCCAAGACAATTCTTGTATCATTTAATAAACGGGGAGTTATTAGATTCATAGAACCTACATTTAATGGTTCATCTATAGGATTTCATAAGAAGGTAAAATATTGTAACGATTTTTTTAATTGCAATTTATTTGCCGTCACAATTAACGATTCGGTTACGATACGGTCACAATTTGTCCGAATAATACAACACTGCAATTTATTAAGAGGTACAAATAATTGATAACGCGCGAACAAAAAGAAGAACAACCAAATCAGCGAGAATAGAAATTCGAGAAAAAGAAGAGGAACAACAACAAAATGTATAGAAGAAACGAAGTTGATTACCTCTCGGGAATCAGATGTACAACACGTACAAAAAAATAAAATTTAATAAATTAAACATTTTATAAAATAAAATAAATAAAGATTTTTGGAATTTAAAGATAAAAAAATTATTTTCTTTAATCAACACAATCTCGTTAGATCTCGTTACATTGGTGTCAGATTTTTACCATGCCTAAATCAAAACGTGACAGACACTTAATTCGCTAACTGATACCCTTACTAAAGCTATGATTTACGGCTACAGATTTTAGAAGCTAATTTGATGGATAGAGTTGAAACTCGAATAACAGAATTAAGCACCATTCGAACCTCTCAGCAAATCGTGATTGGGGCGACATTTGAATCCAATTTATTGGATGCTAATAAAACAATGTCAAGCTCACGTAGAAACGCAACTGAAATGTGCGGAGTTGTTCCAAGGGAAAACAAGGCAGTTGAAAATCAAGTAGACACTTCGGATGCAACAAGAAGTGAAGTTAATATATTGCCTTCCACTTCTTCGAGTAAACAAAATCGTATTACAACATTATTGGAAGAACTTCGCGAATTATCTTTGTCCACAGAAGATGTATCCAATAGGTCCAGTACCACTCCCCATGTCACTGCTCTTGGCAATGAAAGTCAATCAAATATGCAAAATCGACCTTCTTTTAGCCAAAATCTTATTTCAACTTTTGATGGTACTTCTCCTTGGTTTGAATATGAACGCCTTGATGAAACGTCTATTTTCTACGGCTGGTCTAAGGCAGAGAAAATAATGGCTTTAGTATCAAATTTAAGGGGTATATGGTGCCTTACCTATTTTTCCACCGCCTACTTATGAAGAAATTTGTAATTTATTACGCAAAAGGTACACTTTAGATCCACAAGCATGTTACCAGAGATTTCGGAACTATGTACAAGGTCCAAACGAGTCACTTGCCGATTTTGCTACAGAATTAGAACGCTACGCACTGGGTGCATTTTCAGGTACACCGAATGGCATTGCCTTTGACATTCTTAAAAACCAATTCGTCGATGGCATCCGCGATACGTACTTACAAAACTTTCTAAATGCTAGTTGCCCGAAAGATATTTGCGAGGCCCTACAGGTAGCAAAGGAACTGCAAGCCCATTCATCTAGGCATCGACCACGACAAGTTTACGAAGTGGAATCAATGGATCCCCGTACAGCAAATAATAGAGGTAGATTACAGCCGAATGAAGAGCAGGGAAACGAGGAGCCCTCGGCCTAGAGGAGCAAAGGTCGACTATGGGCAATGATGCTCCCACAAATAACTCACAAGTACAAAATATACAGTCACCAGTACAACTGAATTATAATTTAGCTGAACATCACGTAAAAACACAACAAAATAGTGAGATTCAACAACAACCACAACAAACACATATCAATCACAATAACGCTAGTGATGTAGTTACGAGTATGGTTCATAATTGTTAGCATTCGAATCAAACGTTTTATATTGGTGCCGTTGGTGACCGCAGTCTATGCTGTAATATTAAAATAAAAAATAAAACCTCGCAGATCGTTTTTGACACTGGCGCCTGGTATCTATTCTTAATCCAGAACATGTCCCTGATGCTTCAAATATGATGAATTGTTCAATTAGGCTACAGCGGCCATCATCCGAAATATTTACCGCTAGTCACTATGTTACATTACAATTTCTTATTGGATCATCGTCCTACACACATGATTTCTTGGTTGCGGATTATAATACCCCTTCCATTCTTGGACTCGATTTTCTACGAAAACATAGTGCTGTGCTCGATTTATCAGGGACGAAGCTACGTTTAGGGGCACAGGAAGTACCACTTATATTACCAGGCAATTATAATTCCAATTTAGTTTATTTATTACAACCTATTAAAATTTCTCCTTTTTCCAATACTAAACTATATGTGCCGGCAACATCGATACCGGTGATTCGCATCCGATAATACAACCGCCACGTCGCACAGTGGGGTCAAATGCCCTTTTTTTACGGATTTATTAATATCTCAACAACAAAAATAGCGACGTTCGCAAAATTTTACGTGGGTATCTCTTAGACCAATCCGCATATTGTATCAAAATTTTAGGGATATAGGAGGGGTAAGTCAATTACCCACCATATAAAATAATTATTAACTGCGCTATATCTATAGAACTACAATAGTTATGCACACTAAATTTGCTGTGGGTAACTCTAAAAACAAACTACACGTTCCACCAAAATCGGAAGGGTATACTAGGGTGTAATCGGGTTCCCCCCATACAAGTGAATTACTAATTCTCCTATATCTAAACTAAATTTATGCATGTTATTGGTAAAAAAACTACCATATTGTTTTGAGATGATATAATTATATTAACTAGCAATGGGAGGTTGAATAATATAGATCTTTCCCAACACCTGCCACTAAAAGACTTGGGATACGAATTATTTTAGAACTGATTTTCAATGATTTTTTAACTCATATAGAAATAAATAACATAATTTCTTTGTATTTAATTAAAAATGGATGTGTTTTTTACAAAAATAACAGGTTTTAGTTCAAAAATTAAACATAAAAATATGCTAAAGGACTTAATTATTATTCATAATCAACATCAGACTCATCATCATCCAAGCTTTCATTAAAATCATAGACATCATTATCATCACCATCATCATGTCTAATTAAATCCATAGCCTCCTCTGGCAAGGTATGTGACTTCTTTTTCGGTAAATTACGCATGCTAGAAACAACGGGATCAGAGCTTAACAAAAAATAGTTTATAATATCTTCATTAGATTTTTCGCGGCTGCACTTTCTTGAATGAAATTCCCTAGATTTTTTGAAATCCTTATTTCTAGCTTCTTGAGCTTCTTCCGATAGTTGGCCAACAGGTAAAAGGGCGTGATTAACAATTTCTGGTCCGTGAATAAAATACTTATGCAAAGTAGGGGTCATGTTGTACCATGCATATAATTCAACAAAAAGTCTTCCTACTTTATGTGAAAATATTCTAAATTTCTCGTTGTCAATTTCATAACCACTAGACACTACAATAAGCAGCACGTGCATATGCTTTATTAAGTTTAAATTTAATCCCGTTATTTCGGCTGATTTTTCAGCAAATTGAAAAAAACGTCTCGATATATTACCATCATTTGTGTTTCCAAAACCAGGCTTGGGCTGATCAACTATTAATCCCAATTTTTCTTTAAACAATTTTTGGATTCTTAATTTGGTTTCAGAAACGATTCTTTTTTCAGACTCAGTTCTAGCCTGCCACTTTTTTATAGGTAATTTGTATGCAATATGTAAGAGACTTTCAAAAAACCTAATCCAGCCATGTAGAATAGAAAGGCCGAATTTTAAATTTTCAACATTCACAGGTCTTTCAATCATTTCATCTATATTGTTAAAACTTTTGCTAGTGGCGCCACATAAATAACACTTTTGTGTTGACGTAGTATCAGTCAAAGCATTACACACCTTTCCATCAATCATTGTCAAAATTAATTTATGATAAACATGCACAGCAATTGTTACAGTTGAACAAATTAAATTCTTTATCTCATTCTCCACCCTTTCTTTTTCGGCAATCGACACAGAAGGGGTTTCCTTTACGAATTCAATTTTTAAAGGTCTGCAAAATCTGGTGGAAGACGGTCGAGGATTCTGCCAAACGACCTCTTCTTCTAACATAATCTTTAATACTTCTTTCAAATTTGTAATTTTTTCATCAAATGTTTTACCATCGCAATTTTTAAAAATGTCATATAAGCTTTGTCGACTGAAAAAAAAACACGTTTGAGCTGGTTCCTGCAAAGTTTAAATGCATTGCATTGAAATATATGTAACACAATATTTAAAATGAGACAATATAAAAACTACAGATTTGGACGTGAGTGATAACTGGCTCCCGATATAAAATTTTCGCGATCACGCTCACTAACATGATTTTTTTTATTAAGCTAAATTGCCTGCTATCGGATTACTTCGTATTAACTACAAGAAAAAACTTCGAATTAAGAAAAAAAAAAAGTTTAAAAAAGCATATACAAACGTGAGTGCGTGAGAGTTAAATTGTTAAAATCCCGCATGCTATTCATTCACGATTAGAAACTCAACGGATGGAAAACTAAACTTAACTGAACTAAAGAAAAGTAATTGGTAAAAGTTTATTATTGTTTATCTCATTATAATACAAGAATATAGCCACGTCCAGGCCCGACTCACACGTGACTCTCGTATTATTAATCACAACATATGCACATCTCTTATAAAACAAAAAACAATGACAATAACAACAACAACGACGACGATAAAACGTTTAGCAGAATCGCTTTTTGTTGGTAGACTTAACGGGTGAAGCTCTTACTAATTTACATATAACTTATGAGGCGCAGCGATGCGCAACCTAATTTTTTCTGAAACAACGCTTAACTGTCCAGGCTTTTATATTATACTAAATTCTCTGCCCAGCTGAGCCCAGCTAATAACTTTATGTCCATTTGAACTGATAAAATCCATTTTTTTTTTGCACTTCCAATATAAAAACTAATAACAAAGCCACTTCCACATATAATTAAAATTTAAATTTAACCAAAACATATCAATAATTACCTGAACTTGATGGTTGCATAATTAGATTTATTAATTTTTTGAAATTACTTATTAAAAATCGTATTTATTTGCGGAATTTTTTTTATTTTTTTTATCACTTTTTTATGTTTTTTTCTCACAATATGTATTTTCAACACGAGACTATATAAACACCGTTTCATATTAGACATTAATTTCTTGCCTGCTGATGTAGAATTTTGTGCTCTTTAAGCAGGTACTTTCAGTTTTCACGATACTTGAAATTTGTTTTTTCAATTAATCCGCAAAATTAGTATGTTTGGCCCCTCTGTGCGTCGTATACCATTTTCCAAAAAAATGAAGTACAGGATCTTGTGCAGGACATGCTAAGTCGCGGTGTAATAGAGTCATCTGAAAGCCCCTGGTCATCACCCGTGGTTTTAGTCCGAAAAAAGATGGGACATCAAGATTTTGTGTGGATTACCGGCGAGTTAATAACGTAACAAGAAAAGATTCCTACCCCCTGCCCAGAATGGATGAAATTCTGTCTACGCTTTATGGTTCCCGCTGGTTTTCGACAATGTACTTACAAAGTGGCTTCTGGCAGGTGGAAATGGATTCCAGTTCTAAGGAAAAAATGGCTTTTACTTGTGGTTGCGGTCTTTGGCAATTCAACGTAATGCCTTTCGGGCTATCTAATGCGCCAGCTACTTTTGAACGCCTCATGGATGGTTTATTTTCGGGTTTAGTTTGGAGAGGTGCCCTAGTTTATCTGGACGACATAATTGTCCATTCATCTTCCATTAAAGAGCACATTTGTCACCTAAGAAAAGTTTTGTAATTTCTTTAAGGAACGTGTTAATTATCTGGGACATATAGTTGGCCGCTGTGGATTAAAACCAGATCCAGCTAAGATTGAAAAAGTCCTGGATTGGAATGTCCCAGTATCTAAAAAGGATCTACGTGGCTTTTGAGGACTTTGTTCTTACTACAGAAAGTTTATACCACAGTTTTCCACTTTGGGGGCGTGCCAAACAGTGGCTCATTTTCGTTTTTCATCGGCCAAAACTCTGTAACTTTTGAACCGATAGAGATATTTTTTGTGGAACAGATAACTTCTTGAATTTTTCTCCAGTTTTAATTTCATTAAAATCGGTTCAGCAGTTGTTGCGCAATTTAAGGTTAAAGTTGAACTTTTAATTTTTTATAGCATTTAGTATGAAAATGCAAATTTTTTGTTTTTTGAATCAGCTATACTTATTAAAAAAGTTATCAGCAGATAAAAACAAGTAAGGAAGTATGTTCGGCCAAGCTCAACTATATAATACCCTACACAATAATTTATTTTCGTGAATGATTTTCGGAAGCGGGTCTTATATGGGAGCTATAACTAATAATGGGCCGATCATCATAAAATTAGGTGACATTAATTCAGTTTATATAAAACTTATTTGGAGCAAAATTTTTGTAGATACATATATAAATTAACCATTTACGACTGATAAAGTATAACTTCGGGAGAACATTTGTATGGGTGCTAGGTGAAATAGTGGACCGGGGGCCGAAAAAAATTTATGTACCAAATTTTATCGCAATATCTTCAAAATTGCGACTTGTACTTTGCGCCAGTCATATGAACAAATAAAATAAAAATAGAACAAAAAATTTGGGAGTAATTTCATTCAAATGAAAAAAGTGTTCAACAAACAGGTCAACAAGTATATATAGGCTTAAAGAGGACACTTTGGACTTTCTCCTGGTTGTAAAATTTGTTTAACCCTTTTTGAACCTAAGCACTTTTACTCCACTGAAATTCAAATTTGGCTAAAATATAGTACCTGAGAAAAAAATTAATAACACATCAGGTATAAACGGTACAATGACAAATCATATCAGCTCTTAAAGACTATTATCCTACCAACATAACAAAAGAAAAATCATCCAATTATCTATAATAGTTTGCGAGTAATGATAATTTACTTCTGATCAAATTTACAAAAATCACATTTTTATAAAATGACTTTAACAGCATGCCACGCACACAATTGACAATATTTATACCCTTCACCTTCGTGAGAAGGGTATATATAAGTTTGTCATTCCGTTTGTAATTTCTACATTTTTCATTTCCGACCCTATAAAGTATATATATTCTGGATCCATATAGATAGCGGAGTCGATTAAGCCATGTCCGTCTGTCTGTTGAAATCAGTTTTCTGAAGACCCCAGATATCTTCGGGATCCAAATCTTCAATAATTCTGTCAGACATGCTTTCGGGAATTTTTCTATTTAAAATCAGCAAAATCGGTCCACAAATGGCTGAGATATGAGGAAAAAACCAAGACAACCTCGATTTTTGACCTATTTTTTTACCTATATCTGGATTACTAAGACATTAATATAGACAATATGGATATCTAATGATAGATATTTCAAAGACATTTGCAACGACGTATATAAGACCATAGTAAGTTGGACCTACAATGGGTCAAAATCGGGAAAACAAATTTTGAACCCGAATTTTTTTATTTTTTTTTTTTTAAATTTAAAAAACGAAAAAAAAATTTTTAAAATTTAAAAAAATTTTTTTTTTAAAATTGAAAAAAAAAAAATTTTTAAATTAAAAAAAAAAAAAAATTAAATAACAATCGAAAAAATTTTTTTTCCAAAAAATTCAAAAAACAACTGGAAAAAAAAAAATTTTGTTTACCTAAAAATATTTAAAATTTTGAAGTATAATTTGGTGATGGGTATATAAGATTCGGCACAGCCGAATATAGCACTCTTACTTGTTTTATCTAATTTTTTGGCTACCTTAGTTTCAATGTGTTTACTATTGAATGGCATTAACATTTTTGAAATCGGAGTTAACAAAAAGTTGGACTTTTGGCCGATGAAATTGAGATATGAGCCACAGTGCGCCCCCTAATTGACAGAACTCAAAAGAAAGTTTCAGTGGACTCAAGAGGCAAGTCATGCATTCAGTACTCTAAAAAATAAACTCATAACAACGCCAATACTTGCTTTTCCGAATGAAAATGATAGTTTCATATTAGATACCGATGCATCAAATTGTGGCGTTGGAGCTGTACTTAGGCGTTGAAAAAGTAATCGAATATTACAGCAAAATTTTGTGAAAACCAGAGCGAAATTATTGCGTTACAAGAAAAGAATTATTGGCAGTTGTAACAGCTACCAAACATTTTCACCCATATTTATATGGAAGGTAATTTTTGTTGTTCGATGGTTATGTAATTTTAAGCAACCAGAAGGCCAACTGGCTAGAGCGTTTACAAGAATACGAATTTGAAATTCTACATCGTGCTGGTAAAAAACACGGAAATGTTGATGCTTTATCAAGGCGACCATGTAGTGATTGTAACCACTGTATTAGAGCCGAACAGAAAGAAGCCATGGATATATTAAATGTTATGGTGTTGCCGGAGAATCTAGTTGAGATGCAACAGAAAGATACAGTATTAGCTCAGGTCCGACGGTGGGTTTTGGACGGAGCCCGTCCTGACAGACAGTCTATTATTAAAGAGGCTCCACAAATTAAGGCTTATTGGCACCTATGGTTACGTTTGCTTGTGCACAATGATATACTTTGTTTTTCATATTTAGATACAAAAAGGGGTACTAGATTGTTGGCGGTTCTACCACGTGAACTAATTTCTATAGTTCTTAACCAGCTTCATAATTCAGCAACCGGGGGACATTTGGGAATACGTAAAACGATGAGTGAAGTAAAATCACGATATTTTTGGATTGGTCGTTCAGTAGATGTCACTACATGGTGTAGAAGTTGTATGGTGTGTTTTGTTGTTGGATTACTTCAAGCTAGTCTTGTAGGAGCCCCATTTGAACGTGTTGCCATAGATGTGTTACGCCAGCTACCATTAACAGCTGCTGGCAATCGATATATATTAGTAATGATGGACTACTTTACGAAATGGCCAGAGTGTATAGCAATACCTCTCCAGACAGCTGAAGTAGTTGCGGAAGCTATGATCACAAACATAATATGTCGTTTTGGAGTTCCTTTCCTGATCCATTCAGACCAAGGGCGTAATTTTGAGTCTCAAGTTTTCCAGAAAGTGTTTGAAATACTAGGAGCAGAAAAAACGCGCACGACCCCATTGAGGCCATAGTCAGATGGAATGGTGGAAAGGTTTAACCGAACGTTGCTAGATTACTTAGCTAAATTTGTAGATGCAAACCAGAGGAATGCGGACAAACTATTTTGGTCGTGACATCCGTTTACCCTTGGACCTTATTGTTGGGGCCCGACCAGAGCAGGAAATAAACGCAGCCCAGTTTGTTTCAGAAATTCAAAGTACACTGCAAAGAGTGCATAACTTAGCAAGAGAGAACCTAACAATTAGTGCCGACAGTATGAAACGTCGGTATGATTTAAGATCTAATCCTGTAGAATTCCAGCCCGGCCAGCAAGTTTGGGTCTATTTACCAAAACGTTGTAAAGGAAAATGTCCAAAACTTCAATCTGATTGGATGGGACCAGCTGAAGTACTCTAAAAAATTACTGATCTTGTGTATAGAGTGAAGATTAAATATCAACGAAATGCAAAAGTTTTACATGTCAACCGATTGGCTGCATATAGCATCATCTCACCTGAACTCGGCCAGGAGTCTCGAGTCTGAAGAGGTGGTAATGTAACGATTTTTTTTAAATGCAATTTATTTGCCGTCACAATTACCGATTCGGTTACGATACGGTCACAATTTGTCCGAATAATAATACAACATTGCAATTTATTAAGAGGTACAAATAATTGATAAGGCGCGAACAAATAGAAGAACAACCAAAAAATCAGCGAGAAGAGAAATTCGAGAAAAAGAAGAACAACAACAAAATGTATAGAAGAAACGAAGTTGATTACCTCTCGGGAATCAGATGTACAACACGTACAAAAAATAAAATTTAATAAATTAAACATTTTATAAAATAAAATAAATAAAGATTTTTGGAATTTAAAGATAAAAAATAAATTTTCTTCAATCAACACAATAAAATTAGATCTCGTTACAATATCTTGATCAAACAATCATTTGGAACTATAACTTATCCACCATTATCAAAAAAGCTACGAGGATAAATCAGACATGGTGGGAAGATCATGCCGATCAAGTGTGGTTTACCGATGGTTCCAAACAGGCTAATAGTGACACTGGGACTGGTATTTATGGGCCCAATTTTACCATCTATATTTCAGGCGAAAATGTACGCCATTCTTATATGCTCTAATGAATGTTAAATAATGATATTAAGGAATACTCGGATACTTGTTATGTTGGGTAGCCAGGCTGCTCTTAGAGCCTCATCATCATATAATGTAAGGTCTGGTCTCGGCGCGCACAATGAACTCACCTTGTGTTGGATACTAGGACAGACTGGTAACACAGGGCAACAAAATCAAAAAAATTTTAGAGGCTTTTTAAACCACTACACAATTTTGATGTATTGTGGTTCCAGTAGTACAAATATGGTCCAAATTTTAAATTCTATGGAAAAGTTAATTTAGTTATGTTTTTAATGTTAAGAATTAGTGTGCGGAATTTCCAATAATTGATCAATTCACTGAAATTCAGCTTATCCCCCAACAATAAATTTTAGTGAATTTATCAATTATTGGGAATTAAGCACAATAATTCTTAACAAAAAAATTAATTTTGTATTCCCGTATGACTTTTTGACATATTTTTTTTAATTTTTTTTTTTCTAAAATTACGAATTTTTGTAGATGTTTCCCCACATTATTTATGATAACTCAAAAAGGGTTAGTTCGATATTAATGAAATAAACTTGGAAAAGTTCAGACTTACATAACCTTTAGTCTGTTTAGATATTGCGTTGTAATCGGCTCAGTAGTTTCGGAGTTATAATAACAAATTGAAGCAAAAAATATATTTTTTATGTGAAAATAGCAAATTTTTTTGTTTTAAATATCTCATGAAAAATCGAAAACAGCAGAAATGGTTCAGGTTTATTACTTTATCACAAACCCACATATAATGGCAACAAAATGAGATATTGCTCATAAAAATCGATTGATTCTTTTCGAATTTATTCATAATTAAGTAAATTCCCAGATAGCGCTGGAATTTTTTTTTGGAAATTTAATTTTTATTTCGGAACGTAAATTCCTAATATACAATTAAACCACGAGAAAATTCTTTTATCAGCTGACGCTTTAAGGTTCAGAAGCTTCATAACATGTAATAAACAATATAAATTTTGAAAAAATGTGCATTTAAATGCACGTACAAACCCGGTTTTCCCGTTCTTTTAAAAGGACGGTTGCGCAAGTGGGTTGATAATCTTCTTTTGATTGATTGAATTTTGAAAATATTTTCCCCATGCAATGTACAAATTTTCACATATATATTGCGTTTTAATCGGCTGAGTAGTTTCGGAGTTATAATAACAAATTGAAGCAAAAAATATATTTTTTACTTGAAAATAGCAAATTTTTTTGTTTTAAAATAATCATGAAAAATCGAAAACGGCAGAAATTGTTCAGGTTTATTGCTTCATCGCAAACCCAAATATAATAGCAACTAAATGAGATATCGATCATAAAACTCGATTGATTCTTTTCGAAATTATTCACAATTAAATAAATTCGCTCATTTGCACAAAATTTAACTTTTTTGTTTGATTTACATATAATTGAGTAGTTAATGTTCTTCGTTCGATTAATTGAATTTGAATGTTACAAGCTATATGAAATAATATTAGTTTCTTAAATTCGATTAAAGAAATAGCGAAAAGGTATTATATGGAAGTCAAATTGTGCACTGTGAGTTATGTATTTTGAAGCCATTAACGAGACTAGTGTAAAATATAAGATATACTTATTATATAGGAAATTGTACTTCTTTTTAAAAATGTTTACGAATTAAAAAACTGAGAGAATACTTTTTTCAAAATAATAGGAATCAAGAATGGTGTCTGATTTTTTGGAAAATTTTAATTTTTAAATGTTTTGTTTATGAATCAATATGCAAAAGTGAGAAAGAAATTTTTGAATTATTATTAAGAATCTCACAATTCCACAAACACTTTTAAAAAATCAAAAAAATTGTTTTTTCTTAGATCTTTTGACCCTGACTGTACCGAGATTCGGACTATAAATTCAATTTGCAAGATATTTAAGAACATATTGGGTCATACGAAGGGATTTTAGTTTTTTAAAGGCAGTTATGCGATTATGACTAAATATGACTACTTCGGAAGGCTCTGAAACTTGCAGTTTTACAAATTGTGAAATAATTTTTTTATGGTACTTTCCATAATGTTACTTTTGAGAAAAATTGAAACACATTATTTATTTTGTTTTTCTTTTCTGTATAACTAAAGAATAATGTAAGTACTTTTATCAAATTACACCGAAATACTATCAAACACACGAAGGGAAAAATATATTTGTCTTGTGGTCACATTTATGGTAATAATTTTTATAAATAACTAGTAGGCTTCGCCCGGTAGGTAAATGTTAGTCCGTCAAGTTTCTCCAACCCTGCCTGTTCTTATTTATTTGCAAATAAAATATCTAAATTTGTACTGCATACTTTAGGGGCTTTTTTATTACCTTTGACTGGACTCAAATATTAGCCGTAATTTTTTAATTTTTTTCTTTACAAACCATCTCCTGAAAATTTCGAATCGAATAAAAAAAATCAGCCAAATCGCTCCAGCCGTTCTCACGTGATGACATTACATACATGGACCATTTCATTTTTATATATATAGATTATTAAATAAAGCTGCAAAAAAAATTTAATTTCTTCCATCAATAATGAAGACATTTCTAGAAATTAAAATATTACCAGATTTTGCTTTACAATTAAAAGAATTGTACAATTTCAGTACTTTTATTTAAACGTCAAATATTTTATGTTTCGGCAAACAAAAAAACAGTTGAATTTGGTCAAACAAATTTATTTGCCGATCTTGTAATGTGACCACTAGGGTTCTATAAGTCGATTGTACGATTGTTCGAACAATCGACTTTTGCCTGAAAAAAGTCGAAATCGACATTTTGGTCGGAAAAAAGTCGAACAATCGATTATATTATCTCAAAAGTCGAATAGTCAATAAAAGTCGAGTTTTTAAATTGTTAATAAAATATTTAATTACAAAATTATACTAAAACTATTGCAATTTGGTACACTTGCTTTTTTGTAGTGTATGCTAATATATGTAAATAATAAATAAATGTTTATAAAATAAAGCTTTTTTCTACACAAAATTCTTACAACATTCTTCTAACTATTATCGTCTTGATAAATTTAATTTTTATTGCTAAACATTACAAAAGGCGGATCAATATATGTAGAAACCATGTATGTTTTACAAGAAATAATAAAAAAGTTGAAAAAACTCGAAAATAGTCGGAAAGTCGATTAACTAAAAAGTCTAAAGTTCGAATAATCGACTTTTCATACATTACAAAAAGTCGAAAGTTCGAAAAGTCAACTTTTTAAAAAACGGAAAATGTCGAATGGTCGAAAAGTCGAATTTTTGTTTCAGCTATAGAACCCTAGTGACCACTAAACAGCAAATATTTCCCTCCATTTTGGGTAATTTTTTATTTGATCTTGCAATTCATTTGCAAGATCAAACAGCGTCAAATAACAGCTGTTGCATCATGTGTAATAGCAAAAGTAGTGTTGCTATATCTTAAATTAAAAATCGCTACATAATGAAAAGAAATCGTGAAAAGAACTCAAGCTTGAACTATTTAATAATATAATTATTAAATGTTTATTTAATAAATTATATTACTATCAACGTATTAAAATTTGTACATAGGTATAATTGTACTTATTGTTTTTTTTTTGGCTTTATTTGGATTTTGAACTAAAAATAGATTTATTCAAACAAAAAGAATATTACTACGATAAAATTAACAATAATCAAATAAGCGAACTGCTAAAAAGAAAAAATATATTTTTAAAATGTTGAAACCAGAAATGTTGAATACAAATAGTCCGACTAGTTGACAGCTGTACCTAACTCTATATTTGTGTTAGTAACAAAAAATGTATATTTTTCACCAGCCACACAGAGCTTCAGAGAAATTTTTTAATTTTATATGATTTTTAATACGACAAACACAATAAAATGTCAAAAATTAATAAAAACTAGTAAGAGTGCTATATTCGGCTATGACGATTCTTATATACCCTCCACCTTTGTTGTGGATGCATTATTATTTTTTATAATTAGTACATATGTATGTACATTGCCACTTTTAAAAATTGTAGAAGTTACAAACGAAACAAAACACCAAAAAACAAAGCAATAAAACCAAGATACATCCATATAAAAAACAACAACAACGCCAAACGAAACAAAACACTAAAAGAAAAAACAAAATACGCAAGGCAATGAAACCAACATACATCCAAACATACGTTTTGTTGCTTTTTTGTCAAAACAAAATCAACATACGCAAAACAATAAAACCAACACACAACCAAACATACGTTTGTTGTATAAAAAACAACAACAACGCCAAAAGAAACAAAACACAAACAACAAAAAAACAAAATACGCAAAACAATGAAACCAATACACATCCAAACATACGTTTTGTTGCTTTTTTGTCAAAGCATGCAATAAATTGTGTTTTTTGATGAAATTTTCAGAGGTTGTCTCGGATTTTTGCTCATATCTCCGTTATTTATGGACGGATTTTGCTGATTTTAAATACCAAAATTCTCGAAAGCATGTCTGACGGAATTGTTGAAGATTTGGATCCCGGAGATATCTGGGGCCTTCAGAAAATTGATTTCAACAGACAGACAGACGGACATGGCTTAATCGACTCCGCTATCTATAAGGATCCAGAATATAAATACCTTATAGGGTCGGAAAATTATATTGTGGAAAGTACAAACGGAATGACAAACTTATATATACCCTTCTCACGAAGGTGAAGGGTATAAAAAAATGTTTTTTTAGAAATGAAAAACAACAGAAACACAATAAAATGTCAAAAATTAATAAAAAAACAAATGTTTTTTTAGGTTGTGCAAATTGGACGTGTTTCAGAAATGAAAATGTGCTTGAAGTGTAAAACAAAATTATAAAATTCTGTCTGTTAAAGAATTAACGTGAATTGAACTATATTTAATCTACTTAAAATTTCGAGACATTTGATGTGTTTACATTTCTCACAAGGGTGTTGAATTCACACGGTAGCCATATACATATGTATGTGATAGAGTAATATTGAAAAATAGAGAAGTTAGACTACTTGTTATACTTTGGCTGAAAAAGGAAATTCATAATTGAAATGCAACTTTTTAAATGAAAATAATTTAAATAACAAATGTTCAAGAAATATTGGATATGTATTTATGTTTAAACAAAAATAATGAAATTGTGTATATAATTTAGTGCCTAATATACTTAAATAGTCTCCTTTTATTTTTCCGGTATGCTGAGCAAATAATTTTTGTTTTTGCTCTATTTGATTAAACAATTACTTCAAGAAAGTATTTGATATAGTGTGACCAAACAGCAAATATATTTAATGATTCATTTTCGCAGCAGTTTGGTCAAACAAAATGTGAAAAATTCAATTCAATATATGATAACAAAATTCAACAAAACTTTATTCAAATAATTGCTTTAAAATTCGAAATAAGTGCTTTAACCTTAAAAAGATTTGCAAGATCAAATTATATATTTTATAGGTATTTATATATGTATTTAGTTTGCCGTCAAATAATTTTGTTTGACTAAAATCATCTGTTTTGTTGTTTGCTCTAAATTTTATTTGTGGTCAGATTCAGGCAATGTGTCTGGCCATACCTTTAGTATCAACTTTGAAATAATTAATTTTTCCTAATACTAATAGATTTGTTAGTAATTAAAAAAATATATATTTGGACAAAATCGGAAGAGTTTTACCAAAATACACCACTTTGGCGCATTGAGTTCCCCGTTTAGTGTTTAAAGTCCAAATTCAAAATTTATAGATTTATTTACATTTTTTTATTGTTGCCACTGTGCAGTGTTTGGGCATCTGTGATGTAAATACTATACAATGTATACAATACATACATACGTATGTATTTAATTCTCGTGCTATTTGCTTTTAAAAAATTAATTAACGTTGTGCATATCAATCTGTTATTGGTATATAGTTTATGTACAGAAGCACATACACACATTCAAACATATGTACATTAATACGTGCTGCTTACTGGCTGCTAAAATAAGGCGTAACTTAGTAAAACAATATCACATTTTGATTGGTTGCGCAAAGTTAGTCAATTGGGCCTAAACCACCACCATTTGTACTCAAATGAAGAGTACAGCAATCATTCGCACAATGGAGAGTGACAATCAGTTGTATGGAAAAAAAATTTGTTAAAATTTTAAAGAGTGCCTGGTGGAATATTGTGATCGGACGATTCCTGGACGCTCAACGAGGTCAAAGTTCAGATATATGCAAAATTTTGCTATTTATATGAAATAAATAGGTGAAACTCGTTATCTGGCCTACCTAAACAAAAGCGTAAGACGGAACGTTTTTTTCCGCTTAGCTTTTACGCTGTAATGCCGTACATAAACAACAGCGGCAACGCTACGTCAAACAATAAAAACAGGGTTATTAAAAAAATAAATATAAAAAAATAAATATATATATAAATATTTAGACAATAACCATATTTCTGATAATATAAAATATATAAATATAAAAGAAAATAGAAATATAAAAGAATATAATATATAATATACGTACATACTATTTTAAATATTTACACTTACCTCCATTTTCTAATAACAAAAATGTTTTTTTTTTTGCTTATTTGTTTCTCCTTCTTTATTTATTTGTTTACATTTGTTGTGTTTTGCAACAAACTTCACTATTAAACGCGCTGTCAAAATTGGATTTTTCAATTGCAAAGCGTTGCCATAGCGTTATTTCGGTATGCTACATACAAATTGTATAGTCATGAGAATGTTTAGGTATGCCAGTAACTTTGATGTGATTGGAGGCAAGTACGTACCACCTTCGCTTACAAATAGGGAGTTAAATAAGTCATTACCGCGTTCGCTTACAAATAGGAACTTAAATAAGTATAACATACAAAATATTATTTTTCATCTCATTCATTTTTTGAAAATATTTGAAAGTTTTCAAGAAGCCATCAACAAACATTTAATCAATAAAACGTTAAAAGCGTTTTATCCATCTATATAAATAAAAATCAAATGTCGTTCATTGGTAATTGCATCAATTTAAAACGGCTGGACCGATTCGGAAAATTTTTTTATATGTATATATGTTCGTCATAGTCCAACTTAGGTTTTTACGGAAAGAAAAAATCACCACGCCCACTTTTTCAGATTTATCAAAAATTAGAAAACGGCTGCACCGATATGGCTAATTTTTTAGTTAAATGTTCGTATTAGTCCAATTTATGTTCTTACTGAAAGAAAAATTTACCCCACCCACTTTTTTCGATTTATCTAAAATCGGAAAACGGTTGCACCGATTTGGCTCATTCTTTTTGAAATGTTCGTAGTAATCCAATTTAAGTTTTTAATGAAACAAAAATTGACCATGCCCACTTTTTTCGATATGTCTAAAATCACAGAACGCCAGGACTGATTTGGGTATTTTTTTTGTTCTCAATAGTAAACAAAAGCCTTTTAAAGAAAGAAAAATTGTTCACGACCACTAATACGCCTACTTACAAATACATCTGCAAATATATAAACAATGGTTGAGTTAGTGCTAAGAATTCCAGCGATGAAATCTTTCAATTTCAATTTGGCGCATTTTTTCATTTGCCATTCATGAAAGACATTCATTCCAAGATTTGCGAACTAAGTATAAATGGTGAATTGTGTAACACGTATAGAGAACGTTGTCAATGGTTGTGATTGTTAGAGAATAATATATATTGGTAATACACCCGGATATGCTGTGCTTACGTCAAATGCCCATCAAATACGAATTAGCAACTAAGCTTTGATATTAATTGAGGATATGTGCTTGATGATGTCGAACAAGGTAGTATCCGATGCACGAAGCATTTAATCAAGAGTTCGATGCGAAAAACAATATGATTGCGATGCCTCCAATGTTCCACTGCTGAATCGACAACTGCTTATCGAACTGCTCATTCAGCACTCAAGTTGCCTGGTTTTTCGGTATTTTTCGATGATAATACGTATTCATTACTTACAAGTAATTACTTGCATGTGGCAACGGGTGGTTACCTTCAGAAAATATGGTATAATTTTAATTGCCCTTACCCCCCGTTGAGTTCGAAAAACTCAATACACTCACAGTTTTTTACTAACACCCGAAAGGTGTTTTCAAACATTCCACAAAATTTACCTTTGACCTTCACCATTTAAGGGTTAAGGTTGTCCGTTTTTAGTAAAACTTTCAGAATATATTTAAAATTATCTGAACTATAAGATTCTGTATAGGTTTTACTTGCAAAAACAAGTGTTTATTGTTGTCCTAAGCAGTTTGGTATTGAAAATCAGCAAAATCAGTTCAGTAGAACCAAAGTTATGAACCAAAATGTGAGACAACTTAAAAAAAATGGATATTTTTCACATATTTTTGGTTATTTGTGTAAATATATTTCAGATAATTCCATAAAACTTTACACACGCTCTTTTTATGATAAAAGGACTGTGGTGAAAATTATAAGAATCGGTCCATGATTTCTGATAGCCCCTATACAAATTTCTTCCCGAACTATGTTTCTATGGTCCATAAATGCCTACACAATTGCAGTAACCATACAAAATTCAGCAGAAATAAGTTTCGTGCTAAAAGAAATTACACTAAATTTATTATGGATCGGCCCATATTTGAACATAGTTCCCATAAGTATAAATATCTTATAAATATCGCTATTAAGTGGAAATTCGTCATAAATAATCCCCATATACAGTAATTTTGACTTATCTGCACAATCAACTTTGCAGGTACGTTAAAATGCAGTTAACCTCAATGCACTTACCTGCTCATTGATGCTGGTAAGTGCATTTACAGTTTACTGCTCAAAAAAGCAGCTAACGGCAAATAATTTACATGAAGCTTTGTGATTTTTCGGTCTAAAAATAACGTCAAATTGATATTTTAGCTACTTTTAAAATTATTAAGAAGTTTAAAACATATTTTTTTCATTCAAAAACGTATTTTTCTTATTTGTTTTGATTTAATTTTGTATTAGGCAGCTAAATTAAATTTTTTTCATGAAAACCAGTTATAGCTTCCAAAAGTATTATGCACTTATCTTAAATGTGCAGGTATGAACAATGCACTTAAATTAACGAATTTATATGGAGTTTGGTAAATAAATATACAAAACACACGTTTTGTGCACTTATATGCAAAATGTTCTTAAGTAAAAGGCAGGTAAGTCAAAACTACTGTATACCAAAATCGATGTACCTAATTCTATGAAGATCGACCCATAATTGGTTATAGCTCCCATATAAGGACCACTTCCGAAAAACACATATCTGCATAAATTTCTAAAAACTATCAATATCAAACTAAAAATTTACACAGAAACGTAACTTATATTTAAAAATCATACTACTGGATTTTGTGAATATCGGTTTATATTTGCTAAAATTCAACAAAAATAATATCCATATATGTACATAGAAATCACTGTACCGAATTTTATGCAGATTGCCCGATAACACAGTGTAACAGTGAAAAAAAACTCTAAAAAAGGTGTCATCAGTTTTTGGTTAACAGCTAATTCAGACTTTGTGATACGGCATAACTTTATATGGCAATAATATAGCTAAGAGTCCACCAAATAAATTTTGTTAACATTTTTTTTTCCAAAAAATAGCTTTTTCGTGCACTTTTGTTGAAAAAATATAGGAAGAAACATTTTTTTTTTACTTTTTTTAGAATAACTTCCAGGGACTCCTAATTTTTCACTAACAATATTTAGCAAAGTTGTAGCTACGGTAAAGTTGAACAACTCTTGAGAATATATCAATGCATTCTGAACGTGTCTAGTCACTCTAAATAGCACATAAAGATCACTTTGTACCTTAACAATTTTCGTTTTTAATATTTTTTGACTCTAAAACAAAGATTTTTTGTTAAAATAGTATGATCAAGTTCACACGTCTATGTTGTGCTGTATTATTTACTCGACTGAGGTGTTCGGAATGGGGATCAGTGTGTGGACCCTCAATGTCACACATTTTAAAAAAATCGTCAAAAAGCCATTTGTGATGTACTTTTATCTGTAGGTTATCTCTTTTAGTTCAAGAGATATTTAGGTTTAATTTTTTTTTTTTTAAATTTTGCTCGATCTTTTTTTGTATTTTATATATGATGGGCCTACGAAAGGTTGAATTTTTTTTTTATATATGACGTATATTTGCGATAAAATTCTAAAGAAAATAAAACAAATCTGATAACAATTATTTCGTCCCTATAAAAAGTTACACGCATCCAAAGTTGAAGCTTCTTTTTAAATATTTCAACTTTGTATGCGTGTGTTTTTAAGTTTTTTCCCAAAAAAGTCCCCATATTTTTTCTTTTATAAAAAACTAATTTTCTTAGTGGCTATATACATTTTTTTATGATTTGGAAAGAGAACTTAACGCAAAAACGTATAAAGTAAAATTTGACTTACTTAAGCGGACATTGTACCCCGCAGCCCTATCCAAACTTGGCCAATTTTGAAATAAAATTTTAGGTTTGAGTAAAAAATTCTAAAAACGCAAAGCACCGATCCTCAGAAACTCGACACATTTGTATAGCCCTATATGTTGTTTATATACATACAAAACGTTTTTACTATCATACTGTAAATAACGTCAAAGTGGGCTATTTTCTAAAACAAACTCAGTTTTTGGTACACATTTCCCCCTTTTAGGAATTTCGATGTTTGAAAACAAAAAAATGGCAACATTAGTGATGCCATTGACTTAAGAACATTTAGATCTATATTATCTATATAATTTTATTGTGATATCTGTAACTGTTCAAATTTTTCATTAATTCATTTCACTAAAATGTCAATCTACAAGTCATAAGGTTTCCACCTGGAAGTTATTCTAAAAAAAGTAAAAAAAAAATGTTTCTTCCTATATTTTTTCAACAAAAGTGCACAAAACTATATTTTTTGGAAAACAATTTTAACAAAATTTATTTGGCGGACTCTTAGTTATATTAGTGCCATATAAAGTTAAGCCGTATCACAAAGTCTGAATTAGCTGTTAACCAAAAACTGATGACACCTTTTTTAGAGGCCCCACTGATTTTCAGAAACTTTGGGGGCCCATAAAAAAAATCGGTCACCAAAATGGACAAACTGAGTATAGGGTTTTACTACCCTTTGGTAGTAGAGTCGAACCTATACTGTCATGATCTTGTGTTTTTCCAAAAGTCTTCATTTGTTGCATAGTGTAATTGGTCATAGCTCCCCTATAAGGCCCATTTCCGAAAGATATATGTATTAACATTAATAAATATGTAAAACATATCGTTATCAAAATGAAATTATACACAGATCAGTAATTTGTATTCAGTAATCATTCAACTGGATTTTGTGAAGATCGGTTCATATTTAACCATAACCATATAAGGTCCACACACCGAAAATCACTAAAATAAATTATAAATTCATAAATTCCTTACAAATACAGTTATCTGCTTGAAATTCGAAACATAAAATTTCAATATATATAAAAATCGATGTACCAAATGTTATGATGATCGGCCCATATAAGAACCACTTCCGGAAAACACATAAACCTACACAAATATCCAAAAAAATCTGTACTGAACCAAAATTTTACACCGATTAGTAATTTGTATCCAAGAATCATACTACAAGATTTTTTAAATATTGGTACATAATTCGCCATATCTCTCAAATAAAGTCCACTCTTGAAAAATTTGCATTAAAAAATCATACTACTGAATTTTGTGAATATCCCATATAAGTTCCACTTGCGATAATAACTATAATACCCATAATTCACGTTAAAATGTTTTATGACAATCGAATCATAATATGGTAGAAGGGGGATAATTCGGGTGGATTTGAAGTAGGAACAACTTTAAAATGATTTTAATGTCATTGGGATACAACTATGCTAGGCGTTTAAAACAAGAAAATTATTCAAATCACAAAAGAAAAAGTTAAATTTTCACGATATTTTATATTAAAATTTTATAATATGTAACTTCTAAACGGTAAGTTCGATTTGAATGAAATTCCACATGCACAAAGAGGAAGTGTTGTCGAGTTTATGTTTTGAACTTGGAATAGGACACCTCGGGTATGTTACATTTTTAAAACGTTCCTATTTCTTCGTTTGTGTTCCGATTTAAAAAATTACAACCTCGTCGTAGCTATCAATTATCTCTTATTGCTTAGGAGCTATTCGCATTTGAAAATAAAATTTTCAAACTTTTTACCCACCCTACTCCTGTTTTTTGATAACAACGGATCCAAAAATTTGAGTAACAACACATGTATGTGTCAAATAGAAAAAGAATTGTTTAAAAATAATGATCAACTCCAAAGAATTTAAACAATTTTAAAAAGACGATTTTTTGCTTTCTTTTCAGGTTATCGCAAAAAATTTCTAAGAGGATGTATAAGGAATTTATACTTTTTGAAAATATAACTTTTCATCAAATATTTTAAATGAAAAAAAAATTTAAAAATTGTTGATACTGAGGGGACCAAATCCATTAAAAAAACGTCAATTTTTTATGTAAAATTCAACTTTAGGGAAAAAATTCTCAAATCAAAATATTTTTGGGATTTTTCAAAACTTTTTTGGGAATTGCGGGATTGCTGATAATAAATTTCAAAATTTGTTTTTATTTTTCCATTTTAAATACAAAATTCTGCATAACTGTGAAATTTCACTGAAAACTATTCATAAATAGAAATTTAATTTCAATTTAGTGAAATTCGCTATCCATTGGTATATAATATTCTAAAACGGTTATAAGCGTATTTGTGAACAACGGGATGTGCCGCTATGGTGTTCCACTGGAGTTACACTCTGACTATGGTAGAAATTTTGAATCTGCCGTATTTAAAGAAATGTGCGAGAAATCCGCTTCATCCTCAATCTGATGGCATGGTCGAAAGATTTAATCGGATTCTAGAGGAATACTTAAGAAAAGTGGCCAGGGCACATCAAAAGGACTGCTGGCATACAGATCTGCTGTCTTTAAGCTGAAATTGCCTGAAATTGTACCCAGGAGCAAGAGGACCTAAACGAACTTCACGAATTCGTACACAAACGAATTCAAATGACCAGTGACGAAATGAAAACCAGATTGATCGAGCAGCGAATCTGAAGGATTTGACGAAGGCCAGCTTGTGCTACCCACAACGAAAAAAAATAATTGTCATCCAAACTACAAACTCATTGGGGTGAACCATACAAAGTGATTAAGAAATTAAACCACGTGGTGTATAGAATATAGAAACAAAGGAGCCCGAGTTTAAAATGAAAGTCGTACATCTAGAACGATTAGCTGCATATGGGAGATATTAATATGTGCCTATTCGGAACGAACTGGCTTAAGTTAAGTTTTACAAAATTTCCATTGCTACAAACATCTATTTATATACGTACAATATTTATAACACTGTTATTATACTAGTGTATTCAATCGACTAATGATCGTTCGATTAATCGAACAATTAAAAAATGGCCATTTTCGAATAACGAATAATTCGAACAATTTTATGTAGAATAATCGAATAAAACGAATAAATGTTCATATACATATATATTTAAATTTATTAAATTGTTTAAAATTTTTCATAATTTCAAATTTAAATAAGTAACAATGACTCACAAAAATTGTATTGTTTATGAAATTCGACAAATAACTAAAGACAAATGGACTTTCGGTCACTGTGAGTGTTCCGATAGCTCCTTCTATAAATATATAAATATTACTGCAAGAAGTTACAATTCTAAAAACAAATCTTTCAAAATTTGTAACTTAAAAGGTATGGAATAAAATATTTGTTATTTAGCTGGCGAAATATTAAAAGAATCGCAATTAATAATCAAAATTTTAACTTAGATTAAAGTGGAGTTGAATGTGATGGAGAATGTGATTTTGAAGCGGTCATCGAAATTGACATTTATAATGATTACATTGAAATAGATAAAGGCCATGATCTTAAAATATATGTATATAAGTGATGTTATGTAGGTGTTGCAAAATCTATATATATAAAAGAGTAACGTTACTGACTGACTGATTCATCATCGCACAGCCCAAACGGCTGAAGCTAGAATCACGAAATTTTAACTGTGGGTTCCTCCCTCCCCAAAACGTTCCGATAAGAAGGGATTTTTGGAAATTCGAACGTTTACGGGGTAAAAAAGGGTAAAAACGGGTAAATTCGGTAACCTTATATCTTCAAAACTAATAAAGATACAAAAAAACTTAAAATAGCATGTTACTCCATTTAAAAAATAAGCTGACAGGTGTTTCGTACTTTTTGGAAATTCGAAACTTTTAGGGGAGAAAACGGGTAAAAACTGTATTTTGGTACTTTTTTTGCACCCTATGTATCTTTTAAACCAATAAACATAGAAACAAATTTTAAATCGTATTCTTTAATTAACAAAAAATAAAAAATATAAGTTTGGTACTTTTTGGAAATTCGAACCTTTAAGGAATAAAAATTGTGTTAATTTTTGGTACTTTTTCATAAAATATGTTTTTCTATAATTTGACATAGACACACGAATATTTTATTATGAGCTCCCACCACATTACAGAAATTTATTTGAATGAAATTGTACCACCTCAATGGGGATAAAAAAGGTACCAAAAAGGGGATAAAATCGGGAAAATACATATATTTGAAATTATTAAGCCAATTTTGATAATTTTTTTTAACGTTGGTTCCTGGATTCATACAATAATTAACTAACAGCGTGTTATTTGGAACTCGAGTACCAAGGTGTATATTGGGCCAAATCGGGGTAAACAGTTTGGTACTTTTTTTAAAACATATTTATTCTTGGGCACATTAACACAGATTTTAATATTTTGATACATGCCTATAGCATAAACAATTTTGGCAAAATGGAATATTTTTAAATTTCAAACTTGAGGGGTGTTCAAGTAAGAAAAGGGAAATTGGTACTTTTCTCCTAATGGTACTTTTTTAAAATTTTAAATTATTTCAGTTATCGACATTAAAGTTAGCTGATATGTATTTGAGTGAAGTTAGTGTTAGGAATAGGGGATAATATTTAGGTACCAAAATGTGTGAACTGTACTATAGGTACTTTTTTGTTCATCTAATGGTACTTTTTTGAAATTTCTATAATAATGGACTTAGAAACATGAAATTAAACATATATGGTCCTAAGTGAGTGAGAATTCTAGCGGGAGACTTTTTGGTACTTTTTCTTTATTGGAATGGTACTTTTTGTAATTTCGTCACCAATGAACCTAGAAACATGAAATAAAGCTTATATATAAACCGAGTGAGTGGAAAACCACAAGTGTGGGTTTTTTGGTACTTTTTCTATATTCTAATGGTACTTTTTTGAATTTAACTATGGACTTAGAAACATGAAATTAAGCATATATGGTCCTAGGTGAGTGAGAATTCTAGGGGGAGACTTTTTGGTACTTTTTCTTTATTGGAATGGTACTTTTTGTAATTTCTTCACCAATGAACCTAGAAACATGAAATAAAGCTTATATGGAACCGAGTGAGTGGGAAACCACAAGTGTGGGCTTTTTGGTCCTTTTTCTATATTCTAAAGGTACTTTTTTGAATTTTCTATAACAATGGACTTAGAGACATGAAATTAAGCATATATGGTCCTAAGTGAGTGAGAATTCTAGGGGGAGACTTTTTGGTACTTTTTCTTTATTCGAATGGTACTTTTTGTAATTTCTTCACCAATGAACCTAAAAACATGAAATTAAGACCGGAGTGAGTGGGAATCTACAAGTGACTGCTTTTTGGTACTTTTTCTATATTCGAATGGTACTTTTTGAATTTTCTGTAATAATGGACATAGAAATATGAAGTTAAGCATATATGGTCCTAAGTGAGTGAGAATTCTAGGGGGAGACTTTTTGGTACTTTTTGTTTATTCTAATAGTACTTTTTTGAATTTTCTATAACAATGAACTTAGAAACATGAAATTAAGCATATATGGTCCTAAGTAAGTGAGAATTCTATGGGGAGACTTTGTGGTACTTTTTCTTTATACGATTGGTACTTTTTGTAATTTCTTCACCAATGAACCTAGAAACATGAAATAAAGCTTATATGGAACCGAGTGAGTGGGAAACTACAATTGGGTGCTTTTTGGTACTTTCTCTATATTCTAATGGTACTTTTTGAATTTTCTATAATATAATGGACCTAAATATGAAATTAAGCGTATATGGTCCTAAGTGATTGAAAATTCAAGCGGATACCTCATGGTACCTTTTGTTTATTCGAATGGTACTTTTTTTAATTTTCTATAGCAATGGACTTAAAAACATGAAATTAAGCATACATGGTCCTAAGTGAGTTAGAATTCTAGGGGAGACTTTTTGGTACTTTTTCTTTATTCGAATGGTACTTTTTGTAATTTCTACACCAATGAACCTAAAGCCATGAAATTAAGCTTATATGGACCCGAGTGAGTGGGAAACCACAAGTGGGGGATTTTTGGTACTTTTTATATATTCTAATGGTACTTTTTTGAATTTCCTATAATAATGGACCTAGACTTTCCAAAAAATCGAAGAATTTCAAAACCGCGGTTTCGGTTTTAAAAAATTAAAAACCGATCGGTTTCGGTTTTGTGATAATTTATTAAATCTTAAGTATTATAGAAACAAAATTAGTTGATAATATAGGAAATGATATACAAATCTAAAATTCAAGATTGACGGGTTATGGTTTAGTGAATGCGAATTTAAAAGTGATAATCAATGGTACTATTTCCTTATTGCAATGGTACTTTTTGAATATTTTATAATAATAAACATAAAAATTTAAAATTAGGAACACATTTTGCATTTTCTTTAATAATGGACCCAGAAATATGAAATTAGACATTTACAATTAGATTCACAAAGTGAGACTTGATAGTACTATTTCTTTCTTCTAATTGGGGTGGCGAAGCGCACCGGGTCAGCTAGTATTTAATAAATCGAATGATAAACACAAATATTGCAAACTAACGTTTTGTTGCAAGAAAAGCATGGAGTTCGTCTTATACCTGCTTTTGAACATCGTTGAACATCTTTGTCTAACATGGTAATAAACTTTTTTATAAAATTTTTGGAACAAATCAAGATCCCAGTAACAGTCTATATTTTCATATATTAGAAAGCTTCATGTAGCGAAGCCGCCTGTCGCGTTCCATGGAGGAGAAAGCCCCTAAGAGCGGCCGCAGGTCACCAATATAAAAAACTTTTTCTGCGAAACCGAATAGTTGCTCGCCATGCTACTGAGTGCAAAAAAAGTTTTTCTGCAAATAAAGTTTTTCTGCTCTTAGAGACTTTCTCTTCCATAGAACTCGGCAGGCGGCTTCGCTAAATAAAACCTTTCTTGTAAATAACTGATTAAAAAACAAATTTTTCGAGTGAAAGTTCTTAAATTTGTTATTGAACATTCTTTTTTTGTCAAATTTATTTCTAAATTCATGTTTATGTATGTTTCATATTTTAACTTCTTTAACACTTTCAGTTTTTTAAACTTTATATTTGTAACTTCTGAACTCTATAAAATTCAGATAATAACTAAAAATCGTTGCTATCGTCTTATTACTACTTTAAATTTACAACGGTAAATTCGATAGAAGTTAATTTAAAACATAAATGCATAAATTATTTTTTAAATATCATGGACATTATGTCACTCCAAAAGTGTCATAATGTCCATGGACTTTACGACACATTACACATGGACATTATGACACTACCGGAATGACATAATGTCATCTTTTGGAGTGACATAATGTCCATGGACTTTATTTATGTCATCTTTTGGAGTGACATAATGTCCATGGACATTATGTCAATGGACACTGTGACATGCCACCGCTCAAATTTTTTAAAGCATAACTCCAAGACCGAAACTAAATGGTTTGCTAGTCAATTGTTTTGTAGATTGTTCGGGAGTTAATCTGATCAGAATATTTCTGTTGAAAATTTAATGATGGACTTTTTTAATGTTTTTTAACATTAACAATACTTGAATTGTTAACTTTTACGTTATTTTTTATTTTTCTTTAACAATAAAATATTAAAAAACCGACATCAAAACTTCATTCTTTACTTTTTTCAAATTATTCGAACAAGTGATCGAATTATTCGAACAAGTTAAAATCTCTTATTCGAATTATTCGTTTTATTCGAACAAGAGAAAAATCTAATAATTCGAATACCCTATATTATACCCTTCACCGTTGTCAGAAGGGTATATATAAGTTTGTCATTCCGTTTGTAATTTTCACAATATAATTTTCCGAGCCTATGAAGTATATATATTCTGGATCCTTATAGATAGTCTGTCCGTCTGTCTGGTGAAATCAACTTTCCGAAGACCCCAAATAACTTACATACACGATTCATACATCAATATCTCCGGAATTCTTCCGACTCGGTTGCTATTTAAAATCGAGAAAACAAATGGCTGAGATATAAGGAAAAAACCAGGACAACCTCGTTTTTTTACCTATTTCTGGATTACTAAGTCATTAATGTAGACAATATGGATATGTAATTATAGATATTTCAAAGACCTTTGCAATAACGTATAAATGGACATACAATGGGTAAAAAAACCCGATTTTTTTTTTCACCAAATTTTTTTTCGCTAAATATAAAAAAAAAAATTCCAAAAAATTAAAAAACTACTTTGGAAAAAAAAATTAATTTTGTTTACCTAAAAATATTTAAAATTTTTATTTTGAAGTGTAATTTGGTGAGGGGTACAGCCGAATATAGCTCCCTTACTTGTTTATTTCTGAATTTTAACACTTGATTGTGTTAAAATTCTGAAATTTATGTATTTTTATAATGTTATTTTTAGAAGGAATATATTTACATTTTCGGTCGTCCAAATTATTTGTTTCAACGCAATATTTCAGTATAAATGGTCCTTTAAGAAATGCTCACAGTATTAAAACATTCAGCCCAATTATGAATAAAAATTCCCCGGGAGTTTTTTTCCTTTTTCCCTTTTGCCATTTTTCCTATTCAAATTCAATGGGAAAAAACTCCCGGGGAGCAAACTCCCGCGGAATTTTTTATTCATAACTGGGCTGATTATAAAATTATAATAAAGTTTTCTCATCTAGAAATGCCCAATTCAATTAATCATTAAGTTAATACGGAGGTTATAAGATATTATCTACTAATTTATGACAATGAATCATTTAGTGTGTTATTATTTCATATTCCGTTTCTTATACAAAAACACAGCCCAGCCCATTGTGCATTGGTTTCTTTCATCGCTAACATATGTATGTGTGTATGTACAACAATTCTTTGTTGGCTGATTGGCTTGTCGTTTTATGGTTGTCAGTTTAGAGTAAGTATAAGAAAATTATAATTAAACCAACATTTTCTAAATAGTTCTTAGATATTTATATGTAATTATGGCTGCACATGAAAACGAGAATTATAGCGAAATAATTGGGTTAAAAACACAATACACGTGAAGGAAGCACTATTCCACAACCACCCAAAGAAGGTCCTTTGTAAATGCGCCGACGTCAACTTTATAAAAAACAAGTCAACCCAACTTGTATATTGAAATGTCCCATCCTTTTTTTGTTTTTAAGCAGGCTTTTTTTCCTTTCCTTGAAAAGTTGGTTCAGTTATTGTTTACCGTTAACAGATTACGTGTCGTATCGTCGTATTAAATATATTTAATCGCACTTTCCAATAGTTTTCATTTAAATAACGCTAAATAAAAGAAAAACAAACATGAAATAATAATAATAATGAGAAATATGTGCATAGAATATACATATATGTATATAATCGAATAGTGATAATTCAAATAATAATGATTAAGTTTATAATGTTCGTATTGAGTCCTGTGGCCTATATTAGCTATATGAATACTCTTAAATAATTCAAAGTCGACATCATATTTGTCTAACGATCATGTAAATAGTAGTATTAAAACTAATCTATCAAGAAATTTAACCTAAAAACGTAAAATAATTTACTTTATAACATTTTTAAATTAAAACCTAGTGCACAATCAAAAAGTTTGAATAAATTAAGAGTTTTGAAATTGTATAAGAATGCTTATAGAAAAAAGAAAAATATATAAAAATATGTTTATAAAAATAGAGTTACTAATATGTACTTAACCCAGATATGCCGATTGCTTCAGCTTGATCATTTTAAAAGTACTTTTATATTATTTTGGAAGCAATTGAGAAATAAAAAAAGTGCAATTATAGTTTTTTTTTTAAATTTATTGAAAAAAGTGTTTTTTTAAGTCGTTCTATATGTATATAGGACATTGGGGTCACAACACCAAAACTAAAACGCAAAAATTAAACATTCATGCATATAACAATTAAGCTACTCTTCATAAATATAAATTCCAAAAAAATATATTGTTTTTATTCACTTGTAAATGTACAAAATTTTACTTTCCGTAAAAACGAGATATGACTGAATATGGACATTATGAATATATCACAAATTAAAAATTCAATAACTCAAAAATAGTAGCAAATAATAATGCGATCACACAATCTCCCATGATGTATTGGTGAGTACTAGGGTATTCAATCGATTAACCGATTAATTTTGGTCTGTTAACTGTTGGAATAATTTAAAATTTACGATTTTCAAATAACAAATAAACCGATTAATTTGACTCGATTAACCGATTAACCGAAATTTCTTCTTTTTGCACTTTATATAGAAATATAGTTTTAAACACACAAATTTTATTTCATAACTCGTAAGTAAACATTCCCTTTCAGCAATAGTTTTTTGACGTATAGTACGATAACTGACACTAAGCAATTTGGAAATGACCTTTTTTTCTAGAATGTTCTATGATGAACTTTGTCCTAATGAGTCGGAGGACGATATGGTAATAGACGAAACTGAAGTCATACTGAAACGAGCCTTTTATCACAACTTAACGAAACTATTAAGTATTCAAAATCTAAAAAAATCCAAAAAGGATTCCCATGGTATGATGGAGGATTTTATATGCTTAGAGAAAACTAAAAAAATAACTAAGAAATTGCATATTTTTTATTATGCCTTACTTTCGATTTCTGCAAGATTGAGAGAGTTTTTTCAAGTCTAGTTTTATTAAAACTTAAAACATCGTTTAAAAAAAAGCATTTAAATTATATTCCTTTTTTTTAAAGATTGTTTCAGAAGATCTTCCTAAAAAAATTCATATGTTTACTTTATTGTTTTGTTTTGTTTATTTTATGTTTAATTAACAAAATGCTTATATAAGTACACAAAATTATTGTTTTTCTTTTCAATTTAAAATTAAAATGGAAATTATTCGGTTAATCGAATAATTTAAAATTAACCGATTAAATCTAAAAATCAGCGATTAAATCAGAAACCCGATTAATTGAATACCCTAGTGAGTACAAGTATGTGAACAACAAAAAATGGTATTTTGATAAATGTGACGAATACTGTAAAGAAGAAATATACATATGTACTACATGTAGTACAGTCGGCATATCTGGGTTATTTTCAATTATCATAAACATTAAATTTACAATAGTTTATCTATCTACAAATTTTAATTACACTCCGCACGAAATTGCCACTTTTTTCTGATAAGAAGGGCACCCAATGGGTTAAACTGAATTCAGTGGTACTAACCGCTTTTTTAGGTTAGCTCGTATTTTCGAGATATACCGTTATTTCGAAAATGGAGGAGGTTGCACAATATATATAGTCGCGTAACTCAAAAACCGTTTAGTTTCTTGAATATACTGAAAAAACCGAAATTCCGCAATAAAATTACCTTTAAGGCTTAACACGTTTTTTATCTTCGCAGTCGTTTAGAAATATAAAATTTTTTTGGCAAACAAAAAATAATTTTTTAGTAAAATTTAGAAATTTTTGCAGATCTTCGGTAATATATATTAGTGAGGTAAAAATATGATATTTTTCTTTCGATGTATTGTATACGGAAAAAATGTTCGGGACTTATTATATGTTTTGTAATAATACATTAAAAAACTATTTGAAGATATGGTCTTTATTAATTTCAAAATACTAATTATTATATACTTATATACCCTTCACCAAATTATACTTTAAAATTAAAATTTTTAATATTTTTAGGTAAATAAAATTTATTATACCCTACACCACCATAGTGGGGAGGGTATTATGCGTTTGTGCAGATGTTTGTAACACCCAAAAATATTAGTCTAACACCCACCTTAAAGTATACCAATCGACTTAGAATCACTTTCTGAGTAAACCTTGTGCGCAGAGTACAGGTCGCAATTTTGAAGATATTTCGATAAAATTTGGTACATATTATTTTTTCGGCACAAGGACCAAGCCTATTTAAACTGGCTGAAATCGATCCATTATTTCACCTAGTCCCCATACAAAGTCCTTCCGAAATTGGACTTTATCGGCCATAAATGTTTAATTTATATATGTATCTCCACAAATTCCGCTCCAAATAAGTTTTATATATACAAAATTCATGTCACCAAATTTTGTTACGATCGGTCCATAATTAGTCATAGCTCCCATATAGACCCGCTTCTGAAAATCACTTTAACGTGCATAAATCGCTTAAAAATGTTGGTATACACACAAAATTCAGCATAGTTACCTTTAATATAGATATAAATCACACGACCTAATTTCATGGTAATCGGTCCATAATTGGTCATAGCTCCCATATTAGGCCCACTTCCGAAAATCACTCAAAAATATATATTATTGAAATTTTAAAAGAAAAATGTTTTTGCTCTTTTACTTAGTGTAGGGTATTGTATGGTCAGGCTTGACCGACCATACTTTCTTACTTGTTTTTTTTAATTTTTTGGAAAAAAAATTTTTTGTTTTTTTAAAATTAAATTTTTTTTTTTTTTAAATTTAATTTTTTTTTAATATTTAGCGAAAAAAGCTTTTGGTGAAAAAAAAAATTCGGGTTAAAAAATATTTTTTCCGATTTTGACCCATAGTAGGTCCAACTTACCATGGTCTTATATACGTCATTGCAAAGGTCTTTGAAATATCTATCAATAGATATTCATATTGTCTATATTAATGACTTAGTAATCCAGAAATATGTAAAAAAAAATAGGTAAAAAAACGAGGTTGTTCTGGTTTTTTCCTTATATATCAGCCATTTGTTTTCTCGATTTTAAATAGCAACCGAGTCGGAAGAATTCCGGAGATATTGATGTATGGATCGTGTATGTAAGTTATTTGGGGGTTTCGGAAAGTTGATTTCAACTGACAGACGGACAGACAGACGGACATGGCTTAATCGACTCCGCTATCTATAAGGATACAGAATATATATACTTTATAGGGTCGGAAAATTATATTGTGGAAAGTACAAACGGAATGACAAACTCATATATACCCTTTTAACGAAGGGTAGTAGGAGTACCGTGAAAAAATATTAGTATTTTTGTTTACGATACTTTTTCTATATGAATCGGGAACAATTTGTCATATTTTATAAAAACACACTACACAGGCATTCACTGTCATCATTAGCATAATTGATTCAGTATCTGATGGAATCTTATCAAAATCCACTTCATTTTCGATAGTTTCCAATATTCTTGAGTTTATTGTTTGCTGATGACATTCAATTTATGTTTAAAAAAACCTATGTATATCTATCTCTTTCAAGCCCTTTGTATTGATTTTAAGAAAATATTTATAAGCTTAAATTTGCGAGCTGAGATCAAGAAACATGTAGAAAAATATTTAAAAGACATATTAGTGGCCACTGGCCACATTCGATTCCGAAGCAGCATACCTAATCCAAAGACAAGAAGGAAGAATGTCAGTTTAATCATAGCAGCTATGAATAATAAAATAAAGTGGATTTTGATCAGATCCCATCAGATGGTGAATCAATTACACAGGTTAACAGCAAAAAAGGCTTCACTAACCACTATATAGATTTGATGCATCATGGGGACCTAAGTACAAAAATGGTAAAATTTTTGAATTCTATGGATAGATTTTTTTTTCTAAAATTGTGAATTTTTTAGATGTTCTCCATATAATTTATGATAACTCAAAAACGGTTAGTCCGATATTATTGAAGTAAACTTAGAAAAGTTCAAATTTACATAACCTTTTATCTTAAATATATTTTTTATGTAAAAATATAAAATTTTTTTGTTTTAAAAAAATCATGAAAAATCGAAAACAACAGAATTTGTTCAGGTTTATTACTTTGTCGCAAAGCCGCGTACAATAGGAACAAAATGAGATATCGATGATAGAAATCAATAATTCTTAAATTAAATGAATTCGCTCATTTTCACAAAATTTACATTTTTTGTTTGATATACATAAAATTAAGTAGTTAATGTTCTTCTTTCGATTGATTGAATGTTGAAAACATTTTCCCCATGCTATGTACAATTTTTTACGTATATATATTGCGTTTTAGTGAATTCGCTTATTTTCATAAAATGGTATGAGCGTACAAGCTTGTACTTTGAGTGTAAATTGTACATGTGTTTTGTTTTTGTTAAAATTTTTGTTACAACTCAAAATATGATTTTGTCATTCATTTGGACCTTTTGAATTTTCTAAAATATGATTCTGAATTAATGAGAAACCCCAAAGTACACATATGAACCTGAATAAAGTAAGAACCGACAAAAGTGACATTTATTTAATGAAGCTTAAAACATAAAATAAAGCACCCACCGGAAGCATTTTAATCGTGCTGCTTGAATATTATCGAAATCGTGCTTTAGCAGAAATAACATAAAATATTGTCAGTTGCAGTCATTTACTTTATTTTGTTTTATTTTAACAATATCGCTAAGTAGCTAGTATCATGATAATAGGGTCAGTTATCTTATTTTTTGTCGAGCGTAAGTTTTTGAAAATCCCGCCATATTTCACATATTTTTAAAATTTTCCCGCTTTTTGTAAAAATATATAAAACAACGAAGTTTTCAAGGCGAATCTAATAAGTGACAAATAATTTTGTTTGACTAAAATTATCTCTAAATGTTATTTGTGGTCAGATTCAAGCAATGAAATATTTGACGAAAAACTTCCAATATTAGCTGTGTCTGACCGTTCCTTAAGCCTCCTAGAATTTATTTCATTAGAAATAAATGTTTTACAAGATGTATTCATGTATTTTCAAACATTCTGTGAGATTGATACACTGTGTAGAATCTATTCCCCCATATTAATTTTGTGTGAAAGAATAGACCCACCCTAGTGTGTATGTAGTATATTGTGTGTCCTTTTAGCACTCCAAAATCAAATGGCCCAACATGTTTGGTCTGTTAACTTTTCGAACAAGTGTGTAATTGTTTGTTTAACGAATAAAAAAAGGTGAATTCAATTAAATTCTCTTATTTGATGTGTCTTTATTACAAGGGCTTACGTTAATAGCCGTGAAATTTTAACTAATTAAAAACTTATTAATTTCATTTTAATATACATTATGGATTACGTTAACGTGATACTTACTAATGCATAGACAAACAGTGTGTCAGACAGAAGAAATCCACCCACTATTATGTACAAATTTGACATACATACATACATATGTACATTAGAGTGACAGTCAGTTGTATGGAAAAAAATTTTGTTAAATTTTTGAAGAGTGCCGGGGAATATTGTGACACTATGCCTAAAAGTTAAGTGCTGAAAATTTGAGCCAAATCGGACAGCGATTTCTGGACGCGCATCGAGATCAAAGTTCAGATATATGCAAAATTTTACTATTTATATGAAATAAATAGGTGAAACTCATTAATTTTCTGCATTGTTTTCTAGAAATATGTAGATTTATTTATATTAATGAATATTACATTAACTGTATTATCGCCAAAATTCGGAAAAAAATTAAAATTTTTCAGTTTTTGTAAACATTTTGCTACTAAATAAATACTTTTGCAATTGAATGTAAAAGAATCGAAATGTGTAAATAATTATCGTTGTAATGAGATATAAATGACAAAATTTAAAAAAAATTAACATAATTTTTATTTAAAATATATCCGTAGTTACTTATGCATGAGTTTTTGCCTTCGTAGGACTTAAGGTATGGCCAAAAAAAATTATATTTTTTAACGGCTGTTTCGAATCTCCATTTTTACAACATAATAGGGAATTACCCAGCAAAAATTTTGTGAATTTTTGTAATGACAACTAGTTATTTCATGCATTCTTTTGTAAGGAGTGGTGGTTACCCAGCACATTATTTTATTTACTAGAATACTTATTTTTATGCAGGCTGGTAATGAACTTTTGCATTTAGCACAGCTATCTAGTGTGTTTGACTGGAATACGGGAGGTTAGTGGTTCGCCACCTGTCAAAGCCATTAATTTTTTTGTTCATATCATATTCATTTATATGTTGATGTTAATTAAAACTATTGTTAACTTTCAATAAAATAACTCGTACATGGAGCAGTGAGTTAGCAGCTTGACTATCAAATACAAGCAAATAATGTGACTGTTCGATTCCCACACAAGGCAATATTTTTTGGTTTTTTTTTTAGCTACATATTCTTGTTGTGAATTTACTACTTATTTCTCAACTGATTGTAAGTACATTTGTAAGCTTGACCCCTGAATTTTTTAAAAATCTCGAACAACGGTAAGTAGTGTTTCAGTCAAATAATAAGTAGTTATCGCTTTGCTCCAATTATACTTGCTGGCTTACTAGGTAAGTAAAGTTTTTGCTGGGTAATGTGTGAAAAATTATGTCAATACCTCTTACAGTTTTTCCGTACCTGCGATTCAAATTTTGCGATTTTCAAGAAAAACTATTTTTTTGTCCATATTTTTGCGTTTCCTTACTGTTATAAAATCGCTATCCGATTTGAGTTTCCTTACTGTTATGAAATTTAAGTAAAACCTATTCATAATATTATAGTCCTGATAATTTTAAATATGTTCTGAAAGTTTTACTAAAATCTGAAAATGTTAACCTTTAAATCGTGAGGGTCAAATTTTTTAATATTTGTAATTTCTAATGAAAAGATAGCGGAATGTTATATATTTTTGGCCCGATTTTAATGAATCTTGAGGAAAATATACATTGGGGTCTAACATTTACAACAACAGTGCAAAAATGACTTTTAACCTTTAACTTTCGCTTTACCAATACCCAACCACTTAGTTTTTATTGGTATAATATTTATTTTTTTAATTTTGTATCGATTTAAATGAAATTTATACTCACAGAACAAATTTTAGAGTTCTATAGAATTTAATAGAAACATTTTAAACTTTTTATAATGTTTTTTCGATTTTTTTAAATTTCGTTTGTCGCATATATTTTTAGAAGTGCTGTACCACCCGGGTGGGTGGTTGTAAACCATGTACATAAAAGCGAAGGTTAAGAGCACTTGGGGTCAAAAATAGCTGAATTTTTCGTGATTTTAAAAGTTGAGGGTCATTTGGACCCCAAGTGCTGCTAAGGGTTAATTTTCATTTTTGTGCTGCTATTTTAAATTCTGGAATTTATATTATATTTTCCTCAAAATCAATAAATCTCATGTTTTGATGAATTTTTAATATTCATTGTATACAGATTATATCAAACATTTGGACTAATTTGAAACCTAAACTGCTGATTATGTACAATATAAAGTTCTTTCGAACGGGGATACTGGTGTCCTAATAAAAAAATATTGAATAACTAAATAACGAAAAAAAGAATGTGTGCAATTTTAATTAGTTCGGAAACGTGTCTGTTATTAATGTGTTTAGATTAAAACAAGTTCGGTTACAGCGTTTATATTTTATTGCCTTCGAAAATTGACAGTTTAATTTTGGTACTGTGTTCAAGAATTGTGGAAAGCTGTTTTTAAGTGTAAAACTGATTTTTTAAATTTTATATTGCGATATATGTATATTCGGCGTGGTAAGTGCATTTTTGTTACAAAAAGTTATAAAATCATTATTCATGTTGCGTGCTTTGATATGTAGTCAATAAATATGAGTATGTGGAACAAAAATTTGCACTTTACTACCAAAATTTCAGTAAATCCGTTAAAATTTTTTTTTGTTTTTATTTCAAAATATGTATGTGTTTTTGGCGCTAACTGATTCACATTAAATATACAAAATGGTTACTTTAATCCAAATTGTGAAAGGGTTAAGAATTACCATGATTCTAAATAGTAGAGGACGATGAGTGTACTTAAAAACTTTTTCAGAATCAATTACACATAATGAAACTCCCTGTCCCTATACATGTTTAGAGTATAGGGATTTTAACAGAATTGATTGGAATGGTTTTTTTTCTTGTATTGAAATGTTTGATTTGGCATACTTTTACAACTCTGGTAATATTGAGATTCAAAGTTCTTTAATTAATTCCTTGGTAGGTTCTTTATACTGCTTTGTTCCAAAGGTTAGGAAGAAGGTTTGGAGTAATGACACATCTTGGATGAAGTCAAGTGAAATTCAATTGGCAACATCTCTTAGGGATCTAGCATATAAAGTATTTCGTTCCACTAGATCTTCTGCCTCTTTGCTTATATATTGTAGATATAGGAACAAAGCAAAAAGTGTTATTCGTAAGGTTAGAAGGAAGTATTACTCAAAATTATTTTCTGGTCTGAATTCCTCTGGAATGTGGAGAATTTTAAAGGGTCATGGTGTTTGTGGTGATATTGGGTACACCTCCGATTTTAATATTGATTATGTTAATGATTATTTTGTGAATGCTACTAATTCTCGATCTAGTGATATAGTTGCCTTTGATACATTTATTGATGCTTCTGAATCCTTTTCTTTCTCTTGTGTGACGGAAGTGGAAATATTTGATGCTATGAATCGGATAAGGTCGAAATCTATTGGCACTGATGGAATACCTATACGGTTTCTTAAGATAATTTATCCTCATGTGTCGCATATTCTTATGCATCATATTAATTTCATTTTAACATCGTCAACATTTCCTTCCATAAGGTGGCAGATTTTGCTAATATTTTTAAAATGCATCTATAAGTATAAAATCTTATTGCTGATTATCACCCAATCACTTGCTTTAAAACTAAATTTTGAGTATTGTATTTTTAATAGTTGTGATTGTACAAATATTTTTGGGGGGTTAATTAAATTTTGAAATTATTAATTACATCGTGCTAGTTGAAAAAACTGTCAAGCGGATTTAACTAATTCGGGTACGCTGAATTCAGTGGTGCTAACCGTTTTTTAGGTTAGCTCGTATTTTCGAGATATGCCGTTATTTCGATAATGGAGGAGGTTGCATAACATATATTCGCGTAACTCAAAAACGGTTTAGTTTATAGTTAATTAAAAAACCGAAATTCCGCAGTCGTTTTAGAAACATACATTTTTTGGGGCAAACAAAAAATTATTTTTTAGCAAAATTTCAAAATTATTGTTTTTAAAACGTCATGAAAAATTGGAAAATGAAGATACACTGTTAATTTTTTCTAAGCGTATAGAAAATAAAGTTCCAAACAAAACATTTAGGGCATGTTTTGTTTGGAACTTTATTTTGATTAAAAATCTGTCTACAACTTTTGATTTTATAAGCAAAAGATGAAGCAAATATCCCATAATAACATTTTCTCCCATTCCATTCAAAATCAACAAGAAACAGAAAATTTACAGAATCTGCATTGCAGTACTAATCATAGAAGAACACTGCAAAATGTAGCTAATTACTACGAGTTATGTATCTTATCTTTTGTGAATAAAGTTAAGAGCGTATATACATTTTCCAATTTTTAAAACCAAAAATTTCGCAATTTGTCTAGAAAACTATTTCTTGTTTGCAAAATGTATATTTCTAAAACGACTTTATTGCGGAATTTCGGTTTTTTCAGTTTATTCGAGAAACTGAACCGTTTTTGAGTTACGCGAATATATGTTGTGCAACCTCCTCCATTTTCGAAATAACGGTATATCTCTAAAATACGAGCTAACCTAAAAAAACGGTTAGCACCAATGAATTCAGCATAACCGAATTAGTTTAACCCACTAGGTGCCCTTCTTGACAGAAAACAAAGTGTCAATTTCGTCCACAGTGTTATTATTCCTTAATGGCTTTCCAAATCAAACAATAGAAAGTTCTTAGTGTAAATCATGGAAAATTGCGGAAAATTTCTTATTTTCTTATACATGTGAAACCGAAATTAAAAAACGAACATGAGTTATTTTGCAAGTGTTGCCAGTGAAGGATATTTTCATAAGAAATTTGGTTCAGTGTACACACATCGTAACACTAGAATATGAAGCAAATCTATTGTTGTGAGAGTTTGGTTAACAATGCTCTAAAGTTTGACTGAAGGCTTAAAATTGGGGCGAGGCGAAGTTCGCCGGGTCCGCTAGTTTATTATAAATACGGTGTAATAATTCAAATTAAATATTATTTATTTGTCAAGCTTTCTCTCTGATTAATGTTTTTGTTTTTGTTTATTTTATTCTATAAATGAAAACACGTGGCTTTACCCTGCAAACAATTTCTATCGAAAAAGTATCTTGAAGTTGAAACTCATCGAATATGATATCGCTTACTTATCGATATAGTGTCATCGTTCGGAAAAAAATGCTCCACTAATATAATACTTATATACAAAATTAAACTATTTCGATTCATCTTTTAGTGTATTGTTATTATATCTAGAATGATGAACATGTTTCCAATTCTGCTTCAAGCATTAAAAATGCTTATTTACATTAAATATAAATAAAATAATCAAATAAATTAAATTAGTATGACTTTATTTAAAAATAAGAATATAAAAATTATATTAATTAAGTTTCACTAATTAAGTGGAATACGTGTTTATCTTATTTTTAAAAAAATTGATTTAACTCTAATTAATTGATAAAATTTGGTTCTATATATAAGACAACCGATGAATTTAAAAAGACAAGTAGTGTCGAAAGGACCCAGTTTCGACAAGATCACACCACTCGTCAGATATAGTGTCATTTACATCTTAATGTATGCTAATGTTGAAGGTATTAGATCAGGCCTGTAGCCTTGAGATATCTCAAAAGGTATTTAAGTCTAGAACCAGATAACTCACCAAAGTGTATGTAGTTTCTAATGAATTTGTGTCTTCTGAGAAGGTGGCTTAGAAGGTGCAAAATCGTTTCCTATTCTTACATTGTCTGATCTATGAAGATGAAGTTCATAGGAATTAAAAGACTGTTGATAAAAATACCAATATTTACCAATATTGCATGCTATCATGATTGCAGAAAAACACAAAGTTCACTCGTACAACGGGACGAGATACCTTTCGTCACAGAATACACCAGATCCAACACCACAGCTTATTTTAGAACCGTCTGTATATATCCTGGTGTCATATTCCCACTCCTGGAGGGAAATACAAATTTGAACACTCTATCAAAATGTACATGTGGAGTTATATAGTCAGAAGGTTGGTTCAAATCGGAGACAATATGCCCAATATAGAGTAAGTTCGGGTAATGTGGTATACCTATTTTTTATTTGACTATCATTTTTAAAATCTTAATTCGATTGCAACAGTTCTCAGCTGGTGTTCTACTACAAGTGTTAGGTTTACATTCATGGAAGTAAAAAAGTCTTTTAAGTTCAAGTTCAACAAGCCATTGAAAAAATTGGCGGGTAATGTTGTATACCACGTTCTATTAATATTGTATACTAAACCACATAACCGAAGCATAGCATTTTAATTTGTAAATGAGTTGCGTTTTATTTAAAATATCTTCAATGGATTCGGTTAAAGTTGACGGCTGACCAAGCTTACCAGAAGCTCCTCAATACATTCTTCGCTTCGTAGGAGACATTGAAGGACTGATGCGAAAAAAATTTCCATTTGTTGTTTCTAATAGCTCAGATAGCGTTCTTCAAATCTTCTGCTGCCCATTTTCATACTTCACATTTCTTTGGCATATTATTTGCTTGAAATTCTTTAGCTATACCACATTATTATTTTTGTAGATCTTCTCAAGGACTATTTATATTTTAAATTTCAGCTCATTCGGATCATAAATGATTTTTTTAAAAATTTTGAGACCCGAGGTGACCAACTTTGAGGGGGCACAAACTGGCCCGTATTACCCCTAGGAAGCTGAACAAATGTAATTCAACTCAAAAACACCTCAGCTCTAACCATGTGAAATTTTGTTCCCGAGATACCAAATTATTTCCAAAAAAAAGTTTCTAAGCCACTGTGCATTAGCCTGAGGTTTATTGAAATTATTATAAAATTAAACATATTCACTAAATATGATATATTGTTACATATGTATGTTCTTCAATAGCAAAATATTCCCATTTGACTTTAAAATTAAATTATTGAAGTTTATAACACGTGATTTTAGAAAAAAGAATTGGACGTACTATAGCCGTGTGCATCCATTTAACTATGTTGGGACTAGTTCCCCATTTTGAAACCAAACATCGTTTTTTAAAAGTTTTTATTTAATAACTAGTTGACCGCCCCGTCATCGCCCGGTATCATTTACTAATGTTAGTTCTTCAAGTTTCTCCAACCCACATAAACCAGAATGTTCTTATTTGTTTGCAAATAAAATATCTAAATTTGTACTGCATACTTTAGGAAGCTTTTTTATTACAGTTGACTGGACTCAAAAAAAAAAAAATGTCCGTGTTTTACACGGAATTTTTGGATTTTTTTTCTTTACAAACCATCTCCTTAAAATTTCTAATCGAATAAAAAAAAATCAGCCAAATCGCTCTATCCGTTCTCACGTGATGCCATTACATGGACCATTAGATTATTACAAATTATGAAGTACGCGAACACAACTATTGTCATACTTTTTCATATTTTTATTCTATATTATATTATCAATAAATCTCAATGTGATGACCAAAAAAAGTAATTACTTAATGGCTAAATTTTTACAAAAACTGAAAAAAGTTTATTTTTTCCCCTTGTAAATGTACCTCAAAACTTCAGCGTCGTTGCTCCACCATCCTAATATTTTACACAACGTGTTTCTACAATACATAGAACAATTTTAGAGAGGGGGAGGTAAAAATTCGCAATTTTATTTTTTTGCAGCAGTCTACTGTGCATATTTATTCTTACCGCCAAATTTTTGAAAAAAGAAGAGTATTTTCATAATAACTTGTTCAAAAATTCGTAGCTTTACCTTTAATAGTTTTCAAAATACAGACTTTAGTCCCCCTATGTGTCCACATAAGCAACAACTTTCATCTTTTTATAATGTTCGCCTTCGTGAGAAGGGTATATATAAGTTTGTCATTCCGTTTGTAATTTACACAATATAATTTGCCGACCTTATATGTATATATTCTGGATCCTTATAGATAGCTGAGTCGATTAAGCCATGTCCGTCTGTCTGTCTGTTGAAATCAATTTTCTGAAGACCCAAGATATCTTCGGGATCCAAATCTTCAATAGTTCTTTCAGACATGCTTTCGAGAAGTTTCCTATTCAAAATCAGCAAAATCGGTCTACAAATGGCTGAGATATGAGGAAAAAACCAGGACAACATCGAGTTTTTACCTATATCTGGATTACTAAGAGCTAGTTTCTTACTTGCCAGTTAAACTCAGCTTAACACGCTGTTATATTAATCCTGAAACATATTTTGCCGGAATTTAACCAATGATTGTGTTTCTCACTAGTGGATTAATTTTGTTAGCATTGCCATACTTTTCAGTCAAATCACATGTTTATTCTTCAAATTTTTTCATATAAATATGGCAATACTATACATTTTATAAGAAAAAGCAACCGCGTTACATAACTTTTTTTGTAAATTTTAACTTTCTAAAAGAAAAAGCGACATAAAAGTATATAAAATGTATATTAAAAATTATATTGATGTTAATAAAGCAAATAAAAACAAAGAGCTGCTGTGCTGAATTGTTTATTTTATTTTCCATCTGTTTGTGCTTTGGCATTTTATACTTAGGTTTAACTCACCAATGATGCTCAGTTAAACCTAGATTATATAGCATATAAACAATAAGTGAGAAACACAATTTTTAGTTTAATTTAGGTTTAAGCGAAGAATGTAGATTATCTCTATCCCAGAAACTAGCTCTAAGTCATTAATATAGACAATATGGATATCTAATGATAGATATTTCAAAGACCATGCAACAATGTATATAAGACCATAGTAAGTTGGACCTACAATGGGTCAAAATCTGAAAAAATATTTTTTAAACAGAATTTTTTCTTTCACCAAAAAAAATTAAAACAAGTAAGAGTGCTATATTCGGCTATGCCGAATCTTATATACCCTTCACCTTTGTTGTGGATGCATTATTATTTTTTATAATTAGTATATAGGTATGTATGTACATTGCTCACTTTCAGCGTACAGCATCCTAAATTTATCAAGAACACAAAAAACAACAACAACGCCAAACGAAACAAAACAGCAAAAGAAAAAACAAAATACGCAAGCCAATGAAACCAACACACATCCAAACATACGTTTAATTGTATAAAAAACAACAACGCCAAAAGAAACAAAACACAAAAGAAAAACAAAATACGCAAAGCATATGCTTCCATCCAAACATACGATTTGTTGCTTTTTTGACAAAAAAACCAACACACAACCAAACAAACGTTTAGTTGTATAAAAAACAACAACAACGCCAAAAGAAACAAAACACAAAAAAAACAAAATACGCAAAGCATGCACATCCAAAAACATACGTTTTGTTGCTTTTTGTCAAAAAAACCAACACACAACCAAACAAACGTTTAGTTGTATAAAAAACAACAACAACGCCAAAAGAAACAAAACACAAAAAAAAACAAAATTCACAAAACTTGCACATCCAAACATACGTTTTGTTGTTTTTTTGTCAAAGCATGCAATACATTGTGTTTTTTGATGAAATTTTCAGAGGTTGTCTCGGATTTTTGCTCATATCTCCGTTATTTATGGACGGATTTTGCTGATTTTAAATAGCAAAATTCTCGAAAGTATGTCTGACAGAATTGTTGAAGATTTGGATCCCGGAGATATCTGGGGCCTTCAGAAAATTGATTTCAACAGACAGACAGACAGACGGACATGGCTTAATCGACTCCGCTATCTATAAGGATCCAGAATATATATACTTTATAGGGTCGGAAATGAAAAATGTAGAAATTACAAACGGAATGACAAACTTATATATACCCTTCTCACGAAGCTGAAGGGTATAAAAACAAAAATATTTTTTAACATTTGAAAAAATATTTAAAACTAGTTGCCCGGTAGCTATTTACTAATCTTAGTTCTTCAAGTTTCTCCAACCCTGCCTGTTCTTATTTATTTGAAAATTTCGAATCGAATAAAAAAAAATCAGCCAAATCGCCGTTCTCACATGATGCCATTACAAACATGGACCATTTCATATTTATATATATGGGGCATTTCATGTCAAGTGAACCAACTTTTGAATTCGATGTCTTCCGATCAGGATGAAATTAGCAGGTTAGTTCTATTGGATAGTAACTCAGACACAATTTTTCAACAAGATCGGTCGAGAACTCTCCGAGTTAGAGGGGGTCAAAGTTTGACATTTTGGTCAAGCAGGTGTTTTTTCTTATCCATGTAACTTATTACCTATTGTTCTTAGAAAAATGTGTCCCAAATAGTTTAGATAGCTCTTTCTTCAATCTTTCGAAAAAAAAAAATATTTAAAAAAAAAATAAAAAATGTTTAATATTTTTTTCCGAAATCAAAAACTTTTCCGATCGGAAGACATCGATTTCAAAAGTTGGTTCACTTGACATGAAATGCCCCATATAGATTTGTATTGAAGTATAATTTGGTGAAGGGTATATAAGATTCGGCACAGCCGAATATAGCTCTCTAACTTGTTTATATTAAAAATCGAATTTATTGTGTATTGGATTGGATTTATCTTATCTAAATAGCATCCTATTAAATTCCCGAGAATAACAGGAAATTAAAGTTTTCACTCCCGTGAAAAACTGCGACCGATTCTGACTTTTTTAATTTTCTTGGTTGCTGGTTTTCTCTACATAAAAAAACAAAAAGAAGACAAAATAAACAAAGCAAAATGCCACGTTAAGCGTAATAATATAAATTTAATATTATTTTGTTTAGAGCCCTTGTGGGAATATTAAGAAAGAGAATAACTGGGCACAATTCAATTTGTGTTTGAACACAATTTGATTATCCTTGTTGTATGCTTTTACGTTGGTTGTTACATTTTCCATTTTCCCTTATATTGTTTTTGAACATGATGTTGGCGTAGGCATGTGCTGGTGGGTGGGTGATTATTTAACATGGATAAACAACATTATGTTTAATGAATCAATTTTCAAATCTACACAAAATGCGCTAAATAGTTTCATTTTTGTTGACAACTAATATAAACTATAATTTGTTTTAATAAAATTAATTTCAATTTGACACGCCTTATAACCACTTCAATTATCCGATTAAATTAATTATTTTTGAATTTATTTATTGTCTGTGTAATACTTATTAGAGATAATTTCATAAAATACTCACATATATACAAGATTAGTTTCGCCGAAGGACAAAGTCTATTTAAATGTGTTAGAAACAACTCCGTCTAATTATAAGCATCCAGATAATAGGCGTGTTCGCGAACTTTTCAGTAAAAATTATCCAGTAACTTTAATTTAGAGAGTAATAATCAGGGAAACCTAAATATGCAAATGCATATTTTTTCTGGTGAGTCTAATGAGCACATGGATAAGATATTTACACGTTTCAGAACTATTTAAGAATTTTGGCATCGATTTGTTAGTGCATATTTTACCCTTAAATGCATTTTTTTTGCATATATTTGTTTTAAGAGCATATTTATGTCATATTTTGGGTTTTTGGAGCATATTTTACTGTTTAATAGCTTATTTTGACTTTATCAAAAACAAATTTTGTCTTACTTATTTTTCGCTGTTGTATTACAGGTTTTTACTTCCTTTGTTTAAATTTCAAAATTGAAAAATTGATTGCTTTTTATACCCTACACCACCATAGTGGGGAGGGTTTGTGCAGATGTTTGTAACGCCCAAAAATATTGGTCTAACAACCACCTTAAAGTAGAATCACTTTCTGAGTCGATTAAACGATGTCCGTCCGTCTGGATGGCTGGCTGTCCATGTAAACTTTGTGCGCACAGTACATGTCGCAATTTCGAAATTGGACTTTGTCGGTCATAAATGTTTAATATATATATATATAATATATATATACATATATGTATCTACACAAATTTCACTCCAAATAAGTTTTTTATATGTATACAAAATTCATGTCACCAAATTTTGTTACGATCGGTCCATAATTAGTCATAGCTCCCATATAGACCCGCTTCGGAAAATCACTTTAACGTGCATAAATCTCTTAAAAATTTCGGTTATACACCAAATTCAACATAAATAACTTTCATACAGACATAAATCACACGACCTAACTTCATGGTGATCGGTCCATAATTGGTCATAGCTCCCATATAAGGCCCATTTCGAAATTCACTCACGAATATAAATTATTGATATTTTAAAAGAAAAATCTTCTTGCTCATTTACTTGGTGTAGGGTATTATATGGTCGGGCTTGACCGACCATACTTTCTTACTTGTTTTTAATATAAAATAAGCACTATTTTAATAATAGCGTCATCTAAATATAAAATTTTAGTTCTAATTCAAACTTAATTTGTAATTTATTGCAATAATAACCTTAATTGAAGAAGAGACATTATATTTATATAAAATATCATCAAAAAATAGCTCTCGAGGCCTTTTCATAGCTTATTGTTTTTATGTTGTATTTATTTTTTGTTATACATGTTTTAGTTCATGTTATTTTTGGTTATTTTATGTTACTTTACCTATTTTGTTTTTTTAAGAGCATATTTTTTAAATTTTAAGAGCATATTTTAAAGTTTTTCCTGCATATTTAAAGCGCTTAAAACGCTATTTTTAGATCATATTTCCGGTTTCCCTGGTAATAATAAATTTACCCTCAATCTAAAAAATATCCAAAAAAGTACGCGAACAATAATTTGAAAAAAACTTGCAAGTTTTTATCGTTACGATAAACTGACAGTTCTCATACAAAAAAATGTTATCGTTACGAAAAACGATAACCAGATATTGAGAAAATTGGGGTTAGGGTTCGAACCATAGAGAATAGACATAGAGCGGAAAATCTTCTGCCAAAAACATAACAAGGTTGTCAAAAACCTAAGTGGTGAGAATGTATTAATAGAAAAAACTACGTGAAAACAAAAACAACACTCATATGTGTGATTATTTTGAGTTTTTTTCTAGTTTCCGCTCTATGTTCTCTATGGTTCGAACAATAGACCTTTTGTTCACGATTTTAAGGTTATCGTTTTCCGATTTTAGTATAACTTTCAGACCATAATTAAAATTACCAGGATTATAATATTATGAATAAGTTTTACTTAAAATTTATAACAGTAAGGTGCCCAATTTCCTTACTGTTATAATTCGCCTAAATATGGGCAAAAAAATTGTTTTTCTTGAAAATCTCAAAATTTAAATCGCAGGTACGGAAAAACTATAAGAGGTATTGACATAATTTTTTCATATTTTTATTCTCTATTTTGATCTCAATAAATCCCAATGTGATGATCAAAAAATTCTGAAATTTGTTTAAGAAAATTTTTAAAAATTTGAAAATGGAGATTTGATACAGCCGTTAAAAAAAAATATTTTTTTTTGGCCATACCTGTGAATAGGTTAACGGTATCCTACGAATACAAAAACACATACACAAGTAAATACGGATATATCTAAAATAAAAATTAGCTTATATTTTAATTTTTCTCGAAATATGTTAATTTTTTTTCCTAAATTGTTTGTTCAAGTGGCCTGAAACACGTCAATTGCCTGTCGAATTTGTAATAACTTTAACATTTTTTGTCATTTATATCTCATTACAATGATAATTACGTACATATTTCGATTCTTTTGCATTCAATTGCAAAATTATTTATTTAGTAGCAAAATTTTTAAAATATCTGAAAAATTTGCATTTTTTCCGAATTTTGGCGATAATACAGTTTTTGTCATTTTAACCCAAAGGAGATGCAGGGTTAACTTCCAAAAAAAAATTTTTAATGTAATATTCGTTAATATAAATAAATCTATACATTTCTAGATAACAATGCAGAAATTTAACGAGTTTCACCTATTTATTCCATATAAATAGTAAAATTTTGCATATATTTGAACTTTGACCTCGATGCGCGTCCAGAAATCGTTGCCCGATTTGGCTCAAATTTTCAGCACTTAACTTTTAGGCCTAGTGTCACAATATTCCACCCGGCTCTCTTCAAAATTTTAACAAAAAATTTTTTCCATACAACTGATTATCACTCTAATGAACATATGCTGGCGAAATATGTATTTAATAAATCTAATGATAAACACAAAATATTGCAAACTTACGTTTTGTTACAAGAAAAACACGTAGTTCGTCTTATACATGATGTTAAACTTCGTTGGACATCTTTGTCTAACATGGCATGCACTGTCTGACTTTAAATTAGCCACGTTCACTGACAATGATATCAAACTTTGGACAGATTTGTGTAAATCCCTAAGACGCTATAAGATTCATTTTACATACATATGAATTTTCAAATCAATTTATATGATAAAAATAATGTGTATTTTTAAATGAACATTTAGTTAAACGTGAACTGGTTGGTGAATAATGATTAGTAGTCATTCAAATAATAACAATAAACATCAAAACTGAGACATTTTTCCTGCGGCATTTTTTTAATTTATTTTTCAACAATATTTGCATTCATAATTATAAATGTACACAATGTACAAAACAAATGCGAACAGGGAACATTTCAATAAGGGAAGAAAGAGAGACACAGCACAGTATTTTAAATTACATTAAATAACAATCAAATAAAACTGAAATGTACAAAAAAAATTGTGTTACAAAGTAATTGAATTTATTAACACATGCTGTTGTAAGACAAACCGTAAAAATCAAATAATACATACATACATATTTTGTTTACCTTCATTATAAAGGGTGTTTTTTAAGTCCGATAGTCAACAAATTCTTTTGTATTCGAAATATCAATACATGTCATTAACATTTCTAAATGATTTCGGGCATATGGCTGTTCTTGACGAAGCCTCTTTTTCGAGTATTTCACGAATAATACCAATAATGTTGGCCTCCATCATCTTTGCAAGAGTTTACTGATCACAAATGTCGAAAAGTGAGCGCAGTATCACATTTAGTTTGACAGTTAACTATTTTTAACTCTCACTAAATTGTATACGCATTACATAAACAAAATAATTAATGTGCATCTTACAACTAGAATTCTTATCGCTACTTGGGGTTGACATAAAAACTAACAGTTTTTTATGACTTTACCCATGCACTTTTACTTCCCAGCAAAGACTTTACTTACTTAGTAAGCCAGCAAGTAATATTGGAGCCAAACTACTACTGGAGCATAACTACTTATTATTTGACTGAAACACTACTTACCTTTGTTCGAGATTTTTAAAAAATTCATGGGTCAAGCTTACAAATGTACTTACAATCAGTTAAGAAATAAGTAGTAAAAGCACAAAAAATATTGCCTTGTGTGGGAATCGAATAGTCACATTATTTGCTTGTGTTTGATAGTTAAGCTGCTAACTCACTGCTCCATGTACGATTTATTTTATTGTAAGTTAACAATAGTTTTAATTAACATCAACATATAAATGAAAATGATATGAACAAAAAAATTAATGGCTTTGGCAGGTGGCGAACCACTAACCTCCCGTTTTCCAATCAAACACACAAGATAGCTGTGCTAAATGCAAAAGTTCATTACCAACCTGTATAAAAATAATTACTTATTCTAGTAAATAAAATAATGTGCTAGGTAACCACCACTCATTACAAAATAATGCATGAAATAACTAGTTGTCATTACAAAAAATCACAAAATTTTTGCTGGGTTATGATTTATGAAATGTAATTTTTATTATTACAGCTAAAATATACTTTAATAAACCCGTGTTCAATTCTGAAACTAACAAACAAATAAACGAATAGCGCTTGTTTGTGAAAAATAATTAAAATGTTTTCGGTTCCAAAACGATTTCCACATTACAACAAATACTGTTTTAATTTATCGATCAATTTGATTAATAATATTAAGGCCCGTTTTCTCAATGTATCGAAAAACTGCCAGTTACAAAATGTCGACATAAATTTATTAGGCCAATAAACTGTCCATAAACAATTTTGGTTTTCTCAATATACCGGCAAAAAACATTATTTTCAGTTGGCAATACCTCTCAAAATAGATGTGAAAGTTGGGAACCCTGCCTTCAAGTGACAACATGTTTACATAAATCAGCTGTTTAATGTGGCCATCGACAGCCGGAATCTTTTGAAAAATTCATTATCCTGGCTTGATAAACTCTTTCAGCATTCACTTGGAACTAATGTTCTTCGAGTTCATCCTCCATCAAATTAATGTTAATTCCTCTATTAAACTTTTTTTTGTAAAATCTATTTAATATCGTAAAAACACAAACACATAAAAACTATGAACAGCAGTCAGCTGATTGAATTTATCTGTACGATAAATAAATAATTGGCAGATGAGGTCGGTTTAGCTTTGCGACAGAATATAAGCAAATGAGACATTGAGAAAACCAAATTTCTTTAATCTGCAGTTTTTTGTTGGGAAAAAAGATAAACGAGAAAAAATCTAACGAGAAAACGGCACTAAGAATACTCTCGAGGTCTCCAAAAAATTTGAATTTGAATAATAGTTTCAATTTTGAAAATATTTTTTGACACATTATCTTGATTTTAGGTAGATCTAGCTAGAGTTCGTTGTCGCACAGTTTAATTCTTAAAAATAATTTTTATTAATGTGATTTTTTTATGTATTTATTGTTTGTTCCCTTTAATTTAATTGTTTATTGTTTGTAAAAATATATCTCGAACACACATTATTTGCAAAATTTTTTGGATGATTCTTTGCAGATTTTGTAGCCAAAGATAGATAAATAAATGGGTCAATTAATATGGTGATAACATAAAGTACTATTAAGCGATGCGATGTTAAAAATCTTCTATTAAATAAACTAATAATTACTTTAGATGAATGCCATAAAATAATAATAATAATAAAACAAAGTTAAAACAAAATACAATGGATCTTCAACAACCCTTACTTAACAATAATAGTTCGTGCCGTTCAACAACGAATATAGGTGACGTATTATTACCACCCATTAACAATAATCTGACTATAACGACCGCAACAGCCAATTCAACATCTACAGGAGGAACGGTAGAAAATGTTGCTGCAGCTATTACTAGTCCTAGCACCTCACCAACAACTGCCATTGTCAACCACCATCATCATAATCATCGTAACTCTCAAAGTCTAGTCACGCAAAAGACGAATCAGGTATGTTTTGGTTTTTCATTGATTTGACTAAAACACTTTTACACGCTAACTTATCAGACGAACTTTTAAATAATTACGACCCTTGGGACTTGACGTTACCACTTGCATTGTAATGTACAATTAAAAATATAATAATATATTAGTTACAGTACATATGCTTAGGTTTGGTGTTAAATAGGTTTTTTTATTGTATGAAATGTGTTTTGGAAATTTCGTGGAGGATTATTGTGACACTTTATACAACAGGATGGATCCATCTGAGAGCGGAGAGCTGTTGCACTTGGCATTTCCGAATGAAAGTATACATATGGGGCATTTCATGTCAAGTGAACCAACTTTTGAAATCAATGTCTTCCGATCGGGTCAAAGTTTGACATTTTAGTCAAGCAGGTGTTTTTTCTTATCCATGTAACTTATAACCTATTGTTCTTAGCAAAATGTGTCCCAAATAGTTTAGATAACTCTTTCTTCAATCTTTCGAAAAAAAAATATTAAAAAAAAAAATAAAAAATTTTAATATTTTTTTTCCGAAATCAAAGCAAAAAAAAATTTTAAAAAAGGGCCCATTTTGAAAAAAAATTCGAATTTGCAAAAAAAAAGTAAAAAATTGTAAGTCTTGAGTTAAAAAATATGTATTTTGATAGATATCACACTCGCATCCTACTAAGCAACCATAAGGGCCTTCAAGGAAAATATTTAAGCTTCTGTTTGAGCTAAAAAAATAAATAAAAAAGGGTCCATTTTGAAAAAAAAGTCAACAAAGTTTTTGATTTTGCGAAAAAAGTAAAAAATTGTATGTTTTGAGTTACAAAATATTTATTTTGATAGATATCCCACTCACATCCCACTAAGCGTCCAAATAGGTGTTCAAGGAAAATATCTAAGCTTTATTTTAAGAAAAAAAGGGCCCATGTAAAAACAAAAGTCAAAAAAGTTTTTGATTTCGGAAAACAATATTACAAATTTTTTATTTTTTTTTAAATATTTTTAAATAAATATTTAAAGATTGAAGAAAGAGCTATCTAAACTATTTGGGACACATTTTGCTAAGAACAATAGGTAATAAGTTACATGGATAAGAAAAAACACCTGCTTGACCAAAATGTCAAACTTTGTTCTCGACCGATCTTGTTGAAAAATTGTGTCTGAATTACTATCCAATAGAACTAACCTTGCACTGTGGTTCCAAATCAAAATCTAGGTGGACAAAATTATGAAAATCAATATCTTCAGAATTTGGAAAAACTAAGTTTATTCGGAAGCTGACAATCTGCTCTCCTCCAATACAAATGGGTTTTTCAATTGGACATTTCGTTTTCTCGAAAGAAGCGCCAGAAGTTCAACAAATTTTGAATCATATTTTCGTTAATTTTTTTTTAATATTTTACTGCTTTACTAAATTAGATATATCTCAATTGTTTTACCATATATTCATACTTCAAAACATAGATAAACATTGATATAGGCTTTTATTAAGTGTATATCTTATATTTATGGGCCTCTCCATTTTCCTGTTATAGTCCTTTCAACTTGGGTCTCAAATATACTGATATTTTTTTTTTTCTAAGAATGTTATATAGCTTGCCAAAAAAATACAGTCGAAGCCCGTCCAATGACTATGTACATCATTTAAAGAAACTTCTAGGGAATGTCTTTGTAAAAAAATTGTAGCCGCCGAAATACGTTTTTTTTAAATTTTTACGGAATGGAATTTTTAGAAATATTTCTTTATTTATTATTGATTTGTATATATCTAGACCCTACTGTAACTTGAAATATACTAAATACAGATCTTTTTAAAAATTTAGTTTCAGAAACACATGAAAACGTATTTATTTTTATTTTTTATTAATGATTTTGATATGTACACTGGCGAGCAAAAGCGAGTGCATGTTCTGTATACTTATACTTAAAGTGTCATAAGATTATAAATAATAGAGGGAATTTTATGAAACTTTCACCAATTATTCTTTATTATATTATTAAATTCAATTAATATTCAATTCAATGATGACAGAACAAAAACAAATATATTCAATATAAAAACTTAAGACAACTCAATTAACTCAGTTTTGCACGTTTCTATGGAGCAACTATAAATTATTTCATTTCAGTACGGTATCCATAATCCTTTATTTTTAATGACGCTCTTCATACGCCTAGGCATACTTTCTACCAAATTCTCCTTAAATTCATTAGGAATATTTTCCCATTCTGTTTTTACACGACTCCAAAGCTCCTCTATGTTAGTAGGGGCTCGATTGTGTCGATGTATATCTAGACCCTACTGTAACTTGAAAAAAAGTTTATATTGATATTTTAAAATTTTTTTTTGGAATTGGAGATACCAATTCTCTAGAAAAAGACCGCCAAATAATTTTGTCCACCTAGATTTTGATTTGGAACCACAGTGCCTTGGTGCAAATTTCATCCCGATCGGAAGACATCGATTTCAAAAGTTGGTTCACTTGACATAAAATGCCCCATATATCAAAACTAGGGTTACCAAATCCCGCGTCCCGCTCGCGAATCGTAATTTCCGCTTTTTTGGATTTTCTAAATCTAATAACTACTTATTTCATATCTAGTTTTAACAATATTATGTTGAAAATGTATAAAAAACAATTTGAACAATTAAGTGAAACTGATATGAATGTATATTTCTCGTGAGCAAATATTTATTCAGAAAAGAGTTCATATACTTACTTAACCAATTATTTTTTAATGATCAATCGACTCTGACTAATTAAAAATCATTATGTCCATCTCCTGGCTGGTTGTCCGTGGCTGAAATACCCAAGAATTGGATGCGTTACTCAATAAAGATAGTTGTCAAACTCAACAAGAGCTTTCGAAATCATTTGAAACTACTCAGTCAGCAATTTCAAAACGTTTGCAGGAAGCAGGATTCATCCAAAAGCAGGGAAATACGAATTGAAGCTGAGACACGTTGAAAAACGATTTTTTATATCTGAAATGCTGCATTACCTGTTAAAAACCATTTAAAATAAAGTGGTTTGGAAGTTTTGCTTCATCCGCTTTATAGTCCAAACGTTGCTCCGTCCGACTTCTATTTGTTTCGATTGATGCAATACGTTCCTGGCCTCAAAAGATGTGCAGTTATTTTGGCTACCAATATTTTCCAATATATTTCTTTATTTTTTGTATGGAAAATTTCCAAATCAAGTTAAAGTAGCAAACAAATCAACAAAACGTGTTACGTATTGCGAAAATTTACAATTTGGGAAAAATACAGTAGCGGAGTTCACTATTAAGTGGGAATGGTCTAGCATCATTGAAATTTCAAATTTTACCGTAATCCAATAATAAAATACACAAACAACCTTTACGATTTTGCATTTGCAATGATGCAAGACCATTCGCACTTAATAGTGAACTCCGCTAGTGTTAAGTAGTTGTTTGTTATTCTATTTTTAGGTATAATTTATTATCTTTTGTCCCGCGAAATTTTTGAAAATCCCTCCATTTTTCATCTATTTTTAAAATTGTCCTGCTTTTTGCAAAAATAAAACTGGCACCCTAATCAAAACACAATCATTTTGGTCCAAAGATATGATTTTTTGAAATTAAAAAAAAAACTTAAAAACACAAACAATTTCAATTTTGTTTTAAAAGTACTGTATACAGTGCAACTTCGATACTCCGGACAAAAGCCAGTTTGGTCACTCCAATAATTCGGATGCTTTTACATTTCGGACTATTTATAATTTTTACCTCTACAATCTGGATTAATTTTTTTTTACGCAAGAACAAAAATTAAATGCCGTTGTTTACCTCAAATTTATTCATACTTTGAGAAAAAATCAATTTCCCAAAATTTTATAATTTTCAAAAAAGTACCTTATGTCATCCTATAGAACTCCGTTTTATATGTAAAACCAACAAAATTAGTCAACTGTTTTAACATTCGGGAAGAAATATGTAGATTGATTTTGAGAAAATAACTTGACATTAGGAATTTGTCTTTTTACTTCATTATACATATGTGGAATAAGCCTTGCAAACTTATTTATTAATTTATTGTTATTGGTTTCTATTTGTGTAATAAAATAACTCGGGCAATAAGATACTAGATTCGGAAAATACGGACCGTAGATTTTACACATTTTCATATCCCAGCAAAGTAATTTTTTACTTTCTTATTCATTAGTAAATCACTTGTAAAATATCTCCCTGATGTCAAATTTAAATGGGTCAGTTTTTGGATTCTTGATTTCAAGAATCTTTCAATAAATCAATTAACAAAGTAATATATTTAAATTAAATCAAATACTTCCACAACAGCGTCTACATAAATCTCGGCTAATTCATCATCATTTCATGTACTTTTAAAGCAAATAATGGCAACTTTTATGATTCAATTATCAAGCCATCCAATTCAAGTATTTAATAATGCCACATAAAAACAATAATAACAATGACGGCAATAACAATTTTCTGCACAAGTTTCGTTACCGTAAGTGAAAAAGATTAAATAAATAAATCTGTGTCTTCCTACCTTTTCGTTCTTTTTTTTTGTACAACTGTATGAAGATGACTGGGGTTAGAGGGTGTAAAAAGTAATAAAAAATAGTGATAACATTGATAAGCTAGACATAAGAAAGTTGTTAAAAAATAAACACTAACTACCCTGAAAACACCAAACGAACAATTTAATCTGAATTCGTTTAGAAGCAAAAGTTTCACAGACAGAATTATGTAAATGTAACCATAATTTCTAAGATGACATATCTAAGGAATTGTTCGCTGGGTATAATATATATAATGCATGATGTAACCAAGGTTGCCAACACTTTAGTTCAGAAAATGCGAATTAAAAATGGCTAAAACCGATAACAGTATAAAATCGATACATATTAGCATTTAATTTAGTGTAATAGCTGATTAAATTTTAATAATAATTATTATTAAAATTTAATCTGCTAATAATAATCAGTAATACTTTTTATACCCTTCAGCTTCTCTGACATTACTTTTTATACCCTTCACCTTCGTGAAGGGTATATATAAGTTTGTAATTCCGTTTGTAATTTCCACAATATAATTTTCCGACCCTATAAAGTATATATATTCTGGATCCTTATAGATAGCAGAGTCGATTAAGCCATGTCCGTCTGTCTGTTAAAATCAATTTTCTGAAGACCCCAGATATCTTCGGGATCCAAATCTTCAATAATTATGTCAGACATGCTTTCGATAAGTTTGCTATTTAAAATCAGCAAAATCGATCCACAAATGGCTGAGATATGAGGAAAAAACCAGGACAACCTCGATTTTTGACCTATTTTTAACCTATATCTGGATTACTAAGTCATTAATATAGAAAATATGGATATCTAATGATAGATATTTCAAAGAGCTTTGCAATATAAAACTATAGCAAGTTTGTCCTACAATGGGTCAAAAAATATTTTTTAACCCGAATTTTTTTTACCAAAAGTTTTTTTCGCTAAATATTAAAAAAAATTTAAAAAACAAACAATTTTTTTTAAAATTAAAACCAAAAATTTTTTAATTTTTTTTCCAAAAAATGAAAAAACTGCAAAGCAAAATAAATTTTGTTTACCTAAAAATATTTAAAATTTGTATTTTGAAGTATAATTTGGTGAAGGGTATATAAGATTCGGCACAGCCGAATATAGCTCTCTTACCTGTTTTTAATAAATTAAATGTTTGTGGACACTTATTAATAAAATTGGATCCATTAAAATCCTAAAGAAATTCAAAGTTGGTTTTTGAATATGTCTAGTTCTCAGATAGGTTTCATTTGAAAACTGATTCACAGCCTGTTTTAAAAGACTCATAAATTTATATGCGTATTGTTTTTAATACAATTTTAAGTTTTGAAAACTAACAACAATTCAAAAGCAAAACATGACAAATCCCCTACAATCGCAATCGATACCATTTTTAAAAATTGAAAAAAGTTTCTGCGATTTGTCGCATTTGTAAACCTTATAAATAAAATCGCTTGATCCAGCCAGAAAATGGCTAAATTGGCAACCTTGGTTGCAACAGTGTTTTGGGACGTGTTTGAAGTTGGAATCTAGTTTACGTTTTCTATTAACAATGTTGTTATTGTTGTAGCATGTTGTTATTACATTTCTTTTTTGTTTGTTTGTTGTAATGAGAGATTGTTAAAAGTAAAATAGAATAATTTGTAGAATGAAACAATTGCTCCCAAGAGAGATCAACTAAATGACAACAGTATGCACACATTCACATTGAAATTCTATTGCTTTTCGAGCGACTGCTGCTACTCCTGGTGCTGGTACTGTTGCCGGTGCTTTTGTTAAATTACTATTACATTACAGTATATGCGAAGGAGTGCGTGAGGGGAGGAGTGTGAAAACATTTGTCTACGCTTCAGTAGATGCACCTTTGTTCTTGTTTTATTACAATTGCCTGTTGTGAAAAAAAATAAAGATAAAAAACAAACAAATAAATAAAAAAAAATCAATGTTTTAACTGTAATTTATAACCGGTATATAATTGAGAACGTGCGAAGATTATCGATATTGGCCAAATTTGTTAACTTACCAACAAACATATTAAACATTTCAAACTTATTTAAAAGATTTATGTTGATTTACTTTTTAAACAAGAAACATATCTTCTGTGTTGTTGTTTCTTTAATGACCTGAGGGTAGAGTTGCCATCCGGGCTGGACTTGGCTGGATTGTCCAGCTTTTTTGATGCTTGTGCAGTTTCAAGCTAAAATTCAATTTGTCCAGCTACCTAAATAGAAATGTTCGACAAAAATGTGCATATTATTTATTATTTCAAATTTACTTACTACTAATTAGTACACAGTACTTAATAACTTATTAAAAGAAAGAAAAAATGACAAAAAGTTTTAGGGGAACACGTTGTTAGTTTTCAAATGAAAAAATAAATGCGGCTCATCCAATATCACGGGAAAATAACTAAGGAGCTACAATTAATGCTGGAGCCAGCTCATACGCCAGTATTTTAAAAACGGGCTATCAAAAGCAAAAAGTCCCCCAAAATATGGGACGGTTGGAAAACCTTATGCAAGCACTTACTAAGAATATTTCCTCTCTTAATCAAAATATAACTAACTTCATGTCACCCATGCAAAATACAATACAAGAGCTTCTGAAAGCACAGAATCAAATGATTCAAATTCTATTAACAAGAAAATTAATTTTTTAAATGGTTTAAACCTGCACAAATCGGAAATTTCCCATTTTATGTTAAATAAAAGCATCGATGTGATGTTGATTTCGGAGACACATCTTACAAATAGATATAACTTTAATATATCAGGATACTAATTTTATTACACAAACCATCCGGATGGTAAGGCACATGGCGGTACCGGTATCAGAATTAGAAACCGATTGAGACACTATGCCCTAGATGCGTTTTCAAAGGATTACATGTAAGCAACATCTATTCGCCTTGAATACCCAGCTTGAATACCCAGCTTGAATACCCAACATATATTGCCCACCACGTTTTTCGATGACCAAGGACAGATTTGAAGAATTCTTTATAACACTAGGAGATCGGTTTCTGGCATGTGGAGACTACAATGCCAAACATACATATTGGGGTTCGCGATTGGTAAATCCCAGAGGTAGACAGCTGTATAAAGCTCTGACTGCTGAAATATATCAGCAGTCAGATCCTAATTTACAGTGTGAGGAAGACATAGATAGGACCGTCAATGACTTCACGTCATTGATTGTTTCGGCTCTGGAACACTCTAGCTGCCAAATCTCTCCAAAAACGAATACGTCTATTTCAAATTCGGATTTCGAAAGACTTCTTCTCGAAAAGAGAAGACTCAGAAGAGAATGGCAACATAATAGATCACCTGCTGCAAAGCAGAGGCTGTCCACAGCAGTACGAAAACTGAAAAGAGCCCTTCATTTAGAAGGGGATCGCAAAAACGAAAATTATATTAAAAGTTTGACGAGTACAAAATACACAAATTTTTCTCTTTGGAAGGCAATGAGGAACATTAAGCCACCAGTAGATGCACAACGCGCTTTAAGAAAAGCTGACGGAACCTGGGCACGAAGTGCTATAGAAAAAGCCTCAGTATTTGCTGAACATTTAAGTGAAGTATTTCAACCCAATTCCACGGCAAATGAGTTTGAGCTAAAAGAATTGCCAGCTTCAACAATGTATAATGCAGCCTGAGGACTAATATCGGAGAGGAAATTGCCCACCTGTCACACTCAACAACGTTAATATACCGCTGTCTGTTTATGTCTCCTACCTTGGTATTCATCTAGATATACGGCTTACTTGGCGCCGATACATAGAAACCAAGAGACTTCACATGAAGTTAAAAGCCTCTAGCTTTCATTGGTTAATCAGTGACCAATCAAAATTAAGCCTTGAATATAAAGTCATCCTGTATAAGACCGTTTTAAAACCAATTTGGACATATGGAATTCAATTATGGGGAATGGCTAGCAACACCAGTATTGGTCTTATACAGAGGGCCCAATCTAAAATTCTTAGGACCATGACGGGAGCACCATGGTATATAAGAAATGAAAACATACACAGGGACTTAGAAGTGACATTGGTAAAGGAAGAGTTCAAGAAAGTCCGTGAGAAATATATATATAAAGTTGCGAAATCAGCCCAATACGCTTGCAAGACAACTTGTGGAGATCCAAACCCGATCCAGGATGCGTAGAGTAGATCTACCACCCCGTTAAGATGAGTGCCAGTTAACCATGAACGCTCTCTTGTTGAAGAATGGGAACACGTGTCATATGTAATCTCTAATAATGATGGCAATGCAGAAGAAAAATGTAGAAGTGAAGGATTGTCAGAGCATATTTACATTTGGTGCAAAGCATAATGCAGGAATTTCATACAACTATTTTAGCTCTTGAGAATGACTGTTGTGAAATTCTACATTTAAGGCTATTCAGCATTTTGAAAAACATTTCGCATTAAGACTGAATCAGAAGACTTTATAAAAACAGCGGAAAGCTATTTAAAAAATCGTTACGACTTTGGTGATGACTCAAAGCTAATAAAATTGGCATATATAGATGTCAATAATTTGAGTTTTATTTCAATTGAACGAATAACGAGTTAAAAAAATAGCAAAACTTTAAAACACTGTGCTCGAAATTGACACTTTTTTCTGTCAAGAAAGGCACCCAGTGGGTTAAACTAATTCGAGTACGGTGAATTCAATGGTGTTTTTTTAGGTTAGCTCGAATTTTCGAGATATACCGTTATTTCGAAAATGGATTGAAAAACGGTTTAAATAAACTGAAAAACCCGAAATTCCGCAATAAAATTACATTTAAACTTCGCAGTCGTTTTAGAAATATAAATTTTTTTGGAAAAAAAATATATTTTTAGAAAAATTTTTGGTTTTTAAAACGGCATTAATAATTGGAAAATTCATACACGCTCATAATTTTCACACATATAGAAAACAAATAAAACAAGCCCTAAATGATTAAAATCTGTCCACAACTTTTAATTTTATTCACAAAAGCTAATATATGTACATAACTCGTAGTAATTAGCTATATCGTGCACTGTTTTCTATGTTTAGTACTGCAATAGTCGGCATTGCAGTACCGTTTTTACAAAACGGCAAGATTCTGTAACTTTTCTGTTTGTTGTTGATTTTGAATCCATAAATTTGACTAGTGGAAAAGATAAGATATATATATGTATATTATACTAGCTGACCCAACAGACGTGGTCCTGTTCGATTTGTGTGAAGCTGTTTGAAATGTGTAAAAATGATAAACTTAAGGCAAAATTATAAGACTTGCAACAACAAAATACATGTAAATCAATGTATTTTGTGGTTGTGTCAGCCATAAAATTTGAGAGTAATAATTTTTACTCTCAGTTTCGACTCTTATTTTAACCCTATGCTTGTTCATGTAACCAATTAAAATAAAGAAATACTTTTTTCTATTGCTTTGCTGTGATATCATAATTTCGTTCATTGCAATGCTCTATGATACAAGACATTTTTTTATTTTGTTGTCTGGCTGATGGTGACCCGACACGTAAATAGGCGACATACAATTGACAATGCGAGAAGCATGGGCTTTCAAGGTTAATGCCGCAATCGCAATGAGATTTTTTAATTGTCATTGCAACTGCAAACCGTACCGGATACTGCAAGCGATTAAAATCGAATGGCTTGGCGGTCGGAGCCATCTTGGGAAGTAACGGAAACCACCGAATTGTACGTCATCAATGCGACAGAAATTTCACATTGAATATTAACCGTCAATTCGTAGACATCAATGTTTTTCGCAGTCAATATAGCACATTTGCTGAACCAATCATGATTTTTGTAATTTTGTGCAATGTTTCGGATGAATTCGAAAGGTGTTTGATTCGGTGAACTGGCAGAAAGCGAAGGGAAATTGAATGTAGCCGGTCGAAATGTCAACCGGGATTTTACCGTTGCCAATGTCCAGTAATTGTTTGGGAAATAATTCTCCAGAATGATCGTTCTGCAGCTCGACAATCATGTTCACATTCAATTTGAATTTCTTGACGTGTTTTCACAAAACGGACGACTACAAACATGCTTTAAGTTCATCGGCTGGCGTTGACAGTAGAATCACTGGCAATGTTTGCCAAAAATCACCTGCCAACAGATTTATCGCACCACCAAACCGGCTTTGATTTTTTTGTTAATCTTACAGCATATTGTTTAATGCCTCCAAAGACTTTTTATGCGCCATTGTACACTCATCCCAAACGATCAGTTTGCTTTGCTGCAAAACTTTGGCCATAGCCATAGTTATTGGAAATGTTGCATGTTGGATTTCCAACAATAGCAAACGCATATAGAAACACTCATCGTTTCTTGGATGGACTGTGTAAATGCGACCTAATGCATTGGTGGAAAAAATGGGGGAAACCTGGAACTGGATTCCTTTGTTTCGGCCTTTGAAATTTCTTTGACGATTGATTCCGGCAAAGTCATAATTTCGGCACATTTAAAAAAATCTGATCAATTCTGTAGATGACAGGTTGTAATACATTCTCCTCAGTAAAGTACGCTGTTTGACCTTTTTCCAGATGAAGGTACGACTAAATGAACAAAACTTGGATGTCTTTCATGAATGACAAATTAAAAATGCGCCAAATTGCTTTGTTACTGCTAATATAGCGGCCCATTTGAAATTGAAGTCAGCCATGCCACTGCCTTTGGTTACATATTTGCAGATGTATTTGATAAGTGGGCGAATTAGTGGTCGTGAACAATTTTTCTTTCTGTAAAAAACTTTTATGGACTATTGAGAACATTAAAAAAAAAAATTAACAAAATCGTTCCTGGTGCTCTGTGATTTTAGATATATCGAAAAAAAGTGGGCGTGGTCAATTTTTCTTTCCGTAAAAACCTAAGTTGGACAATGACGACCATTAAAAAAAAATAGTCCGAATCGGTCCAACCGTTCTCAACTGATGCAATTACCAACGAACGACATTTGATTTTTATTTATATAGATACAGATCTCAATGCATTGCAATGGTTACATTTTTATAAATGTTCAAACTTAGAGGATTGGTGTAGAACATTTAATGTTCAATTGACACTCAAAATAGTGTCAATATTTTGTTGGTTTCCAACACCTATAAAGGCTTTGTTCGTGGGCCGAAAAACCATACATATTAACCCTCCGCTAATCGCAATCATTTTCAATCGAGACTAGTCGCAATGTATTAAATTGATGTCAATAAAAGAAAGGCGCGTTTGAAAATAATCTCTTCACTTTTTATTTCGAAAACATAGAAACAATATTAAATTTAAAGTATTTAAAAGAATAATACAAATAATATTGCAGTAAAAATATTTACAATAAAAAAATGTTAATGTACTTTGCGCACAAGTGTACATGGACAGTGAAATTTTGGAAAAAAAATTAAAAAAAGTTTTTGATTTTGGCAAAAAAAATTCAAAATTGTATATCTTAAGTTGCAAAACATTTATTTTGATAGATATCCCACTCGCATCCCACTAAGCCACTGAACAAATTAAAAAAGGGCCCATTTTGGAAAAAAAAAATTAGATTTTGCCAAAAAAATTCAAAAATTGTATATTTTGAGTTACAAAACATTTATTTTGATAGATATTGAACTCGCATCCCACTAAGAAACCAAATAGGTCTTCCAGGAAAATATCTAAGCTTTCTTTTAAGAAAAAAAAAATATCACATTTTAAAAAAAAAAGTCAAAAAGCTTTTGATTTCGGAAAAAAAAATATTAAAATTTTTTTATTTTTTTTCGAAATATTGAAGAAATAGCTTTCTAAACTATTTGGGACACATTTTGCTAAGAACAATAGGTAATAAGTTACATGGATGAGAAAAAACACCTGCTTGGCCAAAATGTAAAATTTTGACCCCTATAACTCAGAGAGTTCTTGACCGATCTTGTTGAATTGTATCTGAATTACTATCCAATAGGTCTAACCTTGGTGCATTTTATCCCGATCGGAAGACATCGATTTTTAAAAATTGGTTGACTTTACATGAAATCCCCCATACATATATATTTTTTATTCGAAATTGTTTAATTTCTATTTATTTGAAAGTATTTACAACATTTATGTATTTTATTATGTATGTTTTCCTACAGGTTAGCACAGTTTTGCTGTACAATATTCCCATTGTATCCCTGTATATTGAAGGACAAGAACGATTGTGTTTGGCTCAAATATCAAACACACTTTTGAAACAGTTTAGTTACAATGAAATTCACAACAGACGTGTTGCGTTGGGGATAACATGTGTTCAATGTACGCCAGTACAATTGGAAATATTACGACGTGCAGGAGCCATGCCCGTAAGTTCAAGACGTTGTGGCATGATAACGAGGCGAGAGGCAGAACGATTATGTAAAAGCTTTTTAGGTGACAATACACCACCTCGACTTCCAGAGGATTTTGCATTTAATGTTCAGCACAAATGTTCTTGGGGTTGCAAAGGCGCCTTTTTGCCATCTCGGTATAATTCTTCTCGAGCTAAATGTATTAAGTGCCACTATTGCGGATTGTTCTTTTCGCCAAACAAGTTTATATTCCACTCACATCGCATAGGACCTGGGGATAAGTATGTGCAACCAGATGCTGCAAACTTTAATTCGTGGCGGAGACATATGATGTTGAGTGGTCAGCCTCCGCTTGAAGTAATGTATGCTTGGGAAGATGTTAAAGCCATGTTTAATGGAGGAACTCGCAAACGTCTGATGAACATCAATAGTTCATCGCCATTATCGAGAGTAACGACTTCTTCGCCTAATTCCTCCTCAGCTGAAGCATCATCGAGTAGTATGAAGAGAGACCAAAGCACAGATGTTAATGGAGATACATTCGTGAACAATGTACAACAAGCCAGTAACTCGGTAAACACAGTGACGACAGCTGCGGCTGTAGTTGGTGTAGCAGCTGTGGCAGTTGGAAGTACAGTACGGCCCCTAAATCTTCACTTTCAGGCATCAACGGCTGCCGGTGTAGCCTCAGAGTCTTCATATTCCGTAGGAACTGACATGCATTTGATTCCTGCAGCGGCTCTGTCACGCAGTTTTATGATGGACTATATGTGGCAACATGCTCACCAAGCCGCCAAAAATACTTATAACCAACATTACCAGCAACAACAACAACCCAAGGCTAAGTCTATTAATTCGGCCTTTTCTTTCCCCTGGATAAATGGCACAGCTGGCACAGCATCTGAAATACAAAGTCCCCATAATCTCAACTCGAATGCACACTATTCACCGTCAGTTAATAATCGTTGGTCGAATTCAACAAGCACTGACATTCAACGTAATTTAACACAAATTATTAATACATCCGCTTTCAAACCAGTTGTACAGCAGCATAACCAGCAACCACAAGCAGAATCGCATTCGTACTCGTCCTTAATAAAATCTCGGCGTAGACATTCAACACCACAACCGTCTACAAATGAATCCAAAGAGCCGTTGGCGACAAATACAAGCAACCCCACCCCATTATTCTCAGCACAAAATATATCATATACTAGTTTGTTCTCTTCCGACGAGGAGGACTATGATGCGGAAGAAGATGGCGATAAAGTACGTCATCAGAGTCCCAACAATGCTAACAAACACCTAGTTGAGGATGATAGTGAAGCAGTAGATGATGATATCCTTGTAGATATTGAAACAACTGAAGACGAGAAGCCTTTCTCATTCTCCACCAACACTATTGTGTCGACTTGTAGCCGCACAAGTAATACAGCCGATAACAGCGAAAGCCACGACGAAGTAAAAAACAATCCCCTTGATATAGACAAGCAGGCAGCTAGTGACGAGGATGTTATAGACGTGGTGCATAACGACAATGATGATACGGTACTAGAATTTACCACTTTAACTCCTTTAGCAATAATTAAACATACAAAGGAACCTGATCGAATAACCTTTAGGGGTTCAAAAGAATTGGACAAATTGTATAGCGTGGACTATAGTAATGCAGAAAATGTGCCACCTCCAGCTTTATCGATATCCCCAAAATCGAATTCAAGTTCATCTTGTTCACAATCAAGTGAATGCTTTTATATAAAGGGCAAAAACCATTTTGAAGTGGCGGCCACTCCAAACTCTGTACCAAAAAACACTTCCAGATCATCTGATATATTTGACGAACATAAGATCAGCACTGCGTCTCCAGAGGTAAGTTAATATGTACATTTTTTCTCTCTTTTGTTTGGCAAACAATATTCAGTTTTTAACGATTACAAGTACATAGTATGGAACTGGGAAGGCAGAAAATTTCGTATGGAATTTTGCCTATAGAAATTACATTGGTATACGACTTTAATGGGGACTTAGCTCCGATTATGTAATAGTATTTCATATATTGCTTGAAAAACTAATTTACGCAGAAGATATTTTATTCCAAATGTAGAAAATGTTATCTAATTCAGCAATTTATAATTAAAATAGGTAGATAAAATAGTGCTCCAAGATTGTATGGACGAAAAAAAATTTCTAGGTACAGGCCGTCCCCCCCATCTAGAATGGTTCTATGTATTGTAGAAACTCGTTGTGTAAAATATTAGGATGATAGGATAACGCTAACTGGTGCCGCAACGACGCTGAAGTTTTGAGGTGCATTTACAAGGGGAAAAAATGCAATTTTTTCAGATTTTGTTAAAAATTTGGCATTAAATAATTACTTTTGCAATTTAATTTAAAAGAATCGAAATGTACACGTAATTGTCGTTCTAATAAGATATAAAAGACAAAAGTTGGTTAAAAAATGTTAAAGTTATTAAAAAATCGCCAGGCCATTAACGTGTTTCAGGTCACTAGAACAAGAAATGTATAAACAAAATTAACATATTTTGATAAATATTATAATAAAAGTACATTTTTACTTAAAATATATCCATATTTACTTATATATGAGTTTTTGTCTTCGTTGGATACCGTTAACCTATTTATTTTTTTTAAAGGCAGTTTCAAAACTCCAATTTCAAATTTTTAAAAATTTTGTTAAACAAATTTCAAAATTTTTTGATCATCACACTGGGATTTATTGAGAACATAATAGGGAATCAAAATATTAAAAAGGTATGAAAATACCTCCTATAGTTTTTCCGTACCTGCGATTTAAATTTTGAGATTTTCAAGAAAAACTATTTTTTTTGGCCATATTTTGGCGAATGAGCCGAATTTCTTTACTGTTATGATTTTTAAGCAAAAGCTTTTAAAAAAATTTGATTTTAAAAAAAATTTTGAAATTTGTTTAACATAATTTTTAAAAATTTGAAATTGGAGTTTTGAAACTGCCTTTAAAAAAATTAAATTTGTTTGGTCATACCTCCGAATAGGTTAAAGGTATTCTACGAAGACAAAAACTCATATACAAGTAAATATCGATATATTTTAAGTAAAAATGTACTTTTATTATAATATTTATAAAAATATGTTAATTTTGTTTCTACATTTCTTGTTCAAGTGGCCTGAGACACGTTAATGGACTGGCGATTTTTTAATAACTTTAACATTTTTTAACCAATTTTTGTCTTTTATATCTTATTAGAACGACAATTACGTGTACATTTCGATTCTTTTAAATAAAATTGCAAAAGTAATTATTTAATGCCAACATTTTTACAAAAACTGAAAAAATTGCATTTTTCCCCTTGTAAATGCACCTCAAAACTTCAGCGTCGTTGCGGCACCAGTTAACGTTATCATATCATCCTAATATTTTTCACAACGAGTTTTTACAATACATAGAACCATTCTAGAGGGGGGACGGTCAAAATTCGCAATTTTATTTTTTTGGAGCACTCTAAGGTACATATTTCTAAACTCTCTATTTTTAAAATAACTCTCTCACATATACGGGTAGCGTGTGAATTCAACACCCTTGTAATAGAATTAAACACAACAACAAATACAAAATTTTATGTTAAACTTAACATGTTAAAACACATTAATACGCTATTCTATCCATTTTAATTATTTCTAATTAAAATAAATTTTTTTAATAAAAATTTGACATTTAATTTGTCTGTGGTGAAATTTAACTAACCGAACAGAGTTGCTTTTCTAGGTAGTGGAAATCGTATTAAAAAATAAAAAATGTACTCCGCCAAAAACGTTGTGCACTAAGTGTTTTAAATCGCTATCATCTAATTTTATCGCTTGTCACATTAGTTCTTCAAGTTTCTCCAACCCACATACACCTGCCCATAGAATAATATATCCATAGAAGCGTTACTGAGAGGGAGAAAACCTAAAGGCCCAACTATAATATGCATAAGCTAGCTTAAGTTATTGTCGAAACCGAACGAAAAGTCCGTCAAATGCTTCAGAAAATCCGAAGAAACTTTTAGGTGGCCATAATGTACTTACGTGCATTCAAAACAATTTTACGTGCAACACGTATTTAAAAACAATACGTATTTTTTACTATTTTATGAAAATAAATTAATTTTCTTTATCCTTTTCTTTTTTTCTTTGTATAAAATAAACAAACTTACGGAATGTGCGACCAGCGTTGCCACTGAACAAATCTTATTCCTACCAAATTTTTGTCAAAAAACTACCAAAATCGTTTTAAACCTACCATTTTTTTAAAATCATATACATATGTCAAGAATAAAAAATAAGTTTTGATTTTATTAGACATACTTTCTGCCAGTTCTGCTGCTCTTATACCATTTACGTCATAAAAACGTGATATAAAATACAATTTTAAACTGTCCCATTGTTCTATAATTCTTGCAATAACACCTTCTAAAGATATCTTGTTTGGAAAACACCTAATATTTTATGAGATTTTACAGAACAGTATTCCTGAAATTCTTTAAGCTCGTTAATTCTTTTGGGACTATGAGAGAAAAAAGTATATATATTACCACAAAGAAGCTCAATATTTGGCTCAATATATGCATAACTGGAGCAGAGTTGGAGTGAGTGACATGTGCACTTAATGTAAAACAAGTCAGTTTCATTAGTAAGTAACGTCACCAGTCATAACGTTAGCACCGTCTGTTACCAATCCGATCAAGTTTTTTAAAGGAACGTTATGTGTAGGGTTTTTATCCCGGTACAAATTTCCCGGGAATTTTGCCAATTTTTCACTACCCGATTCCCGGGATTTTTAGTCGGGAATCCCGGGAATTAAAAACTGACGAAAATACATTGAAAACAACTAAGAAATCCATTTTTTTCGCCAACAAACAGTGAAAAGTTTTTTTTACAGTTTTTTGCTTATATCTCGGAATAATAGATCGATTACTATTATTATTTATTTGTGGTTTTTCGTATGAAAGTTTAAAAAGTGAATTCATTATTTATAGAATTTATTTCTTATTGAATCATTCTAATTTCTTTAAATTTCTTCTTCAAATCCATAACAAAATAGTTTCTCAAATTTATTAATTGATTAAATTTTTCTTCAATTCAAATCTAGTACAAAAAGGCTTAAGAAAATTTTTTACAATTAATTTTGTAAATGATTTGATTTAACAAAAATTTAATCATTCAAAGTTTGAATAAATTCTGTTATTAATTAATTTTAAATTTAATTCAGTTTAAACAAAGGCTTTGGAATGAATCTAAAAAATTAAATATTAGGAATGGATTTATGGAATAAAAGGCTGACATTTTTCAATTTAATAATTATAACGCTAAGTTTTTATATGAAATTTGGCTATAATATTCCTAATTTACAGTATCATTATATATTTCGGGTACCCGGGAATGTCGAAAAAAATTTCCCGATTCCCGGGATTCAAAAAAGGTTGGGAAATTAAAAACCCTAGTTATGTGCCGAAAAGAAATCTGTTATAAGTTGGAAAATTGAAACTGCATCTGCCTTAGTGATCTCTAATAATGCGATAAATCTATCTTGTAAATAAATACACAGAGAAAACAGATTCGTGATAGCAACCGAATTTGTTGCCAATCGAATGATACTATCTTAGTGACCGAATTTTACAGTTGTGGCTACCATATTTTGGAAGGGGTAACTAAAGTTTGGTTGCCTCAACTGAAATTCTTCTTTATCAACTGACTTTTTGTTGTTAGAACTGAAAAATTCTATGTGTGCAACCGAATCATTCGATTGGAAACAAATTCGGTTGCTATCACGAATCTGTTTTCTCTGTGTACTTTTTGATCCAACCTACCAAAAATCAATTTAAACTACCTTCCTACCAAACGAAAAAAATCCTACCAAATTTGGTAGGAAAAGCCCAAAACGGCAACGCTGTGTGCGACCAGCTTCGCTCTTTGCTTAAGCAAATAAAATTTGACGAAACTCTCTTAAGTACATTATAGTTTGTCACATTCGTTTTATATGTATTTGCACAGTTGCTTAAGCCAAGGTATATTAATTATAAGGTAGTGTTATCAGACCAGCTGATCGTTTTTTGCTACTATGTTCATTTTTCGCCGTAGTGCATTATAAATGTCAAACTTTGTTTACATTTTGTAAATGTCAAACTTTGTTTTGCTGTTAAATTCGTTTATGTTTTAAAACCAATAATAATACTACACGAAATTAGTTTTATTTTTAAAAACATCAAATTAAATTACAAACAGATTTAAATTTATAAAAATTTTTTGTTTAACGAAAATTCGCTTTGATTTATTTGTGAGCTGTTTTTGACATTTTTCCTTGCCAGCCAATTCACCTTCAAATGCAGGCACAATCAGGGTTGTCAGATGTTTTTTACCTCCATCTCCAAAATCTAAACTAAAAATCGCCAAATATCGCCAAAATAATTTTTTTGAGTTCTTTTTTTGTAAAATACATACATACTTATTTTATGTATTATAAAGACAATTTATTTCGGTTTAAATCTAGTGCATTAGTTATTTATATTGAATTGATATCAAAAGTATATATTGTATTACAATTAAACTTTTTTAACATTTTATCTGTAGGCTGAAATGAACTGCAACAAAATTTATTAACATTCTATAACTTATTATTCTCATCAATGAATCTAAAAGTTCATATTGAATTTTTTACGTAAGCGAGTTTTGGAATAAGTTCTACGCAAGGGTTGCTGGTTGGTAAAATTAACATATTTAGAACGGCTAACGGGCATTTTCACAATGTATGATTATTTCATTTTAACCGGGAAATTAACTAACTGTCGGTTTGTTTAACGTGGACCATTTAACCAACGGTTACCGATTTACGTTTCACCATCATTTGATTACTTAACCAAAGCATTCAGTAGAAAGTATGGCATTAATGCATTCATTTGTTTACGAAAAATAGTGTAATGAAAGATTGAAATATAAAAAATTGTCTAAAAGACGGCATACAAAATAATAGTTTGTGTTTTCTTACCCCCATTAACACGAAGTCTGGTTATGCCTTAACTAATAGTTATATTGTCGGTTAAAATTATTTTTGTATGAAAACTGTCAGTATAACTATTAGTTAAAACATAACCAGACTTCGTGTTACTGGGGGTTAGTGGTATAATAAAAAAAACGTATAAAACTCAAAAATATTAAGGTACCTAACTGTAAAATTTACAGAACAAACTAAACAACAATTATTGAAAACCAAGAAGCAAAAGTGCACATTTGTTGTTTGGTTTGTAAGTGCAATATCCGGGTGGTATATGGATCACCCCGTGCAAAATTTACTTTTCTTCGCTTTACACTTTTAAAAATTATAAATATTACAAAAATATAAATGTTTTTCCATGTTCTTTTATTATATTTCTTACAATTAAGATGCTAACCGGCGAAATTTATTCGGTTATATTTAACAGCAACTTTGTTGTTAAATAGTGTCAGTTAAGAATTAATCGTACATTGTGAAATTCATATTAGCCTAACTTGCGGTTAAAGTTCACGTTAACTTTTAATCGTACATTGTGAAAATGGCCGTAAGTCTTTAATCGGTTAAGTCTTTAATCTAACAAAAATCTAACAAATTTTCTCGGAATTTCAGATCTAAGTCCAATTGATATGTGCTAATTTTGACCTCTGCAACTTCATATTTCCCTGAAGATACTTTTGTATTTAAAAATAAAGTTAATGATTTTTTAACTACCAATAATTTCGATTCCATTTCAATATTGAAAATCGTTAGCTTAGTACGCAAACGACCCAAGTCCCATTTTTAGAATTTTACAGGAGAGACAAAAAACGTTCTATCTTTTTTTGCTTTCAATATTCTTTAGATCTGTAAACGCAGTTCTCTCCTATGATCTGTTAACTTTAAGTATCAGTTGAAAAAATAAAATAATTGAAATAACTTTAGAAACTGAAGCCATTTTTAGGGACTTAGCTCTTTTGATTTTTATGATTTTGTGTTTTTTGGCTGGACTTAGCACATTTTCTTATAATAAATTTTAATTTCTCGTTTTATTATTTTACAAATTGGTTTTATTATTTTATATTATTTAAATACATAACAAAAAACAGTCTTATTTCATTGCTGTAAAACAAAATAACTCAAAATCTTAAACAAATTAGTTTTTTATTAATATTTCTTCAAAATTTATTTTTTTTTTATTTTACAGTGAATTGTGTAACCATACCAGTGTTGCCAATTTAGCCCTTTTTGGGCTAAATTTAGCACTTTTCAATCTTGTTTAGCCACAAAAAAATTTATTTAGCCTTTTTTATTTTCATTTAGCCATATATATTTACTCTAATGAAAATTATATAGTTACTCTAATGATCTGAAATTTTTGCTGCTGAAAATTAGTAAAATCAGTTCAAAAAAATTGGCAGGGATATTATGACAAAAATTAACTAAAAATGTTGAACCAGTAAACAATTTAATTGTTTGAACCTTCCATACATTAAAAAAAATGCCATAACTAATATATAGAAAATGAACGTTATTTGAATAAAAATTGTTAATAAATATGTTAATGTTTTAAGCGCGGGTCCGGTCGTTTATAAAATCATGTATAGGGTTAAAGAGAATACTTTAAACTTTATCTGGGCGATGTATTTTTTGATCCTTTTGAAGGTTAGGTTCCTCTAAAATTAAAATTTGATGTAAATATAGTACTTTAACAAAAATTGTATAACACATGCCATGTAGTATACCGTTTTCAAAGACTACAATCCAACCAATTTAGAAAGAAAAATTCAGTTCATTATCGATAATAACTTAGCTATGATCATTTCAAATATACATATCTGATCAAATATAAAAAATTAACTTTTATCCAAATTTAAAATAAATATTTATGTTTACATATTTTGGCTACCTTAGTTTTGATATGTTTACTAACTAATGGCAAAATTTATGTTTTTGCCAATGAAAATCAATTCTGTACGGCGACGTGTATAATTTTTAGAATATCTTTTTTTCTGCATTACATGAGAGGCATAGTATTGAAAAAGTAGATTTAAATATCATATTCAATGTTTTTTGCTGGACTTAGCATGTTTTCTTATTATTATTTTTTTTGTGGAGTTAGCACTTTTGCGTAGCACTGAAAATCATCAGTTAGAAACAAAATAACAACATTTTTTATTTCAAAATATGTATCTTATGTTTTACTATCTTTCTGCATCAAAATCTTAATTTCAATCAAAAGTGGACTTGTTACGTTTGCGTACTAAGCTAACGAAATTCATTATATACTATAGAAAAAGTTACATATATTTTCTCTTAACCGTTTAAGTATTTCTTTTAAAAGATTTTTAAGTACAAAGAACTATTTTCTTGTAAAGTTTCTACATCATATTCCTATATTTTTATATTTTGTAATTCCATTTCAAATTCTGTGCCAAAATCGATAGATTTCGGATTCCAAAGAATCCTTTATTTTTAATGAGCATATTAAATTATCAATATTTACATTATTATTTAAAAATGACAACTTACACATTTTAGAAGAAAAATTAAATATTGTTGAAACTATTTGATCATGTATGCTACCTGCATCTATATGATCAGATTATAAATGATTCATTTATTCCAATGACTATTGGGTTAATAAATATCAAAGAAATTATTTCAAGAAAAACAAATAATTTGTTAAAAAATAGCCAAGCAAATCGCCAACTAGTCTGTCAATCGCCAAAAAATCGCCATGTCGCCAATTGGGAATTTTGGTCGCCAAAGGCAATGAAAAATCGCAACGTTTGGCGAGAAATCGCCACATCTGACAGCCATGGGCACAATGTCAAACTACATATAAAAAAAATATAACCAATTCGCTCGGTATTCTGAATTCGCCGATGACACTACCTTATAATTAATATACCTTGGCTTAATCTGACTTAAACTAGTGTATGCATATTATAGTTGGGAATTAAGTCTGTTGTCAAAAAGTCGTGAGAATGTGTTAGTACATAGTTTTGATATTGTATTGGTGCCTTTTTAATTTTCACCAGACACACAGAGTTGTATAAAAATGTTTAAATTTTAATTTATTTAAATTTTCTTCTATTTTCAATGCCAAAAATTGAAACTGTTCTATAAATTAAATTCCACCACAAATAAAATTAATTGTCAAAAATTAATAAAAAATATTTTTTTTCGTTTGAGCAAAATGAACGTGTTTCGGCAAAAAAGTGTCCTGAAAAGTATTAAAAAAAAAAATGCCAAATTAGTGCAAATTAAATGTAAGCAAACACTTGTATTTCTTAAACAAAAGGCAGCAAAAAAGTTATTTTTTTTACAATTTTATTTAATAGTTAAAATATGTAGTATTTAGATATCATCCAAAAACTCCAAGACTGGCAATTGATGCTGATGGAGAAAACCAAACATCAAACGGCAATGATAGAAAATAAATATGAATAAAATATCTATAATTTGTGAATTCGCTCATTTTCACAAAATTTTACTTTTTTGTTTGATATACATAAAATTGAGTAGGTAATGGTTCTTCTTTCGATTGACTGAATTTTGAAAAAAATATATATTTTGTATGTAAAAATATCCAATTTTTATAAAAATCAAAATCGGCAGAAATTGTTCAGATTTATTGCATTATGACAAACCCACATGTAATAGCAACAAAATGATTTTGTTGTCCTGTGTAATCAAATGCTTATATTTATTTAAAATTAAATTTTTGGTAGGGATAGGACAGAATTTGGTAGGTTTTAGAGTGTATGTTGGTAGGACAAATATTTTCTTTGTGGTTAACGCTGGATGTATGATGAACAATATAAGATTTTACATTTTTAATTGGGGAAAAGAGACGAAAGTTTACTGACAACACCGATTCGTGGTGAGAGCGGAGAGCGGAGAGAGTATATAACTAATACAATCGTAAAATGCAATCGTATAGGTTGCCTTTCCCTGATTTAATCGGAATATCGAAGTTAAAATTTCAAGTATTTGTATGTGTTTAATTCTCTCACAAGTATGTTGAATTCACATATCACAAGCAGTGTTGCCAGACAAAGTTTACCTCATGTCCCCAATTTGAAAGTCGATGTCCCCAGAAAATCCCCATTTCAAAATTGAAATCCCCAATTTTGTACCCGTAAGTTTATATGTATTTTTAAAAAACAAAATTAAAAAAAAAACTTATATTATATTGTTAATACAAAATTTTACTATTGTCCGTTTTACAAAAAGTTGATTCATCGATTTTGGAACAACTTGTTTAGAAGATATTATTTTTTAGGACTCCTTGAGAAATCAAGAGTTTTTTAATATTCGATTTTTAAAATGTAGGGGTTTGAACTTTTTATCCCAAAAAATTATGTTTTTTTAAAAAATGTAAATTCAGTTCACCTTTTAGTACATAATTAAGATTCGAATTTAGAACTTTAACTTAATTTGCAATACAATTGATAAATAAGATGGATACTGTATTCGATTATAGTCATGTCCGTCTGACTGTCTATCTGTAGAAATCAACTTTCCGAAGCCCCCAAATAACTTACATACCCGATTCATACATCAATATCTCCGGAATTCTTCCGGCTCGGTTGCTGTTTAAAATCTAGAAAATCGGTCCATATATAAGGAAAAAACCAGGACAACCTCTATTTTTGACCTATATCTAGATTACTTGACCATAGTAAATTGGACCTACAATGAGTCAAAAACGGGAAAAATATTTTTTAAACCGATTTTTTTTTCACCAAAATATTGTTTTACTAAATATAAAAAAAAAAATTTAAATTTAAAAAAACAATTTGAAAAATTTTTTTTTCAAAAAATGTTGACACTAATTGCCCCTAAAAAGCCTTTATCTGGATTACTATGACCATAGTAAGTTGGACCTACAATATTTTTTAACCCGATTTTTTTTTCACCAAATTTTTTTTTACTAAATATTAAAAAAAAATTTTAAATTTAAAAAACAACCTTTGACAACCTCGATTTTTGACCTATATCTGGATTACTATGACCATAGTAAGTTGGACCTACAATGGGTCAAAAACGGAAAAAATATTTTTTAACCCGATTTTTTTTCACCAAATTTTTTTTTTACTAAATATTAAAAAAAAATTTAAATTTAAAAAAACAATTTGAAAAAAAAAAATTTTAAAAAATGTTGCCACTAATTGCGTCTAAAAAGCATTTAAGGCGCTGAGGCATAATTTATAATTTGAATTTTTTGTAATGAATAAAGAAAAAAACCCTTTAAAAAAATTAAAAAAACTACTTTGAAAAATAAAAATTAATTTTGTTTACTTAAAAATATTTAAAATTTTTATTTTGAAGTATAATTTGGTGTAGGGTATATAAGATTCGGCACAGCCGAGTTTTTCAGTGCTATATAATGTTTCTTATTTAAATGATGATAGAATTATGGTAGCACTACTAAATGTCAAACAATTATCGATAATTTAGCATAAAACAGGTGTTCAACCAAAACAAAAATTTGTACGTTTTACCCAATAAAAAAATTAAAGTTTATTAAAAAATAAAATTATTGGTAAGAAAATGGACAAAGAAGAGTTTTGCTGCATAAAATTTTTGTCATTTTCATCAAATTCTGAAGAAATGTAATTAACATTTTTAATTACAGATACAAGCACTATAAAATTTAAATAAACAATGTCTAAAAATGTAAAATCCCCAAAAATGCATGTAAATCCCCAAATTTTGTTAAAATCCCCAAATCCCTCCCCACGAAATTCTGTCCCCAAAAAAATCTTGAAATGCCCAGTTTGGGGACAAATCCCCACATCTGGCTACACTGATCACAAGTACGTGTGAAGAGAGTAATTATTTTACTCACAGCTGCGCCTATAGTTGTACCCTATGCACCTGCCGTTATTATTTATTTGCAAATAAAATATCTAAATTTGTACTGCATACTTTAGGGAGCTTTTTTGTTACAGTTGACTGGACTCACAAAAAAAAGAATTTCCGATTTTTGAATTTTTTTCTTTACAAACCATCTCCTGAAAATTTCGAATCGCATAAAAAATCAGCCAAATCGCTCCAGCCGTTCTCACGTGATAACATTACATACATGGACCATTTCATTTTGATATATATAGATATAACATAATGTTAAGTTTTGCAATTCTTATAATTTTTAAAAAATAATTCAAAATATTTATAGCCGTTATTTAGTGTTTTGTGTATTTTCTTTTTTGTTTCTGACAACGAGGTGAAAAAAAGTTTAAAAAAATCAAAATTTGCTATTTTAAATATTTTGCAGCTTTAAAACCAATGTTAAACAAATTCTTAATTAGCACACGATTATAAAATTTTGTATACATTTTTTTTATTGAATTAATTTTAATTAATAATTTATTTTTCAAAAAAACCTCTTACATGACATTTGCACTAGAGTTTCCAAAAAAACCGAAGAATTTCAAAACCGCAGTTTCGTTTTTAATAATTTAGTAAATATTAAGTGTTCTATAACAAATTCAGTTGGTATTCAAGAGGATAAAGGAAAATTGGTACTTTTTCTTTTAATTGTACTTTTTTAATATATCAAATTAGTTAGCTTATATACATTAAAGTTGGCTAATATGCTTCTCAGTAAAGAAATAAACAAGAATAAGTGGCTCAATGGTATTATGATACCAAAAATGGAGAACTAAACCAAACTAAGGCACTAAATAATTTTCTTTCTTCAAAATAGTACTGTTTGAATTTTCTATAATATTGAACATAGAATCAGGAAATTACTTTGATTTCAAACTAGGCTGGTGTTCAATTGTGGAAAATTGGTACTTTTTCTTCTAATGGTTAAATTATTTTACTTATTGTATATACGTAATAGTTTGAGGTAACAAAAACTATTAGTTTCGAATGAGCTAGAATCCACATTACAATGAACCAATAAACGTGAATTTAGAGACATGTTATCCATAATTAGTATTAATTCAGAAAGGGACTTAATAGTACTATTTCTTCCTTCTAATTGGGGTGGCGCAGCGCGCCGGGTCAGCTAGTACTCCACTCTTTTATCGAATATTTGAAAATTACTAAAGGTCTTATTCATAAATAATTTGTAAATTTATCAAAGGTTTATAAATTAAATTTTGTATAAAAAGAATGAATATCTTTACAACGATTTGTTTTTAGAGAAATTGGATGAATCAATGGATGAAAAAGTTTGTTTTTCATTTCTAAATTTTTAAATTTTCTACTGGAAATAGATTAAAAGTTAATACCGAAGAATAATTGTCGATTTCGGTTTTAGGCCTTGAAAAGCCGCGGTTTCGGTTAAAACCGAACATGAAACTCTAATTTGTACGTGACATACCGTACGTGACAGAATTTTCTCTTATAATAAAACAATGTATATTCTGTAAAAAAATTAATAGAAAATATACATTCGGTTTCAATAAACAATTTGACAATAGCAAAATAACAATTAGAGTCAAATTCATTTCATTGGGAGCCTAGTTTTCGCCGCAATTTTAGCCTAAAACATTAAGAAATTAAATATAATCAGTTTATTTTTGTCTTTAAAATGTTGTTATATGATTAGGGTGATCGGCCCTAATCGGTTTTTTTGAAAAGCTCACATTTCGAATATCGAAGAAACCGGGTTATTTTCCTCGAATAGCCTGTTTTTTCTAAAAGTGTGTTTTTATGAGTTCTAGTGTATTAAAAACTTTAACTTAAAAAAATCGATATACTCCATAGCATTTTAACTATGTTTTATTCCTAAGAGATTATTTTAGCCTTCATACGGGGTTAAAATTTACTGACGTTAACAATCTTCGGGTCAAATTTGACCCAAAGAGAAAATATATTTTTTTTAAACCTAACGTAGTTTTTGACATTTGAAATTAAATAATAGTCATAAAATATCAATCACTCAAAAAGATAAGAAAAACATAGCTTTGGTATCTAACCGGGGAATCGTAGTTTTTATACAAGTATGATGAAAAGAGACATATATAATATATATTAGTGCTAACAAAGCTCTGAAAACATTTAACTTAATTATGCGTAACAAAATTTCAAGATTTTTGCTCCTTAGACCTTAAAAATTGTACAGATATTTTTTTGCCAATTTGTTTTTCTAAAAACCTAACGTATTTGTTGACATTTGAAATTAAACAAAACTCATAAAATATCAAAAATATTAACCACTCTCTTTTAGAAAAAATTAAATTTTAATTTCAAAATGGATCAAATTTGACTCGAAGATAATCAAAATTAGAATTAAAGGCTTATTTTTTTGTTATTAGAATACATGTTTATTCCTTATCATAATTATATTTATTATTTCAATAAATAAAACATTTTGTCTTATTATTTCTAAGCGTTTTAACATTTTGCCAAAAAAACCGGTTAACCGTTTATTATTAATAAACGCAATTTTTCGAAGAAACCGAAAACCGGTTTCTATAAAATTTTGAAGAATCGATCACCCTAAATATGATATAAATACTTTCACATAGTAACATTTTATTATTTTCTTCTATTCAAATAATTTTGAAAAAAAGTTTCAAGGGTTTTTGTGTTTTCAGTCGAGGTAGCGATTCTCGTGGAATTGCCCATATGGGGCATTTCATGTCAAGTGAACCAACTTTCGAAATCGATGTCTTCCGATCAAGGTTAGTTTTATTGGATAGTAATTCCGAGACAAGATCGATCGAGAACTCTCTGAGTTAGCAACCGTTACAGAAATAATTGCAATTACCGTTACAGCTAAATCACAATTATCGAAATAATTGAAATTAGCCTTATCGTTACCTTTTTACAGTTTCGAGTATGTATCCTCGATAAAAATACTATTGAATAAATCATACGCAACCTGAATTTGTTTACTGTTAATAACTTCTTGCCAGTATTGTCGGCCTTTGGTCAGGCGCAGTTCTTGAATAGCAGAATTATACAATATAATTTTTTCGTTACTTAAAAATAGCATCCTAATAGTTTACAATAATTTCAATATTATTACGTTACTGAGTAATAATATTGAAATTATTGCGATGATAATGTACAAATAAATTTTTTGCAATATTAAAAAACCAAAAAATAAATCTTGAAAAAAACGTAAATTTCATAAAAAACAAGTAAGAGAGCTATATTCGGCTGTGCCGAATCTTATATACCCTTCACCAAATTATATTTCAAAATAAAAATTTTAAATATTTTTAGGTAAACAAAATTTAGTATTTTGCAGTTTTGAAAAAAAAATTTTCGATTTGTTTTTTAAAAATTTTTAAATTTAAATTTTTTTTTTTTAAATCTCGTATCTCAGCCATTTGTGGACCGATTTTGCTGATTTTAAACTTCTCGAAAGAATGTCTGACAGAATTATTGAAGATTGGGATCCCGAAGATATCTGCGGTCTTCAGAAAATTGATTTCAACAGACAGACACAAGGTCATGGCTTAATCGACTCCGCTATCTATAAGTATCCAGAATATGTATATACTTTATAGGTTCCGAAAATTATATTGTGGAAATTACAAACGGAATGACAAACTGATATATAAAAACTGGGTTCTACTAACGATACGAAATTATAATCACTTCATTATAGCGATTTATGAAATTGTTCAGGAAATTTATTGCAATTATTATTGGTGTAAATAAAAACAGGAATAGCTCTGAATAAAACAAAATTAATAAAACATGATTATACGTTCTGGTGGCATACAAATATAATTAAACCTTTATAACAGCTGTTTAAAAATTTGTTACATTTCTTAACAACATAACATAACATACATTTATTCATACTCATGTACTTGAATATATAGATATACAATTGCCAAAGCAAGCCACCCCCTAACTCATTGTCAATAACCTTCCTTCAAACTATAAATGTTAATCGGATTGTGTTTTAATAAGCCCTTAGGAATTGAAAGGACTCTATCCATTCATCCCAACCCAACCACTTTACAATCACATACCAACAAACACAAGTACAAGCACTGTGTATACGATGTTGATAGATCAAATCAAAACCAACCAACATTTACAATAACCATTTTCGCCCATTCTACTTTTCTATAGCGTCTATTCTTAGTAAGGATGTAGATAGATTCTATGATTATTTTTGCTGAACCGGCACATTCACAGACCAGTGGAAGGAAGTCTTTCTGGCAAAACAATCTTCATCAATAGAAAAAAAAAATTAAATGAAAATTAAAAAATAAACAGGAGCAAAAGAGCTTAAAATTAATACTCTTACAATAAACAAATCTAAATGTTTTTGTAAGTTGTCTAAATAACGACAATAAAAACGAATTACCATTTGTTCAAGTAATTATATGTATGTACATTCATCCATACATATGTATGTGCACCCTATATTTAATAATATACGAATTTCGGATTTTTTATACATTTAAAATGTTGGCGTTCTTTTTTAAAACAATTTTTAGTGAACTTTTATTATCGGATAATATATCGAGCCCTTAGCGCCAAGATATCGTAAGCGACATTTTCTAATTTTTTTTTTTTATTGCAGAAATTAAAATTGTATGGACCGACTGATGTTTTAGCGTTCTCAATCAAAATTGTTAATAACTTTAAATTTATAGGGGGTAAGATTTTATCGTAAGTCAACGAATTTTATCTTAAGCGACACACAGTGGTATATAAAAAAGAGGGAAATAAATCTGCAACATCGAAACAGATTGGTTTGAATGAAATTTCACATGCGCAAAGAAGAAGTGTTGTCGAGTTTAAGTTCTGAACGTGGACCTCATTGGCCCACCAGGGACGCGACCAATGGTAATCAAAGTAGGACACCTCGGGTATGTTACATTTTTAAAACGATCCAATTTCTTCGTTTGTGTTCCGATTTCCAAAAAATTACACATATAGAAGCTTCTTTCTCATCGTAACTATCAATTATCTCTTATAGCTTAGGAGATATTCGCATTTGAAAATTAAATTTTCAACATTTTTACCCACCCTACTCCAGTTTTTTGATAACAGCTTATCCAAATATTTCCCGATTTTCTCCAGTTTTCCTTTATTAGACTAACAACATATGTATGTGTCAAATAGAAAAAGAATAATGACTAAGTCCAAAGTTATATGCATTTGAATTTAAAAAATTTTAAAATGGCGATTTTTCGCTAAATTTTTGAGAAAAAATAACTTTTTTTCGTTTTAAGTTATCGCAAAAAATTTCTAAGAAGATGTATAAGGAATTTATACTTTCTGAAAGCCAAGTTATCATAAAATATTTGAAATGAAAAAAAATTTAAAATTGTTGCTACCGAAGGGTCCGGATCCATTCAAAAACAGCTATTTTTTATGTAAAATTCAACTTTAGGGCATAAATTCTCAAATCGCATATTCGATATCAAAATAAAGTAACCGATTTTAGGTGGCCCAATTTGTTTCCAATTATTTTGTATAGCATTCCGATAACCCCGACCCTGGTATGGATATTATAGCCGAAAAACTAAAAATTCATATTTTTGGAATTTTTCAATACATTTTTGGGAATTGCGGGATTGCTGTAAATAAATTTCAAAATTTGTTTTTGTTTTTTTAAATAGAAAAATCTATACAACTGTGAAATTTCATTAAAAACTATTCATAAATAAAAATTTTATTTCAATTCGAAAAATTTTTATCTACGCAAAAATTCAAAAACAAACCTTTTTTGTCATATTTTTCAATAAAGTATTCCATAAATTAGTTGTAGTATGAAATGAATTTGATTTTGATTATCAGAAAACAGCGGTGTAAACGATATAGATTTTAACAAAGATTTCAATTGAAATCCAGTAGATTTCGCTTCAGTGTAAATGTACTAATAAACTCAGTGCACAAACTGTTGAATAAAATTGATGAACATGATCTATCTAACACATTTCAAATCTAATACATGGCATACAAATATTAAAGAACAGTTGATTTTGAATTAACTTTATTTAACATAATTAAATAGTTAATAAATTAAAAACAATACAACATTTATTTTGAAAATATTAACAAATATCTTCGTGTATTTAACAACTGTCCCGCAGTCATTTTTATGCTGATTTTAAATTTCAAAGCAGCATTTCTGCTAAAAATAATGGATCTTTAGGATCAATCGACTCAAAAAGTGATTAAAAATTGAAAGAATTCGGTATCTTTCATATGGTTTGAGCTGAGGTGTTTTTGAGTTGATTTACGTTAGTTCAGCATCCTACCGCTAATGGGAGCCAGTGCGTAGCCCCTCAAAGTTGGTCACATCGGTAATTTTTTAAAAAAATCGCAAAAATCCATTTATGATCCGAATGAAATTTTAAAGAAATTCTTGAGAATATCTACAAAAAATACGCTTACAAGTGCAGGTTATCTGATTTGAAATGCTTATAATTTTTTTATGTTTACAGTTTTTATTTGTTTAATTTTGCTTGCGAGAGAAAATTATAATTTGTTAACAATCTCATGAAGCGATGAAGCACATTTTTTTTAAAATTATATGTTAATAAACAGAATTGCCGAATTTGAGGTATCCAAAATCCTATAGCGGTGCATCAGCGATAATTACACCATCTCATATGCTAGGGTTAAATAACCAAAATGTTGGTATTTTGTAGGGTGCATTTCATATACATATTACTATCTAAATAGATTACAACTTAATTACTTATTTCTGACGGTCTTTACAGGTAAATCAGCATCCCTTATTGATAAATTATACGCACGTACGGATGTACAATTTTGATACAGACCGCCAGACAGACATACTCTTCTCGCTGGCAGTTCTTTTCATTTCAATGATTACAATGAATGAATGAAATATATGAGAAACAGTCCAAACAATCAAATTATGTCTTAGATGGAAATTGAGAGTGTCGCGTGTTTATTTAAATGAACAATCAATTAATCACCTTTAATTGACGGCTTTTGCCTTCCTACCTGTTTTGTATTCAGTTGTAAATTTGTTTGATTTTATCTCAATCGTAAAAAATACGCTAATAGTTAGAGACTTATATGTTCATTAGGGGTATAACTTTTTATAAATTTTATACCGTAGCTTCGCCCGGTAGCTATTTACTAATGTTAGTTCTTCAAGTTTCTCCAACCCAGATACACCTGCCTGTACTTATTTATTTGCAAATAAAATATCTAAATTTGTACTGCATACTTTAGGGGTATTTTTTTATTACAGTATAGAGATATTCAATGCTTTACAACTCTACTGGCTGTATTAATCAATTAACTACAAAAACTTTTCGGTTTTATAAAATCGATTTCCGATTTTTATAGATGCTCACGCCTAGAATTGTGTCATTTAGTATAAAAGTATGATTGTTAAAGTTTTAGCTCAATCGGAGTTTGCTTTACCGTGCCGAAAGTGCCACGAAGTTTTAAAAATGACTACTCATTTTTCTCATTTTGACAAGAAATTTAGGAACAAAATTTAAAAAAAAAATAATTATACCCTTCACCATTAGTGGCAAGGGTATATATAAGTTTGTCATTCCGTTTGTAATTTCCACATTTTTCATTTGCGACCCCATAAAGTATATATATTCTGGATCGTTATAGATAGCGGAATCGATATAGCCATGTCCGTCTGTCCGTATGTGTGTTGAAATCAACTTTCCGAAGCCCCCAAATAACTTACATAGACGATTCATACATCAATATCTCCGGCTCGGTCGCTATTTAAAATCGAGAAAATCGGTCAACAAATGGCTGAGATATAAGGAAAAAACTAGGACAACCTCGATTTTTGACCTAATCTGGATTACTAAGTCATTAATATAGACAATATGGATATTTAATGATAAATATTTCAAAGACACTTGCAACGACGTATATAAGACCATAGTAAGTTGGACATACAATGGGTCGAAATCGGAAAAAAATATTTTTTTTTTAACCCGAATTTTTTTTTCCTCAAAAATTTTTTTTTGTCATAAATTCTTTTTTCAAAAAAATTAATTAAAGTAATTTAAAAAAAAAAATTTTAAAAAAATTTTTTTAAAAAAAATTAAAAAACAATTTGGAAAAAAAAAATTTTGTTTTTGTTTAAATAAAAATATTAAAAAAAAAAATATAATTTGGTGAAGGGTATATAAGATTCGGCACAGCCGAATATAGCTCTCTTACTTGTTTTTATTTAAAATATATCCGTATTTACTTGTGTATGAGTTTTTGTCTTCGTAGTATGCCGTTAACCTATTCGTAGGTATGGCCTATTTTATTTGAAAATTTTTGAAAATTTTGTAAAACAAGTTTCAGAATATATTGATCATCACATTGGAATTTATTGACATCATAATAGAGAATAAAAATATGAAAATATTATGTCGATACCTCCTACAGTTTTTCCGTAACTAGGATTTAATTTTTGCGATTTTCGGGAAAAACCATTTGTTTGGCCATATTTTGGCAAAAGAGACCAATTTTTAAATATACTCTGAAAGTTTTACTAAAAACGGACAACTTTAACCCTTAAATGGTGAATGTCATATGTAAAATTTTGCAATATTTGGAATTTCTGAATGAAAGATTTCGAAATATTATATATTTTTGGGCCGATTTTAATGAAACTTGTGAAAAATATACATTAGGTTCTAACATTTACGATAACAATGCAAAAATGAATTTTAACCCTTAAGAGCACTTATAAGTGCTTATAGTGCCCAAAAATATATAACATTTCGCTATCTTTCCATTAGAAATTACAAATATTGAAAAATTTGACTTTGACCTTCACGATTTAAAGGTTAACGTTTTCCGATTTTAGTAAAACTCTCAGACCATATTTAAAATTACCGGGACTAAAAATATTATGAATAGGTTTTACTTAAAATTTATAACAGTAAGAAAATTCGTCTCATTCGCCAAAATATTGCAAACAAAATGGTTTTTCCCGAAAATCACCAAATTTATATCGTAGTTACGGAAAAACTGTAGGAGGTATTGACATAATTTTTTCATATTTATACCCTTCACCTTCGTGAGAAGGATATATATAAGTTTGTCATACCGCTTGCAATTTCTGCATTTTTCATTTACGACCCTATAAAGTATATATATTCTGGATCCTTATAGATAGTGGAGTCGATTAAGCCATGTCCGTCTGTCTGTCTGTTGAAATCAACTTTCTGAAGACCCCAGATATCTTCGGAATCCAAATTTTCAATAATTCTGTCAGACAAGCTTTCGAGAAGTTTGCTATTTAAAATCAACAAATGGCTGAGATAACCAGGACAACCTCGAATTTTGACCTATATCTGGATTACTAAGTCATTAATATAGACAATATGGATATCTAATGATAGATATTTCAAAGACCTTTGCAATGACGTATATAAAACCATAATTGGACCTACAATGGGTCAAAATCGGAAAAAATATTTATTAACCCGATTTTTTTTCAAACGTTTTTTTTTCGCTAAATATTAAAACAAAAAATTTAAAATTAAAATTTGCAAAAAAAAATTTAAAATTTAAAAAAAAAAATTTTCTAAAAAAATGGTTTACCTAAAAATATTTAAAATTTTTATTTTGAAATATAATTTCTCTATTATGATCTAAATAAATCCCAATGTGATGATCAACAAATTTTGAAATTTGTTTAACAAAATATGAAAACAGCCGTTAAAAAATATTATTTTTTTGGCCATACCTGCGAATATGTTACCGGTATCCTACGAAGACAAAAACTCATACACAAGTAAATACGGATATATTTTAAATAAAAATTAGCTTTTATTTTAATTTTGTGGCCTGAGACACGTTAACGGTCTGGCGAATTTGTAATAACATTAACATTTTTTAACCAAATTTTGTCATTTATATCTCATTACAACGGCAATTACGTACACATTTCGATTATTTTGCATTCATTTGCAAAAGTATTTATTTAGTAGCAAAAATTTTACAAAAACTGAAAAATTTGAATTTTTCCGAATTTTAACCTTTCTGAAAACTTCAGGACTCGTTCGGCACGGGAAGGCAAAGTCCGATTGAGCTAAAACTTTTACAATCTTATTTTTTACACTAAAAGAAACAATTCTAGATGTGAGCACTTAAACATTTTAAGAAAAAAAATGTCGTCCTTTCACAAAAACAACCCTAATGTACGCAGGTATCTAAGTAGTCAATTAACATTAGAAATTATATTAAGTGATTTTTGGTGGTTGCATTTTACATACATACATATACGTATATGTACATTGATAACCATGCCAGCAATTGGAGGTTTTAATTTCGATACATATACTAAAATGTAAACATGAAAATACTCAGTAAATTTATGAATTTTAAAGTCATCGGTTGTCTCACATAAAACATGTGTGTGTTCAACCAAACATAATTTATAAAGTTTTAGCAATTAATTAGTGTTAAAATTATATTTATCAAATTTACAAAAAGTAAATGCGTATTCCATTTAATTAGTGAAACTTATCTCCCAACATTTTCAGATCATTACCCACATAAACTTCAAATTAAATTGTCAAATTTCGAAATTATTTTGAATCCACCAGAAATATTTATGTCATATAGAAATATTTTAAATCACTATCCAAACAAACATAGAAATTGATAAATATATTGATGACTTTACAACCACTATACAATCGATTAATAATCGAAAAAAAACTGTCAAGCGGGGCACCCGGCGGGTTAATTTAATGTTTTTTTTTGTTTAGCTCTCCTTTTCGAGATATACCGTTATTTCGAAAATGCAGGAGGTTGCACAACATATATTCGCGTAACTCAAAAACGATTTAGCTAAACTAAAAAAACAAAATTCCGCAATAAAATTACTTTTATTTAAGTTTTATTCACAAAAGATAAAACAGATATCCACTAATATTTTAACCAAAACCATACATAACTCGTAGTAATTAGCTACATCTTGTAGTTTTCTCCTGCAATTGTCGGCAATGCAGTGCACAAAAATATATTCAGGGTTATTCCTGTTCTTACTTTCACCATTCACCTTATTTTTGAAAGCAAAATTACAACAAAAGTATCTAATTTTTCAGAATTTCTTATTAGAAATGTTTACACGTAATTTGTTTAACCTTAATTATATAATTTTCGAAATTTTATTTTATATTATATTATTTATAATTATGCTTTCAAAAATAGGGTGAATGGTGAAAGTGAGGACGGGAATAGCCATGATTACAAAACGGCAAGATTCTGTAAATTTTCAGTTTGTTATTGATTTTGAATGCATAGATTTGAATAGTGGAAAATATAAAATATATATACATATACAGTCTTATGCAAAAAAAAACCTTATTGTAGATTTAAAACACAATTTTGTTAACGAACACTTTAGCTTTAAAACCCATTTATAAAAGTATTGTATGCAAAAACGTTTGTTAAAGGCATAATAACTAATATACTGATTTTTGTCTAAGCTGGCAATGCTTCTCATTTATTTCCCCTTTTTCGTTGTTAGTGTTGCTTTCAATTAGGATAAAATATTCGTTAATTTTTTTCTTCATTGATTGTTTTTAGTAGTAATAATAAATTTTTGAAGATAACAACTAATTTTTAGAGAACAAATTTATATCTGATTCTAGTAAATTTATATTAAGCTAAAATGTATTAATAAACAAACTTTTTTATATAGTTTATATCAATTATTATTAAAAGTATTCGAATGACGAATATTCTGTGATAAAATAAACATCACTGTTATATAATTTATTTTATTAAATTATTTATTTTTATTGACATTTTGTTAAATTTTAACAATATTTAATGAATTTCTATGTGGAAACACACAGTTATAATTCCGGAGTGGGTATATTAGATTGTATGGACCTTCTTCCACAATGTTTATACATTTTATTACTATATAGCGTTGCAGGTTAAAAGTAAATGACAAAAATGCCAAACAAACTCACTTGTGAACCTCATGTAGTTCACTGCCGGAGGAATATCAAACAAAATCATATACTATTAAAATGGAACTTATTCGCCAGCGGAGTGGAAATTGTGTTTAGCAATTGCAATAGTATCGTCTGTTATTCCAAATTTATCTTTAAAATCCTCTTTTTTAAGATAAAAAGTAAAAAGAATTCCTTAAAATAGGTTTAAAGTAGGGTTGAACCATTATTAAATTTCATATATTTAACAATGGTTTACTACAGGTGTTTTAAGGTAATTTTCGTTTTTGGATATACTTTCATCGAATTTAGCTTAACAACGGTTAGTAAGCATGTTGTAAGTTTTTTTGCATAAGACTGATAACTATTATATATCAACGTATAGGAAATTATGTATTTTTTTGAAAAATGTATAAAATTTCCATTTTCCATTTTTTTATGCCGTTTCAAAAGATAAAAATTTCGAAATTTTGCAAAAAAAATAATTTTTATATACCCTTCACCTTCATGAGAAGGGTATATATAAGTTTTTCATTCCGTTTGTAATTTCCACAATATAATTATCCGACCCTATAAAGTATATATATTCTCGATCCTTATAGATAGCAGAGTCGATTAAGCCATGTCCGTCTGTCTGTCTGTTGAAATCAATTTTCTGAAGACTCCAGATATCTTCGGGATCCAAATCATCAATAATTCTGTCAGACACGCTTTCGAGAAGTTTCCTATTTAAAATCTGCAAAATTGGTCCACAAATGGCTGAGATATGAGGAAAAAACCAGGACAACCCCGATTTTTGACCTATATCTGGATTATTAAGTCATTAATATAGACAATATGGATATCTAACCAAAAAAAATTAAAAAAATTTCGAAACAATTCGAAAAAAATTTTTTTCCAATAAATGAAAAATACAACTTTGGAAAGAAAAATAAATTTTATTTAACTAAAAATATTAAAAATTTGTATTTTGAAGTATAATTTGGTGAAGGGTATGTAAGACTCGGCACAGCCGAATATAGTTCTCTTACTTGTTTTTTGTCAAATTACTCTTACATCAAAGAAATGGTTATTTTCGAATATTTTGTGTAAATTATTTTGATACCAGTCCGCTGTTTTGCCAAAAATAAAACGGATCGGAATTTAAATATTTATTATCGAATATCTGCAGAACAGTAATAGTGAGATTGTCTAAACATTGTGAAGGGGTGGATCGAAACAGTGGGCGTGACCCCACTATATGTGAATTGTGTGTCACATATAGAAAAGCGTGTCAACGCTTGTGATTTTTAGAGAATGACACTCATTGGGAATACACATTTGGAGATGCTGTCAAATGCTCATCAAATACGAACATTATTTTCGAAAATGTTTGCCGAAAAAATTCAGTAAGTAAAGCTCTTTACGGTTAAAAAAATAAATTAAACCCCACCTTGGATCTCACATTTTTTTAAAAATCGCCAAAAAAAATCCATTTATGATCGGAATGAGCAGATATTTAAAATATAAATAGTTCTTGATAAGATCTACAAAAAAAAAAAGATATATACATATGTAGGGCATCACTTTTAGGTCAAGATTTATTTAGGTTTATTTATTTATTTTTTTAAATTTTGCTCGATCTTTTTTTATTTTTTTAGATATGTACTATGTCGGGCCATCTGTATTTGCGATAAAATTTCGAATACAATAAAAACAAATTGCTAATAGTTATCTCTTTCCTGCAAAAAGTTACACGCATTCAAAGTTGGAACATGTAAAAATCGCCATATTTTTTACGCTTTTTCCAAAACACATTTTGCATTTTTTAAAAGGGAGCAAGATTTGTGGAGCTCCTGATGAATAAATATAAGCTTTTTGTATAAGTAGTTGGTATTGGTGAAAACCAGTAGTGAAATTAAATAATTTTATGAATTTTTCGGACGTCATTTACCTTAGAAACTAAAGAATTATAATATAGGGATTTTCCTTGAACAAAAATATAAAATTTGAATTAACGTAACATTTTGTGATAGTAAAATTGATTGATTGTGGAGCTCTTTCGAGGATTGGTGCTTTGTCTTCTTACAATTTTTTTCTTAATTTTTTTTTAATTGGCAAAGTTTCGATAGGACTGGTAGCGAATAGGTCCGCTTAACCCTCCGTTATTGTAAATATTTTTAAACACCCTAAGTTTAAAGCTATTTTTTGATAAAAATATATTTATACTGCAATTTTATTTTTATCATTCTTTTAAATACTTTGAATTTAATATTCTTTTTATGATTTCGAAATAAAAAGTGAAGAGATTCTTTTATTGATATCAATTTGATACATTGCGACTAGTCTCGATTGAAAATAATTGCGACTAACGGAGGGTTAAGTGAGCCAAACTTTACTTTTGCATTAAGTTATCCTTTCGGATCATATACAAATTATATATAGTCCCGAAAATTCTTTTTTCTACAAACTTTTTTTTCCAAATTTTAATGCATTAAACTTTTAGCAAGTTATTTATATTTTATTCAGAATTTAATAGCAAATATAGATGATACTTTAAAAAAATTCGACTCTCCATAGGCGAAAAATGTTGCCGGAAAATTTTATTGGGGGTCACCAAAGATATCAAAGTTGAAGAAATTTAAAATATAAATGCAATGTTCAAGAGTTTATCATAATAAACAAACAAAACAAAAAAATATCCAGCAGAATTAAAAAAAAATAAACCTAAATATCTCTTGAACATTAGACTATTTTTATGTTCTCGAAAAAATGGTCTAGAGGGTTAAGATCTTCCACAAAAATCATGATCCCCATAAAATTTCACAATATAACTCTGACAATAAGAATGCTGTCAGACATTAACATTTTCTTTTCATATAGTATAATGCTCCTTTGACCCATTATAAAACAAAAAATGTTTGTAATTGAAATCGGAACACAAACGAAGAAATAGGATCGTTTTAAAAATGTAACATACCCGAGGTGTCCTACTTTGAAGACCCTTGGTCGCGCCCCTAGTGGGCCAATGAGGTCCAAGTTCAAAACTTAAACTCGACTTCCTCTTTTTGCATGTGAAATTTCATTCAAATCGGACTTACCGTTTTTTTTACGCTTTCTCGCATTCTACGCTACTGTCAAGAAAGTTGAATCAATGTATTTGTACGCTGCAAGTTACAAGTACAAAAGCGTAGAATGCTTAAAGTAGATCTACTTTTACGAACATGTCAGCTGATTTTGACAATTTATATTCTTCTTTAATGTTTATTTTTAAATTTTAATAAATTAAAACAAGTTTAATGGTGAAAAAATAATTAAAAGCTGCAGAAAACGCGACGTTTTTTTAAATAATAAAACAAAAAATTGACGCTTAAAAAGCATCGCATGTAACTTGAAGCGTAGAATGCGAAGTAGGTATGAAAAGCACGCAATGCTTTGATGCGAAGACGCATAGTGTGGACCTCCAGCTTTAGAAGTTACATATTTATTTCCCACTATTTTTTGTATACCACTGTTTTCAATTTTGCCACGTAAGCTTTTAAAAATCCAAACTAAAATTTCATAAAAGTAATGAAAATGAACGAATACGTTGCAATAATTTAGGCAAATCACTTTTTTAAATGTTTCTTTGTCAGTATTGATTTCTTAGACGTATTCTCAAGTTATTTTCCAATGATTGTTTTCTCACAGTTCTGGAACTAATATTGATATTAAGACCACTCAGGGTCTTAACTCTTTGCGGTTTGGTGGTTAGTTTACTAACCACATTTTCTATAGTCTTTAAAACATAGTTTATTGGAATTTATTGCCATTTTGCTAAACAATTATAGTTTTTGAAGTCATCGTTTATGATTTTTAGCAAAACTTTGCCGTCAGGGTGCTCTGGTTAGATAAATATATTAATTTGCCATTACTGGTAATTGCAATTGCCAATTTTGCAATTACAATTACTGTTAATTGTAATTGAATTTTTCAAATTACAATTACATGTAATTGTAATTGAAAAATGGCAATTGCAGTTACTAGTTTAGTAATCATAACTCTCCAATTAGAATTACATTTAATTGTAATTAAAAATTATCAATTGCAATTACACCTGAAGTAATTTAATGGAAATTTTCTAAACCACTGTGCGATATTAGTCATTCTAATTTACATATGTATGTACATTTTTTTATGAACGCCCTAATGCTGTAACATACAGATGTTACAGCATTGGTTTGTGGGTGGGGGTGGCAGGATTGTTTGTTGGCTCTGTTAAATTAAGGGAAATAGTAACATTATGGTTTTAGGCAAATTGAGTAAATACGGATGCACACAATACAATAATTGAAATTTTGCCACAGTCAACAACGATGACTTTTTCAATTAATTTAAATCAACCATGCGTTTTATGACGTTTTGTTTTTGGTGGTTATTCTTTTTAAGTCTATTTCTGTTTTTTTTTTATTTTTGCAATGTGATACATATGGGCAATTCCATATCATCGTACGTGACATTTGTACGCCTATAGAGTGGAATAGATTTTGCAAAAATAAGAGTATCTGAAAAATAATTTTGTCTTTATGTTACATTGAGAGGGTACTATATTTGAAAATAATAAAAAGTTGTTTCGAAACATTGTTGTCCAAAATATCGAGCGAAATAAGGGTATATCGTACGTGACATAAAACGGAAGTAATTTTGAGGTACATGTAGAAATATGCGATTTCAATAAACAATTTTATAATTGCAAATAAACAATCAGAGTCAAATTCATTTCATACTATATGCTAATTTGGAGCTTAGTTTTAACCGCAATTTTAGCCTAAAGCATGCCAGTTAAATTAAAAAATTAAATATAGTCAGTTTAAACTATTATTGTGCCAATTAAATGTTGTAATAAGCTCCAAATACTTACACATATTAATATTTTAGTGTTTTCTCCTATTCAAATCATATTGAAAAAAGAGTTTCAAGGGTTTTTACGTTTTCAGTCGTGGTAGTCATTCTCGTGGAATTGCCCATATGACACTAAATAATAGGAATATAGACTACGTATTAAACACAATTTATATGTACATTTGTAAGTTAATATGCTTGTGTTATGAACCTGTATTAATAACATTAATAAAACAGGTTATACAAATATTTAAATGACAAAAAATTTTGTTAACTTTTAGGGTATCCTAAAATGTATAATGATTTTCACCATCATCGTTGCGTTGTGGTCCAATTGGACCAAAATTGGTAGTTTCAATTTAATAAAATGTCGGTAGTTTGGTTGGGTTGTTCCGATTTTTGTCGAATAAAAAAATGTTGGTAAATATTAAAGAAGTGGCCACTTAAAATCGGTACGCACTGTAGTAATCATAACAACGCCCCCTGTTATCAAAATGGAAAAAGATTTACATATGTTTTTAACAACAAATCTACCGTTATTCTACAACCGCGATCGGCAGACATATACTACTACATTTTGCACTTGTATAAGTGTAAATAAAGGCCTAATTAGTTTGTACATTCCGTAACGAATCAGCTGTTTTGTTTTTAGCATAGGGAAAGTTGTGTATGTCGTTAGTTTTTCTGTAACGTTGGCGTTCTGTTGCGGATGAATCTGTTGAAAACAGAATTTTGTCCGCAACGTTAAGTGACAGCTAAAACAGCTGATATCATATACACACAAAAATGCTATCAATATGAAAGCAGTGGTGCCAACATTTTTGAAAGGGAAATATTTATTATTAACAAAAGAATAAAGAATATAATATTTTCAAAAAACATTGAAATTTAATAAAATAAATTTCTTCTAATGTATGTAAAACAAATTAGTTTAAATTAAATCATTAACAAACAATATATGTATGTATTTATAAAAATGTTCACAATAATATGTTGACGGTCTAAATACAAACAAGTAAGAAAGTATGGTCGGTCAAGCCCGACCACATAATACCCTACACTAAGTAAAAGAGCAAAAAAATGTGTCTTTTAAAATTTCAATAATTTATATTTTTGAGTGATTTTCGGTAGTGGGCCTTATATGACCAATTATGGACCGATCACCATGAAATTAGGTCGTGTGATTTGTGTCTATATGAAAGTTTACTATGTTGAATTTTGTGAGTATACCCACATTTTTAAGCGATTTATGCACGTTAAAGTGATTTTCGGAAGCGGGTCTATATGCGAGCTATGACTAATTATGGACCGATCGTAACAAAATTTGGTGACATGAATTTTGTGTATATAAAATTTATTTGGAGCGGAACTTGTGGAGATACATATATAAATTAAACATTTATGAACGATAAAGTCCAATTTCGAGAGGACATTTATATGGGGGCTAGGTGAAATAATCGACCGATTTCAGCCATTTTCAATATTCTTGGTCCTTGAGCCGAAAAAATAACATGTACCAAATTTTATCGAAGTATCTTCAAAATTGCGACCTGTACTCTGCGCACAAGGTTTACATGGACAGCCAGCCATCCGACCAGACGGACGGACATCGTTTAATCGACTCAGAAAGTGATTCTTAGTCGATCGGTATACTTTAAGGTGTGTGTTAGACTAATATTTTTGGGCGTTACAAACATCTGCACAAACGTATTATACCCTCCCCACTATGGTGGTGTAGGGTATAAAAACACTAAAAATAGTAACAAAATCACGAAGTTGGTTTTTTGGTTATTATTTTAAAAACAGCTGATACGATCTTACGGAAGAACTAACTACAATATAACAGCATTCAGAACGGCACAGAACAGAAACGTTGCAGTACGCAAAGACTAATGGTTAAGGCTCCATTTAGAAAACACAAGAAATGAGAAATAGTTGTACTCTCATCTTCACTACAAGACAGGCATGGAAAACTGAAATTTAGATATAATACTAATCTGGAACAAAAATAATACTGTTTTAGTTCAAATGTAGTAAATATTTTTTTGGGTTTCTTTGCTCATATTTATTTATGAGGAAAATAAATGTTATAATTGAGTTGTAATTTTTTTTAAGAATATACATGTTAATTAACCTATATGTCTATATGTACAACAATAATATGAATTATCCACCTCTGCATTAACATGTATTCATAAACAAAAGCAAGAAACGAGCGACAACACAACCTTCTTCTGTGACAACTCATATGAGACTGAATTGTGAGTAGTCTGTGTAAATTTAGTAACGCCCAAAATGCACTGTGCATAGGAGTTGCCGATCGTGGTTCTACAATGAATTGCAAGTCATTATGTTAAGTTTTAAAAAGTGTAGACACAATGATAAAAGAAGCTAGAGAAAAAATTGTGCAGAAATATCTAGAACCATGGTAGGCGTTCATATTGTTCAGGTTACGATGATTTTCGTCAAACAAATGTGAACAAAAGATCGTAATAGAGCGTAAAAATACACACATTTCATTCAGTTTCTTGATGTTGTTGTGGATATTTTATTTTTTACCCAAAAGTGCACACAAATTAAATGCCTCTTTTGCCTACCAATGATCTAGAAAATCCGACTTTGTCGGGTTATAAGATAGCCAAAATCTGATTTTCCGCAGATATCAGATCAACAATTTTACGTCTCGGCAGCTCGAGGTTGCCTTTAAATATGAATACGTAAAATTGAACAAAAATATTAATTTTGCAGAATTATATATAAAGAATTTTCAGAATTATATGTATATAAAAAGAGAGTTTGGAAAAGCGATTGCTGTCATTTATAAGACATCACACGTCTGATGAATAATATGCTGGAATAACGGTAGAAGTGGGAAGAAAATTTATTAATGGGAGGCATAAGAAGAAAAGCCAGAAAATTTATTTGCAATAAAGACACATAAACCTACAGTTATATTTTTTAAAGCTTAATAAATTACCTTTAATTTCATGTATAAAATGTTAACATACGTTGTTTAATTTAAAAGTAATGCTCACTTTAATCCGTACTGATTTTAAGGGCCACTTAAATTTGGAATTATGAAAAATGTTAAACAAATTAAAAAATTTAAATATATTTGTACATTTATTCATTTCATTCGATTATTCATCATCAATACAATCGAATTGTTCGTTATTCGAAAATGGTAATTTTTAAATCGTTCGAATAATTATTCGTAAGAAATTGTACGATTAATCGAACGATCATTACTCGAATGAATACCCTAGCCATATTACATGAGTAGTATTTAGGGATTTCGGAGTAGTGTTTTGGCAAAATCATCAATACAACATAATTCAAAAAGCTATCAATGTGATTTTTGGAAGAAGAGTTGATACACTTTGTTAGAAATTATTAACTATCATTGACTACCATGCTGCTTCATTGCTACTTATGTAACTTCCTGTACTTCATTCCTCATGTCTACATTGCCACGTTCCTGTTGCATATATTTCCTTATACATATGTATTAGAGTGACAGCCGATTTTTTTTTTTTAGATTTCAAAGAGTGCCGGGTGGAATATTGTGACACTAGGCCTAAATGTTAAGTGCTGAAAATTTGAGCCAAATCGGGCAACGATTTCTGGACGCGCATCGAGGTCAAAGTTCAGATATATGCAAAATTTTACTGTTAATATGGAATAAATAGGTGAAACTCAATAACTTTCTGCATTGTTTTCTAGAAATGTGTAGATTTATTTATATTAATGAATATTACATTAAAAAAAAATTTTGGAAATTAACCCTGTATCTCCTTTGGTTCAAAATGACCCAAAAACTGTATTATCGCTAAAATTAGAGAAAAATGCAAATTTTTCAGTTTTTGAAAAAATTTTGCTACTAAATAAATACTTTTGCAATTGAATGCAAAAGAATCGAAATATGTACGTAATTATCGTTGTAATGAGATATAAATGACAAAATTTGATTAAAAAATTTTAAAGTTATTACCAATTCGCCAGACCATTAACGTGTTTCAGGCCACTTGAACAAAAAATTTAGGAAAAAAATTAAGATATTTCGAGAAAAATTAAAATAAAAGCTAATTTTTACTTAAAATATGTCCATATTTACTTGTATATGAGTTTTTGTCTTCTTAGGGTACCGTTAACCTATTCGGAGGGATGGCCAAAAAAAATATTTTTTTTTAACGGCTGTTTCAAAACTCCATTTTCAAATTTTTAAAAATTTTGTTAAACAAATTTCAGATTTTTTCGATCATCACATTGGGGTTTATTGAGATCAAAATAGGGAATAAAAATATGAAAAAATTATGTCAATACCTCTTACAGTTTTTCCGTACCTGCGATTTAAATTTTGCGTTTTTCAAGAAAAACTAATTTTTTGTCCATATTTAGGCGAATGAGTCCAATTTCCTTACTGTTATAAATTTTAAGTAAAACCAATTCATAATATTATAGTCCTTGTAATTTTAAATACGTTCTGAAAGTTGTACTAAAATCGGAAAACGATAACCTTTGAATCGTGAAGGTCAAAGGTCAAATTTTTCAATATTTGGAATTTCTAATGAAAATATAGCGAAATGTTATATATTTTTGGGCCGATTTTCATGAAACTTGAGGAAAATATATAATGGTGTCTAGCATTTACAACAACAGTACAAAAATGGATTTTAACCTTTAAGAGTACTTGGGGTCAAAATTGTTGTGTTTTTCGTGATTTTAAAAGTTGAGGGTAATTTGGACCCCAAGTGCTGCTAAGGGTTAATTTCCATTTTTATGCTGTGATTTTAAATTCTGGACTTTATGTTATATTTTCCTCAAGTTTCATGAAAATCGGCCCAAAAATATATAACATTTCGCTATATTTTCATTAGAAATTCCAAATATTGAAAAATTTGACCTTTGACCTTCACGATTCAAAGGTTATCGTTTTCCGATTTTAGTAAAACTTTTAGAAGATATTTAAAATTACAAGGACTATAATATTATGAATAGGTTTTACTTAAAATTTATAACAGTAAGGAAATTGGACTCATTCGCCTAAATATGGACAAAAAATTAGTTTTTCTTGAAAAACGCAAAATTTAAATCGCAGGTACGGAAAAACTGTAAGAGGTATTGACATAATTTTTTCATATTTTTATTCCCTATTTTGATCTCAATAAACCCCAATGTGATGATCGAAAAAATCTGAAATTTGTTTAACAAAATTTTTAAAAATTTGAAAATGGAGTTTTGAAACAGCCGTTAAAAAAAAATATTTTTTTTGGCCATCCCTCCGAATAGGTTAACGGTACCCTAAGAAGACAAAAACTCATATACAAGTAAATATGGACATATTTTAAGTAAAAATTAGCTTTTATTTTAATTTTTCTCGAAATATCTTAATTTTTTTCCTAAATTTTTTGTTCAAGTGGCCTGAAACACGTTAATGGTCTGGCGAATTGGTAATAACTTTAAAATTTTTTAATCAAATTTTGTCATTTATATCTCATTACAACGATAATTACGTACATATTTCGATTCTTTTGCATTCAATTGCAAAAGTATTTATTTAGTAGCAAAATTTTTTCAAAAACTGAAAAATTTGCATTTTTCTCTAATTTTAGCGATAATACAGTTTTTGGGTCATTTTGAACCAAAGGAGATACAGGGTTAATTTCCAAAATTTTTTTTTAATGTAATATTCATTAATATAAATAAATCTACACATTTCTAGAAAACAATGCAGAAAGTTAACGAGTTTCACCTATTTATTCCATATTAACAGTAAAATTTTACATATATCTGAACTTTGACCTCGATGCGCGTCCAGAAATCGTTGCCCGATTCGGCTCAAATTTTCAGCACTTAACATTTAGGCCTAGTGTCACAATATTCCACCCGGCACTCTTTAAAATTTTAACAAAAATTTTTTTCCATACAACTGATTGTCACTCTAATATGTATGTATGTTTAAATATACATTATCGCATTCACAGAGTTGCAAACTATGTATAAGCTTTGCAATTACCGATAACTACTTCTTCCTGCATATTTCGTTACGTGATTTTAGCAGTCTGGCCGCCATCGTTTGATGCTCTACGCCTATATAACGGATATCCTTTTTCAATTTGCGATTGCATTGAAAAGTTTTTGGTACATTTTCCATAAATGGGGATGATAATTTCATGTAGTTCCTTGTTGTTTTTGAATATCTGCAGGACTATAAAAGTGACAGTCTTCAAACTTTATACGAATAAATTTCTTAACACAGTATGAAGTTTAACCAATGAAACACATCGGAATAGGGGGTGTGGCACCTTCCATGGAACTGTAATTGTGGAAGTCTTCAAATTTGTATATAGTTAGGTTGAAAATGGGTAGTGTTGGGTTATTGGGCGTGGCACCTTCCATACAATACAATTTATTAATTTCGAATATCTGAAGAACATTAATCGTAAAAGTATTCAAAATTTGGAAAGTCTACAAACTTTACATGATTAAAGTTCTTAACCAAAAATGGGAGGGATCGGAACAGGAAGTGAGCCACCTCCCATACAAAGTAAAAAATTATTTCTAAATATTTTGAGAACTATAATTGCAAGACTCTTTAAACATTGTCCGAATGGCTCTCTTACCATTTTACATAGTTTTGCTGGAAATTTTCTAGATTGGATTTATGGTCGTGGCACATCCCATACGAAATACTTTACTAATTGTAAAGTATTTAAACTTTATATGAATCAATTTCCTATCACGGAGTTTAGTTAAAAATGGTCTGGATCAAAACAGAGGGTGTGAACACTCCTAAACAGAGTACTGAGTTTTGAATATCTGGATAACAAACTGTGTCTGAAGAATATTTTCATAATTTTACTTTCGAGAGCCTTAAAGCTTTGCCTAAACACTTTCTAATATTTTTACGATGTTTGACTGAAATTGGGCAGGATTGAATTAGTGGAAATGAAAGTGGGAATACATATAAACAAAATAGTTATAATTGAATATCTGGAGAATTATAATAATTAAAGTGAAGCATGAAATGAGTTATTTTGTTATCATTGTATGGTATTTATCAGAACATACATAGTAAATAGTTATTTTTGAATTACTAAAGAACTGTTATAGCTAGAATCTTCTAAGTTTTTATAAATTAATTTCACAACATTGTAAGTAGTTTGAAAAAATTGGCTGGATCGAAACTTGCACACTGTAAAAACGAAATTATAGCGGACCGAACGTTTTAAGAAAAATATCAAGATTTTTTAAAAACGCAGGGTATTTTTTTCATTATATTTTATTCATTTAATTTTTTTTATAAAATTCTTTCATATTTGTTTATATTTTACGACGATAGGGTTAATGAAGCGCACCGGGTTAAGCTAGTATGCATACATATGTAGATACAATACAGAGAATCTTAGAGACTAGAATGCGAGAACATAAAATGGACTTAATAAAGGCGTAAGAGACAACTACATTGGCACGACATACATACATATATTTTGAAAACAGGGAGCTTAGCTGATTTTTAAAGCTTAAAAATATTGGACAAAGAAAACATGGATAGACTTTGGAAAGGATTTGGCAGTTAATGAATGTAGGTATAATTAATGATATATTTTCTATAACTGGGAACCTTATCCAAAATTTTTTTGGAATTCTTTTAGAATAAAATTATAATACGCGATATTCAATGTCATTCCCGCGAAAATCGGGACATTTGGTAACGCTAATATATAAATATCATTATTCCATTCCATAAATATTTATTTAATATTATTACGTTTTCGTCCTTAAAAAACTATGTTTATTTTCCGTTAAATAAACCGGATTATTTTAAATTGCAATTAAAAGCGCCAAGTACAGGTAGGCCTCCATTTACGCGGTTTGTTGGGCCCAAAAAAAAAATAGCGTGTAAATCAAATTCGCGTAAAACGAGGTTCTAATTTAGAACGAAATGTTTTTGTGGGGCCAATATTTTTTTATTTCGTGTATAACAATACATCAGTCACATAACAAAAAAGAAATTGGGGCCTAAAAATCGCGTTAAATAAAAACATACTTACATATAGTCACTTTAAATGAAAGCGGACGTAACTACACAAAAAATTAAAATCGAGTTTTTGATTGATTGAACAATTACCAAGAATACTCTATTATTATTGATTTTATAACGTATACTGTAAAAACAATAAAAATGTAGTTACGTCCATTTGTATTTAAGTCGACGATATATACTTTAAGTAAACTTATTTTATTTGCACTTTTAAAAACATACTGAAAACAAAAGTGAAGTAAAAAACTCAACTAAAAAAATTATTTCTTATCGAAAATTAAGGAAAAAATGTCAATTCAAAAAACAAAATATTCTAATACATAAAAGAGATCAAAACATAACAAAAAATTCATAAAAATTAACGAAGTTTTCAAAAAAGAAATCTGTATTCGATTGTGTTTTTTTTTTATACCCTTCAGCTTCGTGAGAAGGGTATATATAAGTTTGTCATTCCGTTTGTAATTTCTACATTTTTCATTTTCGACCCTATAAAGTATATATACTCTGGATCCTTATAGATAGCGGAGTCGATTAAGCCATGTCCGTCTGTCTGTTTGTCCGTCTGTCTGTCTGTCTGTCTGTCTGTCTGTCTGTTGAAATCAATTTTCTGAAGGCCCCAGATATCTCCGGGATCCAAATCTTCAACAATTCTGTCAGACATACTTTCGAGAATTTTGCTATTTAAAATCAGCAAAATAAATAACGGAGATATGAGCAAAAATCCGAGACAACCTCTGAAAATTTCATCAAAAAACACAATGTATTGCATGCTTTGACAAAAAAGCAACAAAACGTATGTTTTTGGATGTGCATGCTTTGCGTATTTTGTTTTTTTGTGTTTTGTTTCTTTTGGCGTTGTTGTTGTTTTTTATACAACTAAACGTTTGTTTGATTGTGTGTTGGTTTTTTTGACAAAACAGCAACAAATCGTATGTTTGGATGTGCATGCTTTGCGTATTTTGTTTTTCTTTTGTGTTTTGTTTCTTTTGGCGTTGTTGTTTTTTATACAATTAAACGTATGTTTAGATGTGTGTTGGTTTCATTGGCTTGCGTATTTTGTTTTTGTTTTTTCTTTTGGTGTTTTGTTTCGTTTGGCGTTGTTGTTTTTTATATTCTTGATAAATTTAGGATGCTGTACGCTGAAAGTGGGCAATGTACATACATACCTATATACTAATTATAAAAAATAATAATGCATCCACAACAAAGGTGAAGGGTATATAAGATTCGGCATAGCCGAATATAGCACTCTTACTTGTTTCGTTTCTTGTTGTTTGTTGCCGCGTTATATAAAAATCGTGTAAAAAAGTCGCGTATTTCAAAAAATGGTTGCTAATTTGAGTTCGCGTTATATCGAATTCGCGTAAATAAAGTACCGCGTAAATGGAGGCAATTGTTTGCTTATTAAAATTCACACAACAATTTAAATACTCACGGTTGCTGTTAACTCAAACAGTGTTTACGATATACAGTTGATACTCTTTCTACAGCTTTTAAAGAACAGCGCCATCTTCTAGAAGTTTCAAGAATTATTTAACGGAAAACTCGAATGTTCTCCATATTTCCAAAATGCTTCACATTTAATGTTGTCATACTTATAAATAACGTTAATAAGAGTGTGTTATCTATATTGTTATACCCTACACCACAATAATGGGGAGGGTATATTGGGTTAGTGCTGATGTTTGTAACGTGCAAACGTCAGTATTTGTTGAGCTGTATCAACGGATAAAAATATATATTTTTTAAGGTTTTTATGTTTTTTTTATATCTCGCGAAGAAAACATATGAAATATTGGTATATTGTGAAAGGTCTTTGGATGGCGCAGAGTATGAGAAAAAAAATATAAAAAAATGAAATGAATGAAATTTGACATGCGCAAAGTAGCATACCTCGGGTATGTTCAATTTTTAAAACGATCCTATTTCTTTGGCTGTATTCCGACCATTACACCATTACATATGTAGAATCTCCTCGTCGAGCACGTGCACTACAAAAAACTCATAGTGCTATCAATTATCTCTTATAACTTAGGAGATATTCGCATTTGAAAATTAAATTTTCAAAATTTTTACCCACCCTACTCCAGTTTTTTGATAACAGCGGATCCCAATATTTCCCGATTTTCTCCATTTTTCTTTTATTGAACTAACAATAACTGTATATGTCAAACAAAAAAAATAATTGTTTAAAAATCGTGACTGACTCCAAAGTTATATGCATTTGAATTGAAAATTTAAAAAAAAAATTGATTTTTCGCTAGTTTTTGGGAAAAAAGTACTTTTTTTCTTTTTAAGTTATCTAAAAAATTTCTAAGAAGGTGTATTATGAATTTATACTTTTTTAAAAGCTAAATTTACATTAAATATTTTAAATGAAACAAATTTGAAAATTGTTATTACCGAGGGGACCAAGTCCATCCAAAAAACGCCTATTTTTTATCTAAAATTCAACTTTAGGAAAAAAATTCCCAAATCACATACTCTATATCAAAAATATAGTAACTCATTTTATATGGCCAAATATGTTTTTAATTGTTTTGTAAAGGGTTCCGATAACCCAGCCCTTGGTATGGATAGTATAGCCAAAAAACTAAAAAAAATTGTATGGTTTTTCCACACTTTTCAGGAATTGCGGGATGCCTGATTACAAATTTCAAAATTTATTTTTAGTTTTCTATTTTCAATGGCAAAATCTATATACATAACTGTAAAATTTTATTAAAAAATATTCATAAATAAAAAACTCAATAAAAAGCAATTTTTGTCATATTTTTCAAAAAAGTATTCCATGAATTTTTTAATTGTAAAAAGTTATATATATATATCATCAACAGTTCTGTCTTCATTCTCGGAATTACTTTTGTCTTCATCTGGAATAACTTCAACGCAAGGCTCATTACTATTCAAATTCGGTAATTCGTTCAACTTTCCGAGCTCTTTCCTGCATGATCCACAAATTTCCAATCGTTTTGACAGCGTAGGGAATTTTTTTAATAAGCCGTCGGAAATATTTCGCATATCTGATGATCTGTGCTTCATTTTGTTAAAGGGATTAAAACAAAAAGACGAATAAATTTCATTTTCAACCTTAGCCTTTTTAGAAGTCGTAGACATTTTGAATTTTGTAAGTATTTATGTAAATAACACACGTCTTAACTTAAACGCTGTTTCTAAAAAACTGATTTCCGTATGTCTTCAGAATGACAATAAATAGTTTTTTAAGATCATATAGGTAGTACGTTTTAATGAATGAGTCTAAAATCTTGTATTAGGGTCAAGAAGGGCTTACATACTAAAGTACCTAGTTTAACCAAATGTTACAAATAATAATAAAAATAAACCACCATATAAATAACCTACCTGTCAACTTCTACCTCTCCACCCACTTCTTAAAGTCAAATGTCATAAAATAATAAATAAACTGGTACTTCGGAGAAGGGCCATAAAATATTTCCACTTGATTCCAAAAATTTGTTTCTGGGGCACCTGATATTTTAACAATGAAAATCACGTGCGCTGAAAACTACCTCTAGGATTGACTAAAAAAGCCGCTAGATACAAAACTCAGACAAATTTTGGGGGTGGAAAATTAATAGCGGTCGGCTTCATATTGCACCCCTCCAGTGGCTATTATCGGTCAGTTGTTGTGGTTTTTATTTTTAAGGTTTTAGAAACACTTACACACAAATATGAAAAAAATCAATTTAAAAACATTTGTCTTGAGTTACAAAACATTTATTTTGATAGATATCCCACTCGCATCCCACTAAGCGACCAAAAAGGTTTTAAAGGAAAAGACCTAAGCTTTCTTTTGAGAAAAAAAAAAATTAATAAAAAAAGAGTCCATTTTGGAAAAAAAAAGTCAAAAAGGTTTTTGATTTTTCAAAAAAAAGTAAAAAATTGTATGTCTTGAGTTACAAAACATTTTTTTTATATAGATATCCCACTCGCATCCCACTAAGCGACAAAAAGGGTGTTAAAGGAAAACACATAAGCTTTCTTCTGAGCAAAAAAAAATTAAAAAATGGGTCCATTTTTTTAAAAAAAGTCAACAAAGTTTTTGATTTTGCAAAAAAATTCAAAAATTTTAAATCTTGAGTTACAAAATATTTTTTTTGATAGATATCCCACTCGCATCCCACTAAGCGATAGGTCGCTTAGGAAAAGACCTAAGCTTTCTTAAAAAAATAAAAAGGGCCCATTTTGAAAAAAAAGTCAAAAATATTTTTGATTTAAAAAAAAAAAATCAAAAATATTTTATTAAATTTTTTTAATTTTTTTTTTTCGAAAGATTGCATAAATAGCTATCTAAACTATTTGGGACACATTTTGCTAAGAACAATAGGTAATAAGTTATATGGATAAAAAAAAACACCTGTTTGGCCAAAATGTCAAATTTTGACCTCCTGTAACTCAGAGAGTTCTTGACCGATCTTGTTGAAAAATGGTGTCCGAATTACTATCCAATAGAACTAACATTGGTGCAAATTTCATCGCGATCGGAAGACATCGATTTCAAAAGTTGGTTCACTTGACGTGAAATGCCCCATATATATATTTGAAAAATAGACAAAATCTCCTATCCATTGATATATAACATGTCTACCTTATGGTTTTTAAGTGGCAAATAAATTAGGGAAAACTTAACCAACTCACAGAGAATTTATCTAACATAAATTTTATGAATGTATGTAAATAATAGTATTAAGTAAATTCTCTGCGAGTTGTTAAGTTTTCCCTAATTTATTTGCCAAGTAAAAAAATAAGGTAGAGTATTCAACTTTTATTCTAGATGGGAACATCCTCAATTTTATTTTGGGACCACCATACAATACATACATATCGCTCATTTGCTGCAACAACGTCACGTACGGGTTTCAAAAAAATATTTATTTACGTATAACTTATTGAAATATATGAAAAAATATTCACACATTCTCCCGACTCTTCCACAATCACCTGACATGAATCCCATAGAACATCTGTGGTATAAATTTGCCGAACGTGTAGGAAAGCACCATATTATTAGTAAGACTCAACTTAAAGAAGTCCTGTTATAAGAATGGCAAAATATTGGGGCTGATGTCACCAAAAATTGGTCGATTCAATGCCAAGACGATTAAAAGAAGTCATTAAAAAGATAGGCTACTCCACAAAATATTAAACTATTAAAAAAAACTATTTTCCTATTAAAAATTAGAAACTGTGTGAATAATTTTGTCCCCTTAAAATCGAACTTCGAAACATTAGTTAATTTTTTTTTCTGAAATGTGCCAACTTATGTTTAGTTTTTTCGTATATTTCAATAAGTTATACGTAAATAAATATTTTTTTGAAACCCGTACGAAAGTTGTGGCCTTCGTTTAAAAAATATGGAAGATTAAAGATAAATCTGTATGCTGTGTGAATATTTAAGTCCGGCACTGTAAATAAAATAAATGATTTCACGTTTTTACTTGACATTTTGTATATTTTACTATTTTCGGGTCCAGTTTATTTTTTCTGGGAAAATTCGATTAGTCCATATATAACTAAGAAAACTTTCAAAATATTTCATATATTTGCAGAGATCTACGAAAACTACCCGTAAACGTCCTTGTGAGAAATTGACCAATGACGACAATGAAAAAATAATAACTTATATGCATGAACATGATATTAGCAATAGTGTAGCAAATGTGAACACATATAAAGATGTACAAAGTGATATTGGGAATAGTGTGGATTCTAGTACAAAATACAGAAGGAAATCTCTTGAACCCAACTCAAAGGAAGCACAAATTTTTGAGGCATTGACTCAGAAATATGAATTAACCTATTATAAAAATAACAACTCCAACAGTAAAAATAATCACACAAACAACAATAACAGCAACAACAACAATCAAATAATAAGCAATAATAATAGCAATGAGTTTTGGCAAATGGCACGATTGTGCATGCAACGACCAATTAACTATGAACAAAATAACAAAATACAACAACATAATCATCAGCAATTTGCACGATTGCCAACATTTTACTATCATCAGCAACAACTTCTTCTATCGCCAGCCGAACACAATCAACAACAACAACATCAAAATAGTTCAACACAAGCTGTTCCCGGCACACAGCAAGTCTACCTACATCTTCAACAGCATCATCAGCAAGCAGTACAAAAATCTCAAAATCATTATTCAAATGAATTATCACAGTCGTCCCACTCTTCCAATCATAGACCGGTGTCAACGCAAGTATACCCTCCTGAATCCGCTGACTTTGCATCCGCCTACATCAACATGCGTCAAAATAACCACGATCCAGCTAATAAACTAAATCGAGCGAATGGAGTTGGCTAATTCATTTTATGTTATTATATTATAAAAATATTAGCCTACAATTAAAAATATGTACGTTATTCGTACATACATATTTATTTACTAAATAAAATTAGGTTAATTTGATGTTCCTTTTCAATTATACATACATATTTACATATAGAGTAAGTATGTACATATGTAGTATGTCAAGAATGACATTTCACATTGAAAATAAATTTTTATTTTCGATTTTGATAGCAAGAAAATACAACATATTGTCTCGTTAAATGTACATACATATGTATTAAGGTAGGATCACACGATTGCCGCAATGCACTAGTTTAATACAATTTCTATTGTGCCGAATAAAGAAATTGTCCCAATCAAATTCCCTGCAGTCACCTGATTGCCTCATTTTATATAAATTTGATTGTCGTAAATTGGCGCAAAGCTATTTAGTGGCAATAATTGTCTCATTCCAGTCACACGATTGTTCTAGTTTACGTCAACTCAGAGAAACAGCTGTTGTGCTAGATGTTCAATTTTGTTTTGAATATTTCATTTACAAAAATGAATATTGGCGCTAATTGTCTTCTATAATTGCCGCACTAGAACACAACAAATATTGGTGTATTTTTAACTTTGTTTTATTGGTGCATGTTGCCTATCAAGCATTCACATGATTTTCGCACCAGGGTTGAATTTGATTGGGCCAAATAAGCACAATATTGTTGTGGTTTAACATATGAGTTGTGAAATCACACGATTCACGTATAAAATTGACTAATAATTGCTGCATAATTAAGGAAAATATACATTGGGGTCTAGCATTTACAACAACAGTGCAAAAACAACATTTAAGAGCACTTGGGGTCAAAATGGCTGTGTTTTTCGTGATTTTAAAAGTTGAGGGTCATTTGGACCCCAAGTGCTGTTAAGGGTTAATTTCCATTTTTGTGCTGTTATTTTAAATTCTGGACTTTATCTTATATTTTCCTCAAGTTTCATTAAAATCGGCCCAAAAATATATAACATTTCTTTTCATTAGAAATTCCAAATATTGAAAAATTTTACCTTTGACCTTTACGATTTAAAGGTTTACGTTTTCCGATTTTAGTAAAACTTTCAGACCATATTTAAAATTACCAGGACTATAATATTATGAATAGGTTTTGCTTAAAATTTATAACAGTAAGGACATTGGGCTCATTCGCTAAAATATGGACAAACAGTTTTTCTTAAAAATCGCAAAATTTAAATCGCAGGTACGGAAAAACTGTAAAAGGTATTGACATAATTTTTTCATATTTTTATTCCCTATTATGATCTCAATATATCCCAATATGATGATCAAAAAATTCTGAAACTTGTTTAACCAAATTTTTTAAAATTTGAAAATGGAGATTCGAAACAGCCGTTAAAAAAAATATTTTTTTTGGCCATACCAGCGAATACTTTATCGGTATCCTACCAAATTTTGTCATTTATATCTCATTACAACGATAATTACGTACACATTTCGATTCTTTTGCATTCAATTGTAGCTTTGTAGTTTTGGTAGTTGTAGTTTTTGGGTCATTTTCACCCAAAGGAGATACAGGGTTAATTTCCAAAAAAATAAAATTTAATGTAATATTCATTAATATAAATAAATCTACATATTACTAGAAAACAATGCAGAAAGTTAACGAGTTTCACCTATTTTTTTCATATAAATAGTAACATTTTTAAGATATCTGAACTTTGACCTCGATGCGCGTCCAGAAATCGTTGTCCGATTTGGCTCAAATTTTCAGCATTTAAGTTTTAAGCCTAGTGATACAATATTCCACCCGGCACTCTTTGAAATCTAAAAAAAATCGGCTGTCACTCTAGTATGCATGATATAAAAAATACAAAAAAAAATAAACTGCAAAAAGTCTCCGGAAATAGAATGGAATTCTCCCTTTATGCCGCGCATTATCTCGAACAATAGTTTCCAATATAAACTCCAGGAATTTGCCATAATCACGCACATCCCGAGCAATAAATTAAAAACATTTGACGGCAAAATTGCTAACATGTGCTTCATAGCGTCTCTCGTCCAGTACACAATTGAAGACAACGCCTATATTTCGTTTCAAATAAGGCTTAAGAACCTTAAATAGATAAGCCAACCACATTAAAATTCCACTTCAGTTGGTCAGCATCGTGGGTATTGCTCAAACATATTAGTCTATCCAGAACACGTTGGAACTAGGGATAAAAGTCTTCTCGAAAATATCTAGCCAACACATAAAGTAGTTCCTGCAAAGACTGCAGTGACAAGTTTGTAAGTTGGGCACAAAATCCCTTTGATGCAACAATTTGAGGCAACGTTACAATGAGTATTCCTCGGATAAATTTAAAACCATATATTTTTTAATGTCTGATGAAAAAAGGTTTCATTATCTTCGGGCATCTCTTCATTTACATTGCCTTTGTGATATAAAGCCAAACGTCTTATACTACGTTTATACGCACGACTTATTCGCAAATAAATATATTGAAAGTAGAAAAATTTGCCGTATAAACAGTGAATTATTTTTTTTATTTGCGAAGAGCTAACTCACGAAAACAATTCCTGATTAACGACACTATTTGCAAATACGATTTTAAAAATTGCCATGTTTTTTTAATTTTTTACTTTTTCTATCGTTTTTTAAATATTGCATTGCGTTTTTGCATTAATTGGATTGTAAGACAAACAAGAATTTTTAATTCTTTCATTTTTGAATTTAAAAAAATAAGAATTTTCCGTAACCAAAGTGACATATAAACAGAGAGTTAGTTAATTGCAAATTATTTTCATTTGCGAATAGGTTACGTATAATCGTAGTATTAGATTAGTATTGTGAATTGTTACACACTACACATATTTCATTGAAAATTTCTTGGAGTATTGTAACCCTTCTCTGAATGTGGCAACGCTGAATATTTATAAATAAAATAAACTTCAAAAATCTCCTTTCTTGTCAAAAAATTATAAATGAAACTACCTTGTAATTTTTTTATATCATGCTAGTATGTATACATTTTTGGTTTATTATGAATACCCAGCAGTTTGAAAAGTGCCAATTGGAAACCTAACACTAGCTATATTACTAGTTGTACAATAAACTAGTTCGCTGTGGCTGCTAAAGTGGCAGTTAAATGGTTATCATTTGCACTACATTTCGCCAGCGTATTCAGTAACAACCCAGCAGTTTGAAAAGTGCCAATTGGAAACCTTCACTAGCTATATCCTCCTCGGTCCTGGCGTGCAGCTAGGGATGCCAGATTCAGATTCGCAAAAAGCTGGACCTTGGCAATAAAAACTGGACATTAAAAAATGACTGAGAAATTGTTAATTTTGGTTTTGTGTAAATAATTTTTATTAAATTATATTTTTATCCATTCCCTGCAGGAAATGTCAATAGTGAAACTGTACTGACTTACAATTACTGGTGAAGTAGTGACTTATTATACCCCACACAATGCAGTTTGAGGAGGACTGAGAAGGATATTACAACTAACTAGTTCGATGTGGCTGGTGAAATGTAGTGCAAATGGTTATCATTTGCACTAAATTTCACCAGCATATTCAGTAATAAACTTTAGTTTTTGTAATAAATTCAAGAAAAATAAAATCCTCTAAAATATACCTCTTCGATGGCTACATGTAATGCTGAAAATACAAAAGAGCAGTACAAATAAGAACTCAGCGGCTTAGTGATTAGCGCATTTGACTATAAAATGAGGGGTTATGTGTTCAACCCCGCTCTCAGAAAAATTTATTTTTTCTCAAATGCTGGACTATTCGTACTATTGAATTTAATAGTGAAGTGTTAGGCAGAGTGTGCCAATCGGCCACCTGCAGTGACATCCCCATGTTAAATTCACCAGTCAATAACGTTGCGAGTGGGTTGAAAATTCACTAGTGCTAGAACAATTCGACCTAGCTGAACTAGTTCAATGAACTGCAGGGTATATATCAGGGATGGCAAAATTGGTACAATTGTACTTTTTTTGGTACAATTTGATATTAAAAGGTACAATGGTACACCAATGACTCATTTGGTACAATTTGAAAATTTATTTCAGAGTTAATATATCAAAACCAATTTACGAATTTATGTTCTCTATCAATTATACCAAAATACTAACAATAAACTTTTTAAAATTATACTTATGAGTTTTTGAAATAAAGAAAAAATAGCGACATTTGACTAGTCTTGTCACACTCGTAATTTTAAGTGTTTTTCAAACCAAAAAGTATTAAAACAATTTAAGCCAATATTTTCTGTTGAATATGAATATCCATAGAATTTGTATTTCTTAATTTTTCTGTTGTGGCTAGAAAATGTTAGACTCGCATCTGCCCACCCCAGATAAAAATTTGGAAAGTCGCAGAAAGATTTTTTTTGGAGATTCCAGTGCCCTAGAACATTAATCATGGGGTTTTTGGAACCCAAAAAGTTAAAAAAAATATTCCAATGCCAATCGTAGAACGGAGCACATGTAATGTTTGGTTTTAAAAACCGTTTACAAGCTAACATAAAGGAGTCAAATCCGCAAGCCATTTTGGTTCATGGTTTATCCGACAGGCTAAACTTAGTTATTGTGGATTCGTGTTCACACATATGTATCATGTATGCATGCGTAGAATAAAACAATGGTTACGTAGTGTAATGCTTCAGGAACGATTTTCAAATTTAGCAGTTTTTTTTTTCAACTGAATTCTTTATTTATAACAATATTTGTACAAAGGCGTATATATGTATACAATATTACATTTTTAAATATAGAGAGTTTAGATATAAATAAATCTTTTCAACTCAAAAATAGTATTTTGTCTAACTAATATAATAAGGAACAAATAACAGTTTAGATCAAGAGGAAAAAACCCATTTAAATATAAAAAAAAATTATAAAAATATTTTATAAAATAAATTTGCAGTTTTAAATATGGAAAATGAAGTAGTTATGTTAGCAAACTCAATTTTTGTGATATTTTAGTCATAGATAATAGACATAGAGCGAAAACTCTCCTGTCAAAGACCTAACTCAGTTGTCAGAAACCTACACTCATAAAAAAAATTGAGTAATCCGTACTTAAATCAATCCGGAGCGGTGTCAATAGTAGGGTAAGTACGGATTTTCTTAAACCGAGTATATAATACTTGACTCAAGTACGGATTCATTAATCCCAAAAATCTTAATTTTAGCTATCCCTAAGTACGACCGAGATTGAATTAATCCCAAAATGAGCTTGTTTCAAGAATTCTAAACTAGATTTAAGCACGAATTCGTACTTGATATAATCCAAAAATCTGATTGATTTAAGAATGTCCGAGATTGAATTAATCGCAAAATAAGCTTGTTTCAAGAATTCTGAACTAGATTTAAGCACGAATTCGTACTTGATATAATCCAAAAATAGGATTGTTTTAAGCCTGAATTCGTACTTGATGTAAGCCAAACTAAGATTGATTTAAGAAAAACACATTATTTTTAATTTTTAATAAATTTTATTTTGTTTTTTTTTTAATTTAAATTTAATACAATTTAACAATTATTACCTTGCTTAAAACTCGTTTGCCACGGAAGTCATCTTCTTCAATTAGCCAGTTGTCAACTGTGCACATGTCAATACATATATAGGTGTTTGTGTGTCTATAATATAGAGTCTATATTATAGACACACAAACATCAAGCACGAGAATTCTTAAACTAAGAACAAAATGCTTGTATTATTTGTTTACAAGTGCAAATTTTGTTGTTTGCGTCTTAAAAAACCTGTTTCTAAACGATATGCGCAACTACATATGTATGTATGTGTGTGTTAGTACAAATGAAAAAATATTTCTTATTGAAAAGATTTGTACGTACATACCACGTTGTACCGTTATTTTGTTTTTAAAGAATTTGTTGCAAATTCAACAGTCTATTTATAAAACATAATATAGTAAGCCAAAAGAAAACATGTAAAAAGAATCATATCCAAAGTTTTCGATTGCCTTGCTGTATTATGTTTTATAAATAGAATAACTGTATTATTTAAAAATAAATCACAATAATAAATAAATTATAGACTTACCTTTTAAATAACCATAAACACTGGGCTGATGAAACCCCTGGAGAAGCTGGAGCAGGAGGGTGTCTTCTTTGTCCGGAACCACTTCTGCCTCACTCATATTTTTTTCACACAACACAAAAAAACACAAAAGACCGAAAACAATACAGAACAACACGGAACACGGAACGCACAACACAGACTGATGAAATTTATTCATGTAACTAACCGACAGCGCGAGTAGAAAATTACTTTGAGAACAGCTCAGAGAGTAAATTTTATACCGCTCTTTTTCTATTATGGATCAATATAAGAATTTTTTTCTTATTTCAAGTTATCTTACTCTTAATTTGAAGTTTAAGAATTAACTACTTGATTTAACTTCTCACTTCTACTTAAAACAAGATTTTCTTACTTAATTCAAGAATTTCGTTCTTGTTTTAAGAAAATTTCCGCTTGATTTTTGTAATCAATCCCGTTTATACTTATTCTAAGTACAAATGAGTATGAATCGTACTTAAATTTTTAAGTACACTTCTGGCTAAATTTGAGTAAAATAAACTTAAATTTAGAAGTGCTTTTTTCTTTCTGTGTAAGTGGTGAGAATGTATTAGTAGAAAAAACTATGTGAAAACAAAAACAACACTCGTATGTGTGATTATTATTATTAATTTTTTGGTTTGATCTTTTTTCTAGTTTTCGCTCTATGTTTCTCTATGATTTTAGTTTTATTTTTACTATCTGGGAAGTGTACTTGCCCACCCCAGAGTAATAGTCTAGCTACGCTTATGGTTGTTGTTAACTGTGGCTAAAAAAACACTAATGTCTTTCATTATGTTTCAATTTCGAACACTGGTTCCAACGCTAAATCATAATAAGTATAATTGTTAAAATTTGCATTTTTAACCCTCAAAACAATTTTTTTAACATTTAAAAGCATTTTTGAAAATGTACATATTTAAAATTAGTGATTTGAGATATGTCCCAACAATGAAAATAGCTTCACCAACAATATATTCGATTTTCAGTTTTTAATGCAAATCGAATACATCATGATACAACAACATAAGGTACATCCAGTAGAAAATAAATTCTCAATTATAGAATTCTTGTAACGTCAAACAAAAGAAAATATAAAAAAATATGAAAAAAATCAAAATCAAAGTTTGATGTTATAGGACTAAATATTGAAAACTCTCCCAAGTGATTCTACCTTCTACAATTATTGTATCATGGAATACATAAAAAATTTGTAGGTAAACAAAATTTATTTTTTTTCAAAATTGTTTTTTTTTAATTTTTTAGAAACATTTTTGTTTGAATTATTTTAATTTTAATTTTAATTTTTTTTTTTTATTTTTAAAATTTTTAAAAAAAAAATTGGTTTTTTAATTATTTTTTTTGTGAAAAAAAAATCGGGTTAAAAAATATTTTTTCCGATTTCGACCCTTGTAGGTCCAACTTACTATGGTCTCAAGAATGATAAACTAAAGATTACGCCATCAAGCAAACTCATTTAAAATTTTCTGCGCATGTGGTATCTGTGACGTCACGCAACCTGTGTTTCTATTGGTTCAAAATTTTCAGATGTCAAACTATTATTTTATATATAAAAATAACAGTGGGACAATTTATATTTTTTCCCGCAATTTATTTGTTTATTATAAATTTAATTAAAAATAATTATATATGATTATTATTATGTTGTTATTTTACTTAATTTCCTTTTTCTTTTATTCATATTTTGAGAAATTTCGGCAACTGTTTCTTCACTTCTTCATTTCCCTCAATATCCTTTGCTTCCAACAAATGTTTTTGGATATAACCACTTGTAAGCATTAATTTTTCGCCATTTAATTTTAAAAAAATAGCATCACATTTTTTTAACGTTTCCATTAAACCCATTTCCATTAACCCATGAGAAATTAGAATCTGTTTGAGGATTAACTATAATTTTTCGGTTTTCATTTTTTAATTTGTGGCAAATATATCCGGCCAAATTTTCCAAACCGTCATACTGCAGGTTTTCTATCTCGTTGTCATTACTTTCTGTTTGTAATACATCCTCTTGGATACCAGTATTAATGCTCTTAAATATAAAACCTTAATTAAGAACAAGGAAAAATTAACACTATTATTTCAATTCTAAATGTTTAAAATTACCTGTTGAAGAATTCTTCTTCAGTTCTAAATCGGGTGTATTGTCAACCTCGACATTTGCGTTGTTACTTGAAACATCTTCATTGTACCCCAGAATATATGACCTAAGTTTATATTTGAACTCTTGGCGATCGGGTTGATCGTGAAGTCCACCTTTAGATCTAATTATTCCAAAAAAGATTCCAGAACATCCTGCAGCATTTTTAAAACGTTATTTGATTGAATGATACCTGTGAAATAATTCAATGTTTTACATTTAAAAAAATTCATAACAAGGAATGTATACCTTTTTGAAAAGGTAACAGTGTTTTTTTGCCAATCACAATTATATCTGACATCATTTGCGACATATTATTTAAGATTTCATTTTGTATTTCTAGTGCCAAACCGTATGCGTGGCATCGCTCTCTTGTGTCTTGCCTTGGCACCCTTGTGTTCATTACTTTACATTCAAGAAAAATAAAAAAAAAACAAGTAAGAGTGCTATATTCGGCTGTGCCGAATCTTATATACCCTTCACCAAATTATACTTGAAAATTTTAAATATTTTTAGGTAAACAAAATTAAATTTTTTTTCCAGTTGTTTTTTGAATTTTTTGGAAAAAAAATTTTTTCGATTGTTATTTTAAATTTTAAAAAAATTTTTTTTTTAAATTTTTTAAATTTTTTTTTTGTTTTTAAAATTTTTTTTTTTTTTTTAAAAATTCGGGTTCAAAATTTTTTTCCCGATTTTGACCCATTGTAGGTCCAACTTACTATGGTCTTATATACGTCGTTGCAAATGTCTTTGAAATATCTATCATTAGATATCCATATTGTCTATTAATGTCTTAGTAATCCAGATATAGGTAAAAAATAGGTCAAAAATAGAGGTTGTCTTGGTTTTTTCCTCATATCTCAGCCATTTGTGGACCGATTTTGCTGATTTTAAATAGCAAAATTCTCGAAAGCATGTCTGACAGAATTATTGAAGATTTGGATCCCGAAGATATCTGGGGTCTTCAGAAAACTGATTTCAACAGACAGACAGACAGACAGACAGACGAACAGACAGACACAGACAGACAGACGGACATGGCTTAATCGACTCCGCTATCTATAAGGATCCAGAATATATATACTTTATAGGGTCGGAAATGAAAAATGTAGAAATTACAAACGGAATGACAAACTTATATATACCCTTCTCACGAAGGTGAAGGGTATAATAAGTTTACTAATATTTGAAATAAAAGTCATTACCAGTTTAAACAATTGACTACATTCGCTCCAATTTTGATCTTGCAAATGTCCTAAACTCGCAGCACGCGTAATAGATTGCGCAACAGTATGCGAGAAAAGTTTGGTAGCCAGTTTTACCTTCTGCCTTTCGACTCCAAATACATATAGATTATGTGCAGATATTTTATGTGTGATTTTTAAGTCATTGGATTGGAGAGACAGGAGATTTAAAATAACATCTTTTTTAACTTCCTTGTTATTAATGATGAATCCACTATCAATAAAATGATTTCTTAACAGTATGATTAGATGGGGAACATCATTGAACACAAATATTTTTGTATCGTCGTACAAAAATCTGAAAATTTAAAAAATAAACTAACTATAATACAATAAATGCGTATTTGCATAAACCAAGGCTTGTTAAAATCAACTCCACCCAGCTAGCATTTTCGATCGTAGAAGAATCTTTCGCGAAAGAAGCTGGCGATTAAATTAATCGTCCACGATATCGTATTCCGATCGCGCAAGTTCAGTACAACGGTAGAAACTGTGTCCTGAAGGCGACTCTTTCATATGAGAATCGTGTAAGACTCATTTATTCCTACTTCAAACGAGCCTTGAATAAATCGCTGTAATGAATCTTCTACGCTGCGCCAAAAATAATCGTGTAAGACTCTTTAAAACCTACTTTAAAAGTGTCTTGAAACAATCGCCAAAATAACCTTTAATTGATCCTAACAGTGGGTACTAAATAAATAAATAGTTTTTTTTTGTGTTTTATATTCTTTAATAATAAATAGAAATATGTATAGTTAAATATATAAAAAATTTAATTATATTATTATTAAATTATACTACGTTCAGTCACCTTTTCAAGTCGGTCACCAGCATGCACAAAGTGTTGATGCAATACTTTATTCGTCCCTGCATCGTCCGCTTTGGGGAATTTCGAATGTCATAAATCTTTGAAAAGAAAAAGAAAGAAAAATTTAGAATACTGTAAGAGCATGTCATAAAATCCACTTGTTATAATATGTTTTATATTAAATTGTTGAATGCTGGGCTTATTGTTTGTTCCCCGCCAGCTTAACTTTGAAGCCACCTCGACGCTCAGAATTTTGTATGACATTCCTAATAAATGATTTAGAGTGGCGACTGCTCTGTGTGTTGAAATCACTTTTGTTAGTCGCCCACTTTTGCTAGTTTGCCCATTTTTGGCCTAAATGTGTAATTTATACAAAGTTTCAATTCTTTACATATCAAAATTATACAGATAGATATGAATATTGTATGGGAGGTTCCACGCCCTCTATTCATAGTCCGCCTACTCTTGTCCTAAATATTAATATTGATGGTAGAATAACCGTACAAAATTTATGGACTCTATCTCTTATTGTATCCCATATATTAGATTTTTTTTTAATTATCATCATATGGGAGGTGCCACGCTCTCTATAGCTACTACTCCCATTTGCTTCAAATATTTATACAAACGGTGGAATTGCTTGAGGACTGTAGCAATTATAGTTTCCTAGATATTTGATTTTTTAAATTAACTTAGTATGGGAGTTACCACTTACCCACTTGAAATTTCAAAACAAAAAGTAGTCTATACATCCTTTCAGACATACAGAAACATACTGTCAACATTTCAAGCAAATCGGTTCAGCCGTTTAGACGTCTATAGAGCTCAAACTGCTAATAATAAACATACAAACACACATTCACTCTTATTTATACAGTAGTTTTCGCTTATAGTCCACAACTATAGTTGCACAATTTTTGTGGACTATAAGCGAATTAGGACTATAACCGAATTTCTCTTTAAGCCACTTTATGGTTTATTTATTTTCATACCTGTCACGTAAGTTTTCCAAAGCTAATTGAAAACCATCATTAAATTATCGCAGGTAGCAAAATCTTTCTACACCAGACAAATCCGCACCATCCATATAAACGGCATTAAACATGTCCCGAAAAGATGGCCATCACCTTTAAAAACTTCGGTGATACAAGATGGCAACTTCAAACTATGCCTTTGACACAGAGGTCTCTTTCTACCACACTAAATTTATGACATTCCAGGTTTATTAAAGAAATAATCTGACAACTCTAAAATTTGGGCAGAACAAGAAATGTATCCTATCCGATATTCTTTAAATACTGTTAGAACTTTCACAATCCTCTTCCGAATCTACTTCGTTGTTTTTTGTGGCAAAATCTTCGTAAGACTTGCTTGTCCACAATGTTTTAAACTCTTCCGTTCTAATTTCAAACAAATGAGAATTAAGAGTTTCATGTGGCAACCATTACATTCGCGCAGTCCTTTCAAAAATAACATGTTTTCGTGATTTAGGCATTTTTATAAAAACAAAAATGAAAAATATACAACATATTATTATATAGGACTGTAAAAAATTTTTTTTGTTTTTTTTTTAATTCGGGTTAAAAAATATTTTTTTCGATTTTGACCCATTCCAACTGGTCCAACTTACTATGGTCTTATATACGTCGTTGCAAGATATCCATATTGTCTATATTAATGACTTAGTAATAATTTTTTCCTCATATCTCAGCCATTTCTGGACCGATTTTTTTTTCTTTGACCAGCACTCATTGGATGGCCCCTACTCATGCAAAGCATTGTGTTGGAACTAGGAAAATAGGTTATGGGAGGGAGGATAGAGGGAGTAGTGTTTGTGGACATTAGATCTGAATTTTCCTATATTGAAAGTGATAGGAAAGACTTCAGGAGGAAACTTATTTCACATACGAACAGTACGGCTAAAGAACGAATTTTCTCTGTAATGTGATGTGTGATCCACTGTCCAGTCGACAACGAATTGGTGAGCCCTTGCCGAAGAACATGTGTTGCGTAAAAATCTACGGGTTTCGGGAACAAGTTCCCTAATTTCTGCAGAGCACATACCATTGTAGTATCGGTAGAACAGTGAAACATAACCCACATTGCGACGATGTTCCAGTGAGTCAATAGAGCTGGATACCCTACTGTCACCGATAAGCATCTTCGCCCTCTCCTGTACGCGGTCGAGTAACTCCAAAATATATTTCGAAGCACCGGCCCACACATTAAAGTTGTATTTCATTTTAGGTCGGATATAAGTGGTGTAAATAAGTAGTAAGGAGATCATATGGAGTGAAGTAATTCTTACACCGTTTTAGAAAACCAAGGCACTTGAATGCTTCTTTCGACACTCGAAAAATGTGTTTTGTCCAGCGGACATCGCACTGAATACTCATGCCTAGAACATTAATTACCGACACCAATAGCAATAAGTTTTAAAATATACAAAAATCGTAATGAAAAAAACGGAGACCTAAAAATAAACGCTATTGTTTCATAAAATTATCAAAATTTCAACAAAAAAAAATAACTCAAGAAATCTAAACTTTAAAATGTAAAAACACTTCAAAGTTTTAAAATTCCAAAAATTCACACGAAACAAATTTTCAAAACTCGAAATTTTTCAATAAAATTATGAAAAGATTAGTTTCATTCGGAACGCTAATATCCAATAAAATTGCAAAAGTTTTACAAACTGATAAAAAGTTCGAGTATAGAAAATAAAATTTCAACAAAACCAATCGAAGTGCCAAATAATCATAATATTTATCAAATTATATTAGATTTCGATGTTATCTTCGCTATCATTCAAATAATTAATTTTTGGTTTGTTATACAAATTATGTTATTGTTTATTTAATCGCTGTTTGTACTTTGGGATTTATTGGCCAAGATTAGCTCGCCACTATTGGCCAATGCAACTAGCAAATAAGTGGTTGGTTGCCAAATGGCAAACAATAACAAAATATTTATACACTGTATGTATGTACATACTAGGGTATTCGAATTATTCGATTTTTCTCTTGTTCGAATAAAACGAATAATTCGAATAAGAGATTTTAACTTGTTCGAATAATTCGATCACACGTTTAAAATTAATCGAATTATTCGAATAATTTGATTTTTTTTAAAAAAGTAAAGAATAAAGTTTTGATCTCGGTTTTTTAATATTTTATTGTTAAAGAAAAACAAAAAATAATGTTAAAGTTAACAATTCTAGTATTGATAATGTTAAAAAACATTCGAAAACAAAGTCCATCATTAAATTTTCAATGGATATACTGTTCAGATTAACTCCCGAACAATCTACAAAACAATTGACTAGCAAACCCTTTTGTTTCCGTTTTGGAGCTATGCTTTAACAAATTTGAGCTAGTTGGACATGATCCTGAATTCAAATACAATATAAACGTATTAAAAACTTTTTTATGGCGTTCATTAATTCGGGTTTTAAATTGAGTAACTAATTCTATAGTAAATTAATTATTCACTATTTCTAAATTATTTATAACAAATTCTATTCTACATCAAGGTCTATCAACGTTGCCAAATCTTTGCTTAATAAAGTGGTCTTGGGGAATTGTACAATAAAGGGAATCTGTCCAAAGTTTGATATCATTGTCAGTGAACGTGGCTAATTTGAAGTCAGGCAGTGCATGATTGACGCATTTACAAATACGCAAAATGTTTATTACCATGTTAGACAAAGATATCTAACGATGTTTAATATCATGTATAAGACGAAGTCCATGCTTTTCTTGCAACAAGACGTTAGTTTGCAATATTTGTGTTTATCATTCGATTTATTAAATATTTTGCAACACTTACGTACGCGGTTAATGACATCACTTAAATATATATTTTAAGATCATTGCCTTAGTCTATTGCAACGTAATCATTATAAATGTCATCCTCAATATCACTTTCGACGACCGTTTCAAAATCACATTCTCCATCATATTCAACTCCACTTTAATCTAAGTTAATATTTTGATTATTAATTGCGATTCTTCCAATATTTCGCTAGCTAAATAACAAATATTTTATTCCATACCTTTTATTTTCATTGGTTCAAGTCCTAAGTTAAAAATTTTGAAAGATTTGTTTTTAGAATTGTAACTTCTTGCAGTAATATTTATATATTTATAGAAGGAGCTATCGGAACACTCATCTACAGTGATCGAAAGTCCCTTTGTCTTTAGTAATTTGTCGAATTTCAGAAACAATACAATTTTTGTGAGTCATTATTACTTATTTAAATTTGAAATTATGAACAATTTTAAGCAATTTAATAAATTTAAATATATATGAACATTTGTTCGTTTCATTCGATTATTCTACATAAAATTGTTCGAATTATTCGTTATTCGAAAATGGCCATTTTTAAATTGTTCGAATAATTATTCGTAAGAAATTATTCGATTAATCGAACGATCATTAGTCGAATGAATACCCTAGTACATACCCAGCAGTTAAGCAAGTAGTCAATGTATCCCTTAAAGACAGTAATTGTCACAAATGTCTTATCACACGTTTGTGCACTTTGTAGTGCAGAGAGAAGACAATTGGTTACTTTATACATCCCAAGTAATCTAGCGTGAAGACAATTGACACTTAAGTGTCTCTAAGTAATCTGGAGTGTAGTCACTTTAAACGTTTTATGAGTAATTCGTACAAACTTGTTTTATACAAATTGTGTTGATATAATTCTCATACAGTTTATTTTTGCTTAAGTATACTGATATCTCATGAAGTCAATAGTCACTTTAGTGTCTCTTAGTAACCTATGGTAAAGTCACTTCAATTTTTTTTTTTGTACTGCACTTTATTTTAGCCACCAGAAGCGTTGACTACTTTCGATCAGCTATCAGATAGTCACATTGTAATCAAAAGGATCAATTGACCCCCTGCTTAGGACATGCACGTGTTAAAATAACTAGTCAAGTAGCTGATCAAGTAACCAATTACAAAGCTAGTAAGGTAACTGACGCTATGTAACCAGTATGTGAAGCCAATGCGTTGCCTACTTTGGATCAGCTATTAGACAGTCCCATTGTAATCAAAAAGAGACAATTGATCCTCTGCTTAGGACATGCCCGTGTTAAAATGACTAGTCACGTCTCCTAATCCTTTTAGCATATAGTCACAGAATATAACAAAGCAAGTCCATTATTGTCTTCCTTTAAACATAAAAGTTGACTTGGTTTTATGTAGGCTACTAGCCAGGTGTACTTTTTTCAGCTGTATGCATACTTCTTTTAATCAGTGTACTGCTGTCTGCATAACCCCTAAAAAAGTACTTTTTATGCCTTTTGTACTTGTTTTCTCTGTTTGGAATCTTTAGTAACATATTTTTTTTAGTGCAGGAAGAATTTTCATGAATTTGCAGATGTCATTAAATCGTTTTCTATCAAAAACATTGACATGGATCAATTGTTTGATAAATTCGTTAATTTACAAAACTTTTGCTGAAAATGTATCAAATGGAAAAACTGTTGAGGAAAATGGAAGGAGTTTTTAAATAGTGGATCATTTCCAAATTTTGAAAATATTTTTATGTTTAAATACCACTTTCAAATATTCAGAAATATGATTTTAGTTGAAAATTTAGAGAGTGAATTGACTATTAAAACTAATTTTGAATGTACATGTGCCGAGTATTGTTTATAAATATTTGTAAAATGTACAAAAACAAGTGATATTCAGTATTAAAAATATTAATATAAACTTGTTTAAATTAACTTTCAAGTTATTAATTTGTTGTAAATAATATTTACGTTTTCATTTTTTTGTTCTTTGCTGAAGAATATGTTATTTAATGAATTTAAGGACGTTTTCAATAAAAACACAAATGTACGATTTTTTTATTAATTTTACTGCTGTTTTTTCTTTGGTTTAATTATTTTTTTTCCACATCAATATCAGGCTACCCTAGTTTTATGATTCACTCAATTCGTTTCGATATGCTTATAATGATTTTACTAATTTAACAAATTAAATAGAAAACCACAAAAAACAATGCAGAAATTAATGTAAATAAAATCAAAACAAAACCAGCTGTTGAAATTGACATTAAAATGACATGTATGATATGTGTGGATAATGATGTTTTACGATGAAATGGCAGAGTTTTTGAACAAAACAATAATTTGTATTGCCAACTAAATTTTGGTCAATGGGTTTGTATATCAACTAAAATTATCGAATTCACACACATTTCAATCAATATGGCTCTATTGTGAGTTGTTTGTGATAAAACAGTATACAATGGTAATACAGTGTAAATTAGTACTTATCTAATTCACATACCTTTTGCGCTGTATTACCTTTTATCACAAAGCATTTAACTTGTATTGAACCAAAGAATCATAATCGCACAAGAGAAATAAAAACAAATAAATTTAACCTGATTTTTCCGAGAAAGTCCTCTGTTTTACCATGAATCCACTAATCCGGCTCGAAGGACCAATAAATAACCACCGATGAGATTGCGCTGGAGAGGATTTGGAACAAATATGAGCAACGACCAAGTTGCTCATAGTCCAATTTCGGAAGGACATTTGTATGAGGGCTAGGTGAAATAATGGACCGATTTCAGCCAGTTTCAAAAGGCTTGGACCTTGGGCCGAAAAAATAATATGTACCAAATTTGATCGAAATATCTTCAAAATTACGACCTGTACTCTGCGACTTAGAAGCGATTCTAAGTCGATCGGTATACTTTAAGGTGGGTGTTAGACTAATATTTTTGAGCGTTATAAACATCTAATACCCTCCCCACTATGGTGGTGTAGGGTATAAAAACAACAAATGTGATCTATATGTATATCACTTTCCTTTTTTTATTATTCGTTTTTTTGGTAGTTTTGCTTGGGGTTTACAAATTAATTTAAGTTCAAAATTTAACTTTAGTTCAAAAAGCACAACTTCACAATTAAAAGTATCAAAAAGCTATGGCAACGATTTACAACAAAAACATGACATTAGAGCTTCCAGATGCATGCCATAAGATTTGGGATAATACAATCCTAAAAAGTACCAATACCGTTCGTTCATACTTGAACAGTGTGTATTTTCCATATAGATCTTAAAGAATATATGAATTTAATATTAAAAAAAATAATAAACAAATATTTGTATTACAATGAGACTAATTCTATGATCGTAATAGCCTAATAATTGAAAAATTACCTATAAGAAAAATTCCATTGGATGTCCTAACTTTATTAGAAAAAATGTCATAAATCTTATATATGTATGTATGTAGCGATTTATTTTTTGTTTTTGAAAAGTCAATTGGGGTATTCACACAGTCTACTATTTTGTCATATTGTCCTAATATATTTTGATAGTTTAAACAAATTTTTGTTGTGTTTCAAACAAAAAAATTATAAACTTATGTTTATAGTTTTGTCATAAAAAATACTTTTTTTTGTTTAAAACACAACAACAACTATTATAACATATTAGGACATTATGACAATATGACTAATATCAGACCATGTGAATAGAACCTTTGGTTTTCCTTCTATCTAATTACAGTTCTGGTGATTTAACGGTAGTTGCACTAGAGCGACAAGGGTTACCAACTCTAATCATATCATCTGCGTACCTACCTTACAACGAGGATAATCCTCCCTCACGTGCCGTACGCACACTTGTAGACTGATGTAATAGAACGGTCCATGATCTCATCACAGGATGTGATGCTCATCATACTCTGTGGTGGAGCTCGGATATAAACGACAGGGGTGAGTGTTTACTTCAATACCTTCTATCTAATAACCTAAGTGTTTGCAATAGGGTAATAGACCAAAGTTCTTCAATAGGATCAGGGAGCAGGTCATTGATATTACTTTGGTAGGCAATACTGACTCAGTTAGAATACAGGAATTGGACTCTGTAGTTTTTCTATCAAGGTCACTAAGGGAAGCCTACTATGCTTCGTGTAGGGAAATTCCGGCAACCATGGTGGAATCCTGGGCTAATGCAGCTAACGAAGGAATGTAGAAAACTTTTTAATAAGGCGAAAAGGGAGCAGAACCCGTTAAGCTGGGACGATTATTGTCAAAGCTTCAACACTTTCAAGAGGGAAACCAGACGGGCAAAGAAGGAATCTTGGGAACGTTTCTGTGAGAACTTCTCGCGTTGGAAATTTTGTATTTGTGACGAACGTTTTCTCCACCTAAAGCAATCAGCAATCGCTGTGCTGCTGTTCTGCCGACGTTATTGCTTGTGCTTAGCAATAAAAATTGCTACGTGTAGACCTAGGGTAAGCAAGCTTGAGTTATAGTCGGGGCGGTTCACACAAGACACGAATGCGCTATAGAAATCTCGGAAATCGGATTTTGGTACAATTTGATCTTAAAAAGTACAATGGTACACCAATGAATCATTTGGTACAATTTGAAAATTTATTTCACAGTTAATATATTAAAACCAATTTAAGAATTTATGTTCTCTATCAATTATACCAAAATACTAACAATAACATTTTTAAAATTTAAAATTTTGAAATAAACAAGAAATAGCGGCATTTGACTAGTCTTGTCACATTCGTAATTTTAAGTGTTTTTCAAACCAAAAAGTATATAAACAAATTTAAGCCATTATTATTGCCATATTTTCTGTTGAATATGAATATCCTTAGAATTTGTAATTCTTAATGACAGAATTTTTCTGCTGTGGCTAAAAAATGTTAGATGGATGACAAAAATTCGATAATTTAAACTACGATGCTTCATTATCAACTGAATATCTGTTGCTAGAACCAAAATAATGAATGGATGTAATGGAATCAATCTAAATTTAATCATTACAACTGTTCATTAGTTCATTGTAACTTTAAAAAAATCCCGAAATTTCACTGGAATTTTAAAATATATATATATTCTCGGGAAAAATTTTTCCGTGGAGGAACACTAGTTTTGGTACAATTACAGTCGAAAAAGTAGAATTTCTGATACAATTTCTGGTACAATTTTTAAATTCCATTCGCCATCCCTGGTTCTCACCATAGCTGCCAGATTTGACAATTTTTGGTTTCAAAAATAGCAATTTGACGATTTCTTTCTCGAAAATTACGGTTTTCTGCATTAAAGAATTTTCCCATTTTGTTGGAGAATATGAAAAACAAAATATTTAGATTTTGAAATTTGTCAATGTCTATTTTATGTGTTTTATTTAAAATTAAAAGAAACTTCTGTACAAAACCTTATATTATGATTAAATTGAGCATTACTTTTTTATTTTAGTGATCCCTTATTTATAAACTTTAATTTTAAGAAATGTTTTTTGATATATGTTATGTTTTCGTTCACTTTTTAAATAGATATTTAAAATTCCTGTTAGAAATCTTGACCTTTTTAATTTTCTGATTTTTTGACGATTTTTAAAATTCGAAATGACTTGATTTCTTTTTTAATGATTTTTTTCTTTTTTATCGGCATATTGACCATTTTTTCCCAAATTCATCTGGCAACCCTGGTTCTCCAGTGATTTTGACTGTCTGTTCTCACAGTGACTTCGGTTGTCTGTTCTCACAGTGGCTTCGGCTGCCTGTTCTTGTAGCATAAGCAATCATTTACTACGTTTATACGTAGCCTATTCGCAAATAAAAATTATTTGCAATTAACTAACTCACTGTTTATAAGTCGGAAAATTTATGTTTTTATGTGATGCCGGATGGTAAACTTTAATAAATTGGTAGTAATGTTTTTGAACAAAATATGATAAATTTTTTATTTTTTAAATGCAAAAATGATAGAATCTAAAATTCATATTTGTCTCGCAATCCAATTAATGCAAAAACACAATGAAATATTTAAAAAAAGTCTTAAAAAACTAAAAATGTTAAAACATATGGCAATGCTTAAAATCGTATTTGTAAATAGTGTCGTTAATCAGGAATTGTTTTCGTGAGTTAGCTATTCGCAAATAAAAAATTAATTCACTGTTTATGCGGCAAATTTTTCTAAATGCAATATTTTTATTTGCAAATAAGCCGTGCGTATAAACGTAGTAATTGTAATATTTAGAATTTAGATACTAAGAATTAAAGATTGTAGTATTTTAAAACCATCCCGATCAAAAAGCACCCGAATGCAGAACGCGGAACCTGCGTTAAGCCGATCCTGATATAAACCCGAACCTGTTAGCACTGAACCCGAATGCAGAACGCCAAACCTGCGTAAAGCCGATCCTGATATAAACCCGAACCTGTTAGCACTGATCCCGATTATACTACCCGAGCCTGTGTCAAGCCGATCCTGAATCTAAACCCGAACCTACTAACAGCGATCCCGATTACGCAGACTGATCCTGAACTTAAACCGAATCCCAACAGTAGCCGATACTAACTCGACTAAATCAACGTAGCTATTCCATCGTAATTTATTTCATATATATTGATTGTATTTAAAATTAAGAAAGTTTTCAATAAAGTACTATTTTAATTAAACCCAAAAAGGGTAAATAATAATCGTCTTGTTACTTAAGGTTTGTGGACCCGTAAGTAAGCCCTGTACACGACTAAGTTACCTCAGCCGACGACAAAACCACGTTACAACTTTAGCAATAGCGTTATTTCACTACATTTGCGAATACAAAAAAGTTATAAACGAAGTGATCGAGAATAATCATTTCCGAACTCTGTGAACTCCAATACAATATACATAATTGCATATTCTTGGTCTGTTCTAAAAGAAATAGATAACGCAATATAAATCGAATCGAAGTATACTAGGCCACGATATCCTAGTTGGACAAAAATTAATATCTGGGCATTTATTAATAGAAAAAAGTCTTGAATTGCAGAATATTTTAGTAAAGTGTGATTCCAATTTATAATAATTCAAATATTTTTCAACCGATTTTTGCATTTTATATTTTGTTTCAATCAAATTCTATATACATATATTGCGTGTACAGGAATATTTAATAACAATTTTTTTCTCAAATGATAAATGAATAAATTTAAAGGTTATGGGATTTCCTTTTAGTTTTAAACACATTTGATTTGGATGTAGTGTCACTCAACCTGAGCTCTTCTGTATTCGAAACGCTTTTATCGGAATTCCGCATTTAAATGAAACTTGCTGCCTAACTTTACTTAGAATTAGCGTCTGTTCCAGATGAGTTCTGATTAACTAACTGTTGGTTATGTGTTGAATCTGCGGAACTTTGTTGTAAACCTGAACTCGTTTGGAATTGTTTAGGAGGAGCCTGTAGTTGCTGTTGTAGTTGCATATTTTGATTTGTTAAAATAGTATATGGCGAGCTAATTTGCTGCTGCAAAGCTGCTGAATGCTGCGTTTGTGTTGGCATAGTTAACTGAGGATTAAACATAACAGTATAACCTTGTGCTGCGGCTGACATAGCAGCTGTTTGTGAGTTCGTATTGACAATTTGTTGTTGAGTGTGAGCGGATTGCCCTGTATTAGGTATAAAACTGCCAGCAAAATTAATAAAGCCTTGTTGACCTGCACCAGATGGCTGTATATACAAAAGAGGCTGTTGAGTTGGAACATCATTAGCTAAATTATAGAGATAAAATACAATAACAATAGTAAACATTCAAATCACATTATTTGATTTGTCCTATACTGTCCAGTTATGTGTAGAGACACTTACATTGACGCATAGCCTTTTGAAACTTCTCATATTCGACGTAATGCTTCAATCGCAACTCATCTTCTTCAATCAGCTGACGTTGTCTTAAAAGTAACAATCGTTGGTGTTGATTTGTACCCAATCGTAAACTGCACAGCTGGTTTACCAAAGAGTCCAAATTATGTTTTATATCCTTCAAAGTAGAAATAAATGTAAAAAAACACTTTATAAATTGAACATTTAATATGATTAAAATAATAATAATAAATACATATATTATAACCATTGGTAGGCAAAAAGAGGCATTTAATTTGTGTGCACTTTTGGGTAAAAAATCAAATATCCACAACAACATCAAGAAACTGAATGAATTGTGTGTATTTTTACGATCTATTACGCTCTTTTGTTCACATTCGGGTTGTTTGACGAAAATCATCGTAACCTGAACAATATGAACGCCAACCATGGATTATAACCCAAACATTATTGCATATATCATATGTATATTAGGGTGATCGGCCTGGTTTTTAGTAACCGGTTATAACCGTTTTTTTTTGGTAAGGTCGGTTTCGGTTTTTTTGAAAAGCTCACATTTCGAATATCGAAGAAACCGGGTTTTTCTCCTCGAATGGCCGGTTTTTTCTAAAAGTGTGTTTTTATGAGTTTTAGTGTATTAAAAACTTTAAAAAATATTCAAAATCCAAAAAAATTAAAAATTTAAAACAAATACTTCAACTATTTTAGAAGACTTTTTTTATATTTAGAAAATGTCACAAGTGATCTGGTAAGCCTGAAAACGTACTCAATGCTTTGTTTTCTATATGTCCTACAAATACACCGAGTAAAAGATGATTTTCAATGTCTAGTTTTATAAAAACAAAACAAAAATCGATATACATACTCCAACGCATTTAAACTTTGTTTTACTTATTCCTAAGAGATTATTTTACCTTCATAAGGTCTTCAAATTTACTGACGTTAACGATCTTCGGGTCAAATTTGACACAAATAGAAAATAGATTGTTTAAAAAAAAAAAAAACTAACGTATAAAATATCAAAAATATCAACCACTCATTTTTAGAAAAAATGCAATTTTAATTTTAAAATGGGTAAAATTTTACCCGAAGACCTTATGAAAGATAAGAAAAAAGGTAGTTCGATTATAATGTTCAGCAAGTATGATAAAAAGAGACAGATATATATTCCAGCTACCAAAGATATATTGTAGTACTACCAAAGCTCTAAAAAAATGTAACTTAATTGTGCGTAACAAAAGTCCAAACAAGTTTATAGATATTTTTTTGCCAATTCGTTTTTCTAAAAACCTAACGTAGTTATTGACATTTGAAATTAAATAAAATTCATTAAATATCAAAAATATCAACCACTCACTTTTAGAAAATATTAAATATTAATTTCAAAATGGGTCAAATTTGAACCGAAGACCTTGTGAAGGATAAAAGAAGTAATCAAAATTGTTTTAATCACTATTATTTTAATAAATAAACCATTTCTTCATCTTATTTCTAGGCGTTTTAATATTTTATCAAAAAACCGGTTAACCAGTTATTATAAAAAACCCGAAACCGGTTTATATTAAATTGCAATTTTTCGAAGAAACCGAAAAGCGGTTTCTAAAAAATGTCGAAGAATCGTTGTATATGCATATCATCAGCATATAGTATTGCAGTAGAATTATTTGTCAGGTTGGGAAAATCATAAAGAAACAGATTAAATAACTCGCCTGGGGGACTCCACTTTTCACCCATCCATAGTCGAGAAATAAATCGGGAATAATTTTATAAAGAATTTGTCAACTTTCTGCTCAAACAATTTGAATAAAATGCCCCTATGAAAGCTAGCATCAATATTAAGGGATATGTCCACAGAACATGATTTTACCGCAGATTTCTTTTTGGAAATATGTGTTCCAAAAACTGAGAACTGATAAAAAAAAAATGTTGTATGTACATATTTAAAGAACATACAGGGTTTTACGAAAATTGAGCTTTTTCGAGGATCGGTGGTGCTTTGCGTTTTTTGAATTTTTTCCTCAAACCTAAATTTTTTTAAAAAAAATTGGCTTAGTCTGGATAGGTCACCGCGGTACCCCTACCTCAACTAAACAGCTCTTCGCAGCTAACGGATACCACACTCAATATTAATGCCATCGTATCGTATAATATGCATTTTATAAATACACTAGCTAAAACCCGGTGTGCTTCGCTACCCGTACCGTAAAGATTTACCCCCATATGCATAAACAGTTTATAAATTTATCAAAGGTTTATGAAACAGATTTTGTATGGAATTTTTGTTTTATAAACCTTTGATAAATTTATCAACTGTTTATGCATGTGGGGTTACAATATATTTATAGTGCATTTACACTTGTAATTTTCAAACTAGTTTATGATCATAAGCTACTTCCATAAACAATACCGTTTACATCAGCATTTTAGACAGTTAATATGGTCCAATGTGAGTGAGAATTTAAAGGGGGACTTTATGGTACTTCTTCTATTTTCTTCACCATATTTCCGGAATTCTTCCGGTTCGGTTGCTATTTAAAATCGAGAAAATCGGTCTACAAATGGCTGAGATATGAGGAAAAAACCAGGACAACCTCGATTTTTGACCTATATCTGGATTACTAAGTCATTAATAAAGACAATATGGATATCTAATGATAGATATTTCAAAGACCTAACGACGTATATAAGACCATAGTATGTTGGACCTACAATGGGTCAAAATCGGAAAAAATATTTTTTAACACGAATTGTTTTCTTCACCAAAAGTTTTTTTCGCTAAATATTAAAAAAATTATAAATGCAAAAAAAATTAATATTTAAAAAACAAGTGGAAAAATGTTTTTTCCAAAATATTTAAAAAATTGAAAAAAAAATAAATTTTGTTTACCAAAAATTATTTAAAATTTTTATTTATAAGTATAATTTTAGCTCTCTTACTTGTTCTTTATTCTAATGGTACTTTTTGAATTTTCTATAAAAATGTACTTAAAAACATGAAATTAAACATACATATGTATATGGTAATAAGTGAGTGAGAATTCTAGGGGGAGACTTTTTGGTACTTTTTCATTATTCGAATGGTGCTTTTTGTATACTCTTCACGAATGAACATTAAATAAAGCTTATATGTACCTGATCGAGTGGGAATCCACAAGTGGGGTTTATGGTACTTTTTCTTTATTTTAATGGTACTTTTCGAATTTTCTATAATAGTGGACCTGGAGAAATTAAATAGAAATCAGATGGAATAGGACGATTAAATATTTTAAAAATTATGTACAAACGTTATTTGCTAATCAAATAGTTTGGTATGTTAAGATGTTTCATGCTGCATAAATAATACATTTTTAATTGTACATTTGCATACTTTTATTTTAATATCAAAATACATCCTAACGAAGTAGCGGGTAATATGCTAGTATTTAATAAAACAATTTAAAAATAATATTTTAATTGTTTTATATACTACTTTGATTGTTTTTTACGGAAAAGTTGCATAGGTTTCGAACAATGCTGTATATCGCTACCTTAATATAGAAAGGCCCTAACTAACATTTTCATTACTTTGGAGGAGAAGGAAACTACTTAATAAAACTTAAAGTTCTGTAGTTGCAATTTTTTTTTAACACAGACTTTTATGAAGGTCTTCAACCAATTTAATGTTGTGACATTTAATTTTATTTTATTGATGGTGTATTACGGGATTATCTATTGAAGTATGCAAAAAACTAAATTTTGTGAAAAAAAACGAGTTAGGACGTTTCTATATTAAAGTAACGATATGTAGATATTCGAAAATAACTATTTGCTCTGTGTTAGATCGCATGATAAATTTCTGTATGTATATGTATATAAATTTAATAATAATAAACTATTACAATATTGATACATGAAAGTTTGTTTAATTTTTTGTTAACTTACCGATTGTATGACTGTTGGAAGTAAATTGGGGTGCGTGGCTGCTAAGGATACGGGTTCTTCCTGAGGCATTTGCATGCGCATAGAATTTTCAACACCTAAAATCAAAAATAATAGAAATTTCGCTTAGGCCCCTTTCACATTAGGTAATTAGTTGTGTAATTTTTGTGTTTGTTGATGTCAGAGGTAAGGTCGGGTAAAGGCAACAATTTTTGTATATAGCTTTTATTTGTATTGTTTCATATTTGTTTCTCCTGCTTTTAGTATTTGATAAGCTGGATCAAATGATCCAGTGGAATAGATTTTGCAAAAATAAGAGTATCTGAAAAATAATTTGGTCTTTATGTTCCATTCAGAGGGTACTATATTTTAAAATAATAAAAAGTTCTTTCGAAATATTGTTGTCCAAAATATTGAGCGAAATAAGGGTATATCTTACGTGACATAAAACGGAACTCATTTTGAGGTACATGTAGAAATATGCGAAAATATTCGAATCGTGATAGGCGTTATGTTATCTTTTAATTTCTTATACTAAACGAAATATTTTTCCTTTACAATCCGTCATATTTAAATAAAAACAATCTTTGGATGATTTTATAATAAATAAAATTTAATATCGTACGTGACAGATTTTTCTCTTATAATAAAACAATATATATTCAGTAAATATGTATATGTATGTATACAAAAACTAAAAAAATTAATAGAAAATATACATTCGGTTACAATAAACAATTTGACAATAGCAAAAAAACCATCAATGTCAAATTCATTTCATACTACAAGCTAATTGAGAGCCTAGTTTTCGCCGCAATTTTTGCCTAAAACATTAAAAAATTATATATAATCAGTTTAAGCTATTATCTTGAAAAAAAGTTTCAAGGGTTTTTGTTTTTTCAGTCCTGGTATCGATTCTCGTGGAATGGCCATATTCTGCCATATTGTGCAAGTCCAAAAATATTTGAACTTTTTGTATTTTTTTTTCGCAAAAACGTAAAGATTTGATTTTTAAATACATATAATTATTTAAAAAATTTGTTTAAATTAATACTTTATAAAGTTCATATAATTTCACATAAACGGGTTTTCGAAATTCAATCTAGTTCGAATTTTATTTGAATTTTAGGAAACCTATTTTCTTCTTGATTTGTAGTGCGATTAACTAATAATTTTTAACGATCACAGACCTTGAGGTATATTTTTCGCCACTTTCATTAAAATCGGCACAAAAATATATAATATTTCGCTATCTTTCATTTAGAAATTCCAAATATTGCAAATTTTTACCTTAAGGTTAACGTTGTCCAGTTTTAGTAAAAAAAATATATTTTTAATTATCTGGCCTATAATATTCTGTATAAGTTTTACTTAAAATTCATAACAGTAAGAAAATTGGTATCATTCGCCAAAATATGGCCAACAAATTTTTTCCCGAAAATCGCAAAATTTAAGTCGCAGGTACGGAAAAACTGTATGAGGTATTGACATAAAAATTCTGAAATTTGTTTAACAAAATTTTTAAAAATTTGAAAATAGAGATTCGAAACAGCCGTTAAAAAAATATTTGTTTGGACATACCTGTGAATTGGTTAACGGTATCCTACGAAGACAAAAACTCATCCACAAGTAAATACGGATATATTTTAAATAAAAATTAGCTTTTATTTTAATTTTTTCTCGAAATATGTTAATTTTTATTCCTTAATTTCTTGTTCAAGTAGCCTGAGACACGTTAATGGTCTGGCGAATTTGTAATAACTTTAAAATTTTTTAACCAAATTTTGTCATTTATATCTCATTACAACGTAATTACGTACACATTTCGATTCTTTTGCATTCAATTGCAAAAGTATTTATTTAGTATAACATTTTTTACAAAAACTAAAAAATTTGCATTTTTTCCGAATTTTTGCGATAATACAGTTTTTGGGATGTAATATTCATTAATATAAATAAATCTACATATTTCTAGAAAACAATGCAGAATGTTAACGAGTTTTACCTATTTATTTCATATAAATAGTAAAATTTTGCATACAGTGGTGGCCACCAATTTAAGACAAATACTTGAATTTTTTTCATCAACTGAATTTTAAGTGCGATAGAGCGAGCCAAAATAAAAGGACCTCTAAGGGTATGAAATTTATTATTAATGTTTCTAGTTTCTGAAAAATGTTTGGAAAAATCGGTAAAACATATATGGACAAAGATATGTGGAAATACGTTGACCCACCTCAGCGAACATCCGCTGTTAATAACATGAAATGACCGAAACTAATGGAACTAAAAATAGGAAATTTGGTCCGAATATTTTATAATAATCAAAATATAATGATATAAATGTGAGAAAATATGTTTATTTAAAAAAAAAAAAAAATTGGTCAAGTTGTAGAAAAATTTTATGTGTTCATGGTGAATATGTATGAATTGACACAGTCGAATAAAACACACTTGTGTGTTAAAACAGTCCTCATGCATACATATTTGTGGAAATATTTGAAAAAATAATTGACAATCACGTGGAATTTAGCAAATAATTTTTGTCTTAAATTCCTGGCCATCACTGTATATCTGAATTTTTACCTCGATGCGCTTTTACCTTTCAGCACTTAACTTTTAGGCCTAGAGTCACAATATTCCACTCGGAACTCTTTAATATCTAAAAAAAAATTCGACTGTCACTCTAGAGGGCAGATTAACTGTTGTTACCAGTGATTTTTCAATCACAGGTATTGAAATATAACGAGTGGTCTATTTGTGGTACACTTTTATATATGTTATTCTCCACTAATATTGATGATATATGGTTTAAAAGGTTATTTTCTCTAGATATCCACAATATACATATATAAAAATCTTTTTAAAAGTGGTCGAATTTCGGCCAACCAATCCGATCCTAGTATACATAAAAAAGTTACTGAGAGACAAAAAGCCTTAGTTGTCAGAAACCCAAGGGCCGTTTTCTCAATAGGTGATTATCTTATTTCCCAACGAAAACTGCCGATTAAAGAAATTTGGTTTTCTCAATGTCTCATTTGCTTCTATTCTGTCGCAAAGCTAACCCGACCTCATCTGCCTATTATTTATTTATCGTGTAGATAAATTCAATCAGCTGACTGCTGTTCATAGTTTTTATGAGTTTGTGTTTTTGTAAACGATATTAAAAAGATTTAACAAAAAAAAAATTTTAATAGACGAATTAACATTAATTTGATGAAGGATGAACTCGAAGAACATGAGTTCCAAGTGAATGCCAGGCCTAACTACCTAGCAGACATGCAGGATAATGATTTCAAAGGATTCCGGCTGTTGATGGCCACATTAAACAGCTGATTTATGTAAACATGTTGTCACTTGAAGGCAGGGTTCCCAACTTTCACATCTATTTTGAGAGGTATTGTCGGTATATTGAGAAAACCAAAATTGTTAACGGACAGTTTATCGGAATAAAAATTAATGTCGACATTTAGTAACAGCCAGTTTGTCGATACATTGAGGAAACGGGCCCAAGTCTTGCAACAACTGTAGTTTCTTTAAAAAAAAAATAAAATTTACATACCATCGCTGTGCATATAAATTGGTTGCTGGTTAGTGGTTTGAATCTGCGATTGCTGTGAATAAACTGGATTTACCATATGTTTTAGCGAAGGCGGTTGAATAATATACGATGTGGAATTTTGTGGTAATGTTGGTGTAAGTAAAGAACGAATAACAGGGACTGGTTGAGTTGGCGGAATTTGTGGCTGAGTCAGATTTGTTTGAAGTGTCAGCATACTGGATTGCTGAGTAGTTGTCAGTTGCTGAGGTATTAAAGTGGGAGTATGTTGTGGTTGTTGCTTTGGCGTCTCTGCAGGAATCGAAGAAGCTACTGTTTTTTGTTGATTTAGTGACGTAGTCGTATTTTGGGATAATGGTTGCTGTAAATTTGGCATTAAAATTTGTGTGCCAGCAGTTGGAATATTTTGTTGTTCCACAAGTTGTTGCTGCATCTGAACTGTTGAATTGCTGTTACTAGGATTATATAAAACCGCTGGTTGTGTTTGTTGTTGCAAATCTAATACTGGTGGCTGTATTTGTGTCGGTAAGGGTAAAATAATAGCAGTTACAGCACTTGAGTTAGCAGGCTCTGGTTGAAACTGTTGGTGCGGTTGTTGCGAGCAACTTAAAGGCGTAGTTAACTGCTCCGTAGGCGTATTAATTAAGCTACTTATATCATTGGTATTGCCACTATTCTCTGCTTGTAAATCGATATTAGGAGGAATGTCTAATGGAGGTGTTACTATGTCATTTGTCGACTTTTTATTGCTTGCATTTTCGCTAGATTTTTGCTCCTGAACGCGGCTCACACAAAAGCGCGAAATTTTGCGCACGCCACCACGTTGCTGCTCATCTTCAACTTGACTTTGAGTGGTTGATGTAGTTGAATTTTTAGTCTATTTTGTATGAGTGTATAAAAGAAATATGTTAAAATAATGGTAAATAAATGTTTGGGAATTTCGTGGAATGCGGTTAGGTTTTTGTGTGACACTTAATGCAATTGGAATTCTTTCTAGTTCAGAATTATCTTTCTAATGATCAAATTTATTCAGTAATTAAAAATTGATATTTAATATAAACAAACAATTACTTCATTGTCAACTGCAAATTGACACAGTCAAAACAAAAACAAATAATAATGATAACAAGTAAGAGTGCTATATTCGGCTGTGCCGAATCTTATATACCCTTCACAAAATTATACCTACTTTAAAATAATTTTTTTTAAATATTTTTAGGTAAATAAAATTTAATTTTTTTTTAAATTGTTTTTCAAAATTTTTTTATTTTTTTTTTCGAAATCGTTTTTTATTTTTTTTTTTTAAAGTCTTTTCAATTTTTTTTTATAGGGAACTTCTCGAAAGCATGTCTGACAGAATTATTGAAGATTTGGATCTCGAAGATATCGGGGATATTCAGAAAATTGATTTCAACAGACCGACGGACATGGCTTAAACTCATATACAAGTAAATATGGACATATTTTAAGTAAAAATGAGCTTTTATTTTAATTTTTCTCGAAATATCTTAATTTTGTTTCTAAATTTTTTGTTCAAGTGGCCTGAAACACGTTAAGGTCTGGCGAATTTGTAATAAAATAAAAAGAATTTTGAATCAAATTTTGTCATTTATATCTCATTACAACGATAATTACGTACATATTTCGATTCTTTTGCATTCAATTGCAAAAGTATTTATTTAGTAGCAAAATTTTTTCAAAAACTGAAAAATTTGCATTTTTCTCTAATTTTGGCGATAATACAGTTTTTGGGTCATTTTGAACCAAAGGAGATACAGGGTTAATTTCCAAAACTTTTTTTAATGTAATATTCATTAGTATAAATAAATCTACATATTTCTAGAAAACAATGCAGAAAGTTAACGAGTTTCACCTATTTATTCCATATTTATTTTTTGCATATATCTGAACTTTGACCTCGATGCGCGTCCAGAAATCGTTGCCCGATTTGACTCAAATTTTCAGCACTTAACATTTAGGCCTAGTGTCACAATATTCCACCCGGCACTCTTTGAAATCTAAAAAAAAAAATCGGCTGTCACTCTAATATACATATGTACATATTAGTATCCAAGATATACATATGTATGCAAAAATAGTTCCCAAAGTCAATAGTCGTAAGTATTTGTAAATATTTGTTATTTTGACTGAAATATAACATTATTTTTTCTACCACCAACATACAGTAGCCCAATAAAGTCTACATACAGGAATTCTAATTAAATTTCTTTCGTTGAAAGCTGTATTTGTTAGTTAAAAGTAATGAAATATATTTGTTAAAAAAATAAATTCACACCAAAAAACATTAAAACAACATCACTTAACTCGGGTTTAGCAACATTTCCTATCACGTCCAAAATTTCACCGTTATTAGAATTTTTGATTCTGAGTCAAATAACGAAATTTTTTTAGGTATAGCCCCTAAAAGTAGGCGTGACCGAGAATAATTTTTTCGTTATTTTACTCAGAATCAATAACTCTAACGGTGAAATTTTGGGCGTTATTTGAATTTTTTTTTGCTATAATCGACATAAGCCATGTATTATTATCAGGGAAACCGGAAATATGCTCTAAAAAAAGCGTTTTAGGCGCTTTAAATATGCAGTAAAAACTTTAAAATATGCTCTTATAATTTAAAAAATATGCTCTTAAAAAAACAAACTTTTACATAATTTTTAACCAAAAAAAATTTACTTAAATTTTCAAATAAAAATCGATGTCTATTGGATCTGAAAACATTTTTAAACATAGAAAATGTTCTTTCGACATCAACTGATGTTACAGGAGCAAATTTAAAAGACAATATTTATTTAACACTTAGAACGGTTAAGTTTGAATTAGAACTAAAATTTGATATTTAGATGGAGCTATTATTAAAATAGTGCTTATTTTATATTAAAAACAAGTAAGAGAGCTATATTCGGCTGTGCCGAATCTTATATACCCTTCACCTAATTATACTTCAAAATAAAAAATTTAAATATTTTTAGGTGAACAAAAATTTGTTTCAGTTTTTTAATTTTTTGGATAAAAAAATTTTTCGAATTGTTATTTTAAATTTTAAAAAAATTATTTCTGTTTTTTAAATTTTTTTTTGGTGAAAAGCCATCTATTTTTCAATTTTGAATTTTAAACAAAGGAAGTAAAAACCTGTAACACAACAGCGAAAAATAAGTAAGACAAAATTTGTTTTTGATACTTAAAAAGTAAAATATGCTCTAAAAAACGCAAAATATGACATAAATATGCTCTTAAAACAAATATATGCAAAAATATGTATTTAAGGGTAAAATATGCAAAAATATGCACTAACAAATCGATGCCAAAATTCTTAAATAGTTCTGAAACGTGTAAATATCTTATCCATGTGCTCATTAGACTCACCAGAAAAAACATGCATTTGCATATTTTGGTTTCCCTGATTATTATATATCTCACAAAAAAAACTTAAAAAAACTGCTTTAAATTAAAGTAACATAATAATTTTTACTGTATGTAGACTTTCTTGGGCTACTGTACATACGTTTAAAATTTAAATAAGACACATTGAACAATTCTGCATACATATATCATTTATATCCAAAACCAAAACCCATTTTTTATAACTGCTAAATAATCGTCATGTAATAGTTCTTCTGTGTCTAATAAATGGCTGTGATATTTTTTTAAATTAAACAAAATAACTATACAAACCGGTTAACCGATTGAAATTACCAAAGCCAAAACTGTTTATACTTTACTTCCTTGGTTTATTTAGATATGCAAGAGATCTATCTGTTAAACGAAATAGTTATTACAACGAAAAACAACAAAAACAAAATAGATCAATACTCGTTAGATTGTTTGATTGTCATGCTTTAACAATTATTTTTTAATAAAGCATATTCTTAGGCGCATAATTTTATTTATAAATGCATGAAAATCCGCCCCCTATGCATATCTTATGCATAAACAAACTTGCGAACTTTCGCACATTTATCTACAACAAAAATTGTGACGTGAATTATCTTAAAGTTTTGAGGAATTCATTTAATGGACTTAATTGAACTATAGTGAAAGCTGTAAAATATATATAAATAAATATAATTAAGTTATATTAACCTCATCTGTTATTTCAGCATTCCTTAGGGCAGCCAATTTTTTCTCTAGATCTGCTATTGAACTTTGAGTAAGAGCACCTTGTCGTTGATTGAAATTATTTGTTGTTGAATCAGCGCTACCTGCTGAAATTGATTGCACCGTTTTTTCCAAACTATTTTGCTTCGAGAGCTTTTGAAAAACTTGAGTATTCTCCGTTATATCATTTTCCAAATTTGTATATTGGGCTTGTACACTTTCATTACTCTCTATAAGATTAGTTAAATTTTGCAAATCATTACCAACACTATTGTCAAGAGAAGTTCTTCGGGAATTATATGTTGAAGAAGATCTTGTAGAGCTCAACGGACCAGTCGGTGTGCTGTGACCCAAAGAATGACATGACGTATTCGCTACTGATTTCTACATGAGTAAAAAACAAACAAAAAAACATATTATATATCATAAATGCATAAAACGAAATAAGAAAATACAACAAATCACCCTTCAACACATTTTCAATATAAAATATATTTCCTTTTAAATTGAAATCTACACAGACGAACAACATAAAAATAATAGAATAACTAGATAAGAAATTAAGTAAAAAATAACTTAAACTCTTTGCATACGTTATATATGTATAAGATAAATTATATTTTTATAGACACACACCATCTTTATATTTACATAAGATAATAAATATACTTCGTCCACCCATTTTGCATGAAGTTTGGTTATTAATTATAAGTTTACATTTTCAAGATTTTTGTTCTAGGAATAACCGATTACTCGTAAATCAAATTTTATAATCCATTATGTTTAAATTTCTTAGCCTGTTCCTATATGTGTAAGTAATTAGGACATTTTATACAGAACGCAGGCAATGTACCAATAGCTTTTTAAATATTTATATTCTGACTATATTTAAATTATTTTAAATTTTCTAAAATCGAAATAGCAACCCTGCAGTTCATTGAACTAGTTCCGCTATGTCGAATTAGTTAGCCACTGAGAACTACCACTAGTGAATTTTCAACCCACCCGCAACGTTATTGACTGGTGAATTTAACACGGGGATGCCATTGCAGGTGGCCGATTGGCACACTCTGCATAACACTTCACTATTAAGTTCAATAGTACGATTAATCCAGCATTTGAGAAAAAAAAGAAAAAATAAATTTTTTGAATCCGCTAATCACTAAGCCACAGAGCTCCTATTTGTACTGCTCTCTATTTGTTATTAAGAAGTACATGTGAGTCTACCAGTGTTGCCACTTCATGTGTAATTACACATATTGTGTGTAATTTTAACTTGGATGTGTAGCCCATGTGGAATTGAGTGAATGTGTAATTCATGTGTGATTTTAAATTCCAATTATATCCAAAATATATTGTCAATGTATGTCTTTTATCTATATTTTGGATTTTAATTGAATGAATAATGAATTGTGGATTGTTCAGATTTCAAAACCGACTGAAATAAATAAGTACATTTATGAGGAAAAGTAGCTATATCCTCTATTTTAGTTGATAAATAAAAATCCAGTATCTCAAAATGTATTCATATTTATTATATTGTACTCGTTTGTTACTCAGTATAATGGAATTATGGTGACGTGAAATAAGGCCATAGGTAATAAGGTCATATGGCCTTATTACACATTGTATTGAGAAATAAGACCATATGACTTTATTACCACCGTGGTAGTGAAATAAAGTCATAATCAATAATTGGCCAAAGTAGAAATAAAGCCATATCAGTGCAAAATTGCTTGTTATCTATATATATAAAAGAGTAACGTTACTGACTGACTGACTGACTGACTGACTGACTGACTGATTCATCATCGCACAGCCCAAACGGCTGAAGCTAGAATCACGAAATTTTAACTGTGGGTTCCTCCCTCCCCAAAACGATCCGATAAGAAGGGATTTTTGGAAATTCGAACGTTTAGGGGGTAAAAACGGGTAAATTCGGTAACCTTATATCTTCAAAACTAATAAAGATACAAAAAAACTTAAAGTTTCATGTTACTCCATTTAAAAAATAAGCTGACAGGTGTTTCGTACTTTTTCGAAATTCGAAACATTTAGGGGAGAAAAAGGGTAAAAACTGTATTTTGGTACTTTTTTTGCACCCTATGTATCTTTTAAACCATTAAACATAGAAACAAATTTTAAAAAATAAAAAATATAAGTTTGGTACTTTTTGGAAATTCGAACCCTTAAGGGATAAAAATTGTGTTTATTTTTGGTACTTTTTCATAAAATATGTTTTTCTATAATTTGACATAGGCATACGAATATTTTATTATGAGCTCCCACCACGATACAGAAATTTATTTGAATTAAATTTTACCAAAACAATGGGGATAAAAAAGGTACCAAAAAGGGGATAAAATCGGAAAAATACATTTTATTGAAATTATTAAGCCAATTTTGATAATTTTTTTAACACTGGTTCCTGGGTTCATACAAAAATTAACTAACAGGGTGTTATTTGGAACTCGAGTGCCAAGGTGTATATTGGGCCAAATCCGGGTAAACAGTTTGGTACTTTTTTAAAACATATTTTTTCTTGGGCATATTAACACAGATTTTAATATTTTGAGACATGTCTGTAGCATAAACAATTTTGGCAAAATGGAATATTTTTAAAGGTCGAACTTGAGGGGTGTTCGAGGAAGAAAAGGGAAATTGGTACTTTTCTCCTAATGGTACTTTTTTAATATTTTAAATTATTGCACTTATCGACATTAAAGTTAGCTGATTTGTATCTGAGTGAAGTTTGTGTTAGGCATAGGCTACAATATTTTGGTACCAAAATGTGAGAACTGAACTATAGGTACTTTTTTGTTCTTCTAATGGTACTTTTTTGAAATTTCTATAACAATGGACTTAGAAACATGAAATTAAACATATATGGTCCTAAGTGAGTGAGAATTCTAGGGGGAGACTTTTTGGTACTTTTTCTTTATTCGATTGGTACTTTTTGTAATTTTTTCACCAATGAACCTAGAAACATGAAATAAAGCTTATATGGAACCGAGTGAGTGGGAACCCACAATTGTGGGGTTTTTGGTACTTTTTCTATATTCTAATGGTACTTTTTTGAATTTTCTATAACAATGGACTTAGAGACATGAAATTAAGCATATATGGCCCTAAGTGAGTGAGAATTCTAGGGGGAGACTTTTTGGTACTTTTTCTTTATTCGAATGGTACTTTTTGTAATTTCTTCGCCAATGAACCTAAAAACATGAAATTAAGCTTATACGGACCGGAGTGAGTGGGAATCTACAAGTGACTGCTTTTTGGTACTTTTTCTATATTCTAATGGTACTTTTTGAATTTTCTGTAATAATGGACATAGAAATATGAAGTTAAGCATATATGGTTCTAAGTAAGTGAGAATTCTATGGGGAGAGTTTTTGGTACTTTTTGTTTATTCTAATGGTACTTTTTTTAATTTTCTATAACAATGAACTTAGAAACATGAAATTAAGCATATATGGTCCTAAGTAAGTGAGAATTCTAGGGGGAGACTTTTTGGTACTTTTTCTTTAATCGAATGGTACTTTTTGTAATTTCTTCACCAATGAACCTAGAAACATGAAATAAAGCTTACATGGGCCCGAGTGGGTGGGAATCCACACGTGGCTGCTTTTTGGTACTTTTTCTATCTTATAATGGTACTTTTTGAATTTTCTACAATAAAGGACCTAGAAACATGAAATTAAGCGTATATGGTCCTATGTGAGTGAAAAATTTTCTATAACAATGGACTTAGAAACATGAAATTAAGCATACACGGTCCTAAGTCAGTGATAATTCTAGGGAGAGATTTTTGGTACTTTTTTTTAATCGAATGGTACTTTTTGTAATTTCTTCACCAATGAACCTAGAAACATGAAATAAAGCTTACATGGGCCAGAGTGGGTGGGCATCTACAAGTGACTGCTTTTTGGTACTTTTTCTATATTATAATGGTACTTTTTGAATTTTCTATAATAATGGACCTAGAAATATGTAATTAAGCGTATATGGTCCTATGTGAGTAAAAATTCAAGCGGATACTTCATGGTACTTTTTCTTTATTTTAATGGTACTTTTTTTAATTTTATATAACAATGGACTTAGAAACATGAAATTAAGCATACACGGTCCTAAGTCAGTGAGAATTCTAGGGGGAGACTTTTTGGTACTTTTTCTCTATTCGAATGGTACTTTTTGTAATTTCTTCACCAATGAACCTAGAAACATGAAGTAAAGCTTATATGGACCGGAGTGAGTGGGAATCCACAAGTGCCTGATTTTTGGTACTTTTTGTATATTGTAGCGGTACTTTTTGAATTTTCTGTAATAATGGCCATAAAAATATGAAATTAATCGTATATGTTCTAAAGTGAGTGAGAATTCTAGGGATGGACTTTTTGGTACTTTTTCTTTATTCGAATGGTACTTTTTGTAATTTCTTCACCAATTAACCTAAAACCATGAAATTAAGCTTATATGGGAGTGAGTGGGAAACCACAAGTGGGGCCTTTTTGGTACTTTTTTTATATTCTAATGGTACTTTTTGAATTTTCTGTAAAAATGGACATAGAAATATGAAATTAGGCGTCTATGGTCCCAAGTGAGTGAAATTTCAAGGCGCTTGTACTTTTTCTTTGTTCTCATACGTAGTTTTGTGAATTTACTATAATAATGGACCTAGCGTTTCCAAAAAACCAAAGAATTTCAAAACCGCGGTTTCGTTTTTTTTTGGGTTTTGTGATAATTTTTAAATATTTATTGTTATAGAAACAAAATTAGTTGATAATATAGGAAAGGCTATACAAATTTAAAATTCAAAATTGACGGGTTATGGTTTAGTGAATGCGAATTCACTTGATTGATTATCACCAATGGTACTATTTGTTTATTGCAATGGCACTTTTTGAATATTTTATAATAATTTTAGGCACACATGATTTTAAATGAATTTGAATTCACAAAAGGTGACTTTAGTGGTAACTTTCTTTTGCATTTTCTATAATAATGGACCCAGAAATATGAAATTAGACATTTACAATTAGATTCACAAAGGGAGACTTAATAGTACTATTTCATTCTTCTAATTGGGGTGGCGAAGCGCACCGGGTCTGCTAGTAATTACATAAATACATATGTATAGTTATTTTAGAGTGAAAGACAGTGCCGCGACAAAAAAATATTTTATAATCATTTGCAAGAAAGGCTTCATATAGCGAAGCCGCCTGCCGCGTTCCATGGAGGAGAAAGTCCCTAAGAGCGGCCACAGGCCCCCAATAAATAAAACCTTTTCCTGCGAATCCGAATAGTTGCTGGCCATACTACTGAGTGCAAAAAAACTTGTCTTCGCAAATAAAGTTTTTCTGCGTGGCGGCCTGCGGCCGCTCTTAGGGACTTTCTCCTCCATGGAACGCGGCAGGTGGCTTCGCTAAATAAAGCCTTTCTTGTAAATAAATTATTAAAAAATACTTTTTTGGAGTGGATGTTCTTTAATTTTTGATAAAACTTTCTTTTCTTGGCAAATTAAATAAATCATTTTAGCAAACAAAAAATTGTCTAAGATGCAATAATGTCATAATGGCTTTATTTCACTTCTTCCATGGAAATAAGGTCATATGGTCTTATTTCTCAACACAATGTGTAATAAGGCCATATGACCTTTTTGCCTATGGCCTTATTTCACTGCACATGGAATTACATGTACCAAGATCGCCCGGTGGCCGAAATTCGAAAACCATATAAGTTTTATTAATATTGGTGGACAATAACATACTTAAAAGTGTACCACAAAAAAACGTGTGTCCTATTTATGTATAAGATGAAGATATGAATCAAGTTTGAACTAAATTAACATTAAGGTTTGCAGAAAAATACGATAAGTAATTTGAAGATTGCTATGTTTGGTTTTCCAAGTGGACATTTCGTCTTTTGTGATAGTTTTGTTTGCGTAATATTGGTAATAGAAACTAAATTTTAGTTTATATATAAGACTTTTAATTCCAACATGAAAAAAATATAAAACAACAAATACTATTCAATAACTATACATTTTTACAAGTTATTACAAATTGTTATTGGAAAAACGTTAATTTTCAAAATAACCCAAAATCGAAAATTTCAAATTTATAACTACAAATTTTAAAAATATAAACGTTACAAGATTTTACTGCTAAAGTATTTACTGGGAAGGAAAATGATCAGAGCTATAATTTTTAAACTGAAAACAAAACTAATTTCCAAGCACTTAATATAAATTAGGAATAAATTAAAATTCGAAAGCAAACAGTGTGCTATTTTTTAAATATTGTTAAATTTGTAATAGAAATGTAACAATTTCCAATGGAACAATCTCCGAATGGACATTGATTAATATTAGTTAAAAGCGAATTTGGAATTGACATATTTAACTGATCTCAAGAATGCATTAAATTAGAAAAATTCACAAAAAAGAGATTGCTAACTTTGTTTTAATACCCCTCATATATCCAATTCCTGGATAAATTAAAATCACCGCAAGTGAAAATTGTCCATTGACAATAAAGTGATCGTATTTGGTCCAAACATCCCAGAGTCCACTGTGATAAACATTTTATATTCATCACAATTTTACACAATTTCTCGTATTGAAATCACGAAAATTTATTTACACGTGTAATTTTTTCTCGTATGCACAGTGGGGGATTTGAAAAAAAAAGTGGAAATAAATCTGTAACTTCTAAACGAATAGCCCGATTTTAATAAAATGTTCCATGGCTATAGAGGAGGTGTCGATAAGTTTAAGTTTTGAATTTGGGCTTAAACAACCAAGGGGGGGCCGAGCCACAATGCCCCAAAGTGGGGCACCTCGGGTATATCAAAAATTAAAAATGATGCCAAATTTTTGTTTGCGATCCGATTTGAAAGATTTTTATATATATGTAATGTACTAGACGAGATCTACATATATTATCTCTTATAGTTTACGAGTTATTCGCATTTGAAAAGTAAAATTTTATTTTTTTTGCCTACCTTGGTCTGCCATTTTCCTCTATAGCCATGGGAAATTTTATTAAAATCGGGCAATTCGTTTAGAAGTTACAGATTTAATTTATGTGTTATTTAGGCATGTGTAATTTATAATTTTCTTGGTGGCAACACTGGAGTCTATTTTTGCTTTTTTTAATTATCAGAGAGAACGATTGTAAGTCTACTCTCATATTCTGATGCAGAAAATACAGAAAATGGCTGCAGTTGCAGTCGTGTGGCAGCTACTGAATTTTTTTAAAGACGGCAGCTACAAAGTAAACAGCTGATTTATAATTCAGTGGTGTCACTTTAATTTTTAAAATTCCAAATGAAATTGGGAAAATTCTAATTGAAATTAAGAAAGATCCAAATGAAATTGAGAAAATTTTATTTTACTCTACATAAATAAATATTATAATATACATTAAACAAAAAAACATATGTACACAGTCTTATTGATCAACAGGCATATCTTGAAATTCCAAAGTGCTTTGGTGGAATGATGTTGTATTTTGTATAGCTCTACTGCAATCTCCAGTAGTTATACAGGACTTGGAATCGTTAATTAATTCTTGAAGATATAAAATCCTCTGCTCTCCTATATTAGGAGGATTTACGGTTGGTATATTCATCCTTGACTTCGCAATACTTTTGATTTTGGACCAAATTATTTCAATAGGGTTAAGCATTGGTGAATAGGGATTCAATGGTGAAAGGGTTTCTGGAAAAGTTGTCGAAAATTTCACATAAACGACTGTGGCAAGGGGCATTGTCACATACCAAAACGAGTTCAGATAACTGATTACCCAACTCTTGCTATGAACACTTTTTACCCATTCGTTTGCGCTTTCGGCAGTGAACGAACCTCTGCGACTTTCCATTTGAATAATACCTGCGGTACCAATTGCACTTATTAGGTGGATATCTGGGCCACGAGAAGTAGGTATCGAAAGAACTGTTCGGGATCCAACACAAGACCAACCATGTTTTCTACGACAAAATAAATTCAAATTGGTCTTTCTACCCACACCACCACATCTTTCCACATCTGATATAATCGTTAATTTGGTTTTTTTTAGTTTAAAATAATTTATATAATGTTTCTCAATTTTATTTAGAATTTTCCCAATTTCATTTGGAATTTTCTCAATTTCAATTGGAATTTTCCCATTGGAAATTCTCAATATCATTTGGAATTTTCTAAATTTAAAATGGAAATTCTCAATTTCATTTGGAATTTTCTCAATTTCAATTTGAAATTCTAGAATTTTCTCAATTTCAATGAAAAATTTACTCTAAAAAAAATTTTTCGACAATGGTTTGTGTTAATCCTTGTTGTAGGTGTATAATTTTACATGAGAGTTTTCATAAACAAATTATATACATATATCGTGATTGGCAATTGTAGCCAAAAGATTTGAGAAAGAGTAATTGTTTTAAAAGATATTTACGATTTTTGCGATTTAGGTCGGATAACTCATCAAAATTTTAAACATAGTTAAGGCATAATCAATGTTAAAATATATTTTTTCCATACAAAAAAAATATTTAAACATTAAATTTTAGTAAGAATTGTGCTAAATTTCCCAATTATTGATAAAGATGTACATAAAAATAATTGTGTAAAATAACTGGAAAAAAATATTTTTAAAATATTTAAAAAAAAATTTAATTAAAAATTATTTCTGTCGATTTTTCAGAATATATTGGACACAAATAGAAATTAGCCTAATAGAAATAGAAATTAGCCTAATGCTTTAACACATTCAAGACAGCAGGCTACCAACTTCAATCTGTCAAAAATAAAATGCTCACTTTTATATGAAAACGATTATTTTGACGACAGCGCAGCTACACGGACACACGTCTACTCATGCCGATGTAGCCGAATTAGTCAAATTTCTATTTTTGTTAACTACAAAACAGAAATAGTGTTGCTAATATAATAAAAAATGGAAATCAAATATGTGCTTAAAAAAATATATTTTTTTTACTTAATTAAGAGAAGTTTCTGATAACCATATTGAAATAAATTAATAACAGGTACATAATTAATTATAACCATATATATATTTTTACTCAAAATAATTGTTTCAATCTTAATTACTTTGGAATTTTGTACGGTTATTTTTTATTAAAGTGGAATCACTGAATTATAAATCAGCTGTTTACTTTGTAGCTGTCGTCTTTAAAATAATTCAGTAGCTGCCACACGACTACAACTTCAGCTAGCAGAATTTGTGTTCGTGTAGTCGTGTAACCTGTTGTCTTGAATGTGTTTAATGCATAATTCGGCTGCAGCGGCAAAAGCAATCGAGCTGTCGTGTAGCTGTGCTGTCGTCAAATTTTTTTTTTTATTTTTGACAGGTTGCAGTTGGTATCCTGCTGTCTTCAATGTGATTAATGCATGAGTGCCAAAATACTAACGGCCACATTCAGCATTACATCGAAGTGGTATATTTTAATAGATTTTATTTCTTGAATTTATGTTCAAAAACTTAAGGCGAATATGTAAATATTGTTTGTTACTAAATACGCAAATGATAACCATTTAACTACCATTTTAGCAGCCACAGCGAACTAGTTTGTTGTACAACTGAGGTTTCCCATTGATACTTTTCAAACTGCTTGGAAATCCTAGGCTGACAAACAAACGTCACCAATCGGACAGACAATTTAATTTTGATCCAAAACTTCTCTATTTTTTTTGTTGGACACATAAATTAGCTATAACTATTTGTGTAAATTTCGTTGTTTAATTTTAAACGTCGCACAGTGCAAAAAAGGTTTGTTGCAAAAAAAGTTGCAACAAATCTGAATCTTCTAAACTACAAGTCCGATTGCAAAATAATGTATGAGCGTAGGTTGTAGGAGAGTACATGGACTATAAATTAAATTTGTGACCACCCAGTTAAAATACAAGTTGAGATATTGAGGTGTCAAAGTCGATGATCTCTGGTGATATTTTCGAAAAACAAAATGAAGTCAAGGTAAAAACGAACATTTTAAAGTATATTAGTATTTCGTGAAATACATGCATTTCTTTACTTGCTTTATTACGAAGTTTCATTCATTAAAATCTGTATATATTTCTACAAGATTTCCTAACCAGAGGTGGTCGACTTTGACACCCTGCTTTTTATTCTAGCAGACAGGTCACAAATTTTAAATATGTGAAATAAATCTCAGCCATTTATGGACCGATTTTACTGAGGATCCAGAATATATACATATATTAAATTGTTCTTTTCTTAACTATCTATATATCTATCTATATATGTATATAAAAATGAAATGGTCCATGTATGTAATGGCATCACGTGATAACGGCTGGAGCGATTTGGCTGATATTTTTATTCGATTCGAAATTTTCAGGATAAGGTTTGTAAAAAAAAAATGCAAAATAAATAAATAAGAGCAGGCAGGTGTATGTGGGTTGGAGAAACTAGAAGAACTAACATTAGTCAATGCTACCGGGCGAAGCCGGGGCGGTCAACTAGTTTAAAATAAATAGCTGTAGGTAGACAATACATATGTTGTATTCCTTATATTAACCAAACTTCATTTCCGGGAGATTAGTTAGCATGGACGGTGTTAGTCAGTCAGTCTAATGCATATTTGTTAACACATACAAATTAAATAACAAACAAAATGTTAAATCAAAAATATACAGATTCAAAACAACACTCACTGCATTCAACACTAATATAATTAATACCTCTTCTTGAGTTTGCTGTAAACTAATATGTGGCTGGGATGTTGTTTGCTGTTGTTGTATATTGACTTGATCGTTGTTAATAGAAGCCACAATAGCTGAGGCAAATGCTTGCGCATGTGTTATGTTTTCCAATTCAATTTTAAGTTGTTCTAATGAATTGTTCGTGTTGCTACCCGTATTTGTAACAGAACTGGTTCCAAAACCTGGTGGTTTCGTTACATTATTTGCCGTAACTACATCATCATTAGTGGCAAATTTGTCCGTTGTTTGTTCTGAATTTTCTTTATTTTCCGTATTTGATGGTGATGTAGTTGAGCTTTTTTTGCAGCTTTGATCTGTATTGTTTTCTGCCTCTTCTATGTTATATTTAACATGTTGTTGTATATCGTTCACATTTCCTTCAAGTGACAATAAAATAAAAAATCATATAAAAATTAAAGAGGGAACGTGTTTCAGAAAAATAAGTAATAAACAAAATTTAATTTTCAAATATGAATGAAAATATAAAAATGTTAAATTAGAGCATATAGGTAGGTAGTTAAACTAATATTAGACATGACATGTAGTGCTACAAGGGTCTCGCTTTTTATCTTCTATTTTCTCATTTAGATATTGCATGCCGTGAATACAGCATAACAAAGATTCAACCAAACAATACATAAATAATGAAAAAACATAATTTGGAAAAAAAACAAGTAAGAGAGCTTTATTCGGCTGTGCCAAATCTTACTTCAAAATACAAATTTTAAATATTTTTAGGTAAACAAAATTTATTTTTTTCCAAAGCTGTGTTACTCATTTTTTGGAAAATTTTTTTTTTTTTCGAATTGTTATTTTAAATTTAATTTAATTTTTTTTTTTTAATATTTTAAAAAAAAATTTTTTTGTTTGAAAAAAAAATTCGGGTTAAAAAATATGTTTCCGATATTTTTAGGTAAACAAAAATTTTTTTTCCAATGTTTTTTCATTTTTTGGAAAAATTTTTTTTTTCGAATTATTTAAAATTTTTTTTTTAAATTTCAAAAGGTCAAAAATCTATGTTGTCCTGGTTTTTTCCTCATATCTCAGCCATTTGTGGACCAATTTTGCAGACTTTAAATAGGAAACTACTCGAAAGCGTGTCTGACAGAATTATTGAAGATTTGGATGTCGAAGATATCTGGGGTCTTCAGAAAATTGATTTCAACAGACAGACGGACAGGCGGAAATGGCTTAATCGACTCCGCTATCTATAAGGATCCAGAATATATATATACTTTATAGGGTCGTAAAATTATATTGTGGAAATTACAAACGGAATGACAAACTTATATATACCCTTCTCACGAAGGTGAAGGGTATAAATATAGTATTTTGATGAATAGAAAATAAAATTAAAGCTTATTTATACCTGTCGGAGGTGCTGTGGTAGTGATGACGGAAATGCCACTAGAATTTGGTAATACTACAGGATTGACATAAAATCTAGATATTTTCCGAGCTGCTGTTGGATTTGTAACAGTTGCATTGCTTGGTTGAGTGCTTTGATTTTCATCGGTATCCATCGGGATAGATGTATCATCGTTTGTGCATATAATTTCCTCAGTACTTTCCAGGTTGGTGTTTGTCGTAGATGTTGTTTTTTGTACATTGTCTTTAGCGTTACTATCACTGTTTGTCACATCAACACTTTCGTTAAGTTCAAAATAACGTGTGTTACGTGCATTTTCTGCTAAAAATGCTGAGTTTGGTGTAATTGTGTTGTCCGGTGTGTAATCAGATGAAAGTGATGTGTACTCTGACGCGGTACTAGCTTTACGAGACGTAGACGCTGAAGAGATCACATTATCGCTGCTATTGTAACCGCCTTCAGATGTAGTAGTTGGTGTGGATGACGATATTGGTGTTGAACACATATTGCCAACGATATTTAAATCTGGTTTTTGCTGATGCTGCTGTATTTTCGTAGCGGGATCCGAATTATCACCTCCATCCATAGACGTTTTATTTAATGCTGTAAGACTAGAGCTAAGATTTTCACCGATATTTAAATTAGATCCGGTTAGTAACACTGTTGTTGTGTTAGAATCAAACATTTTAGACAGATCGATAGAAGTCTCGTCGCGCTAAAATTAGATATTATTTTTTTAGAAAGATATTAAAAATGTATGTTTTATATAAATATCAAAAATTAGTTTATATGTATATGATTAAAAACCAATAATTTAAAATATATTTTAAACAAAAGAAAACAGATGGCCGCAAGCAATATTTACTTATACAAATTTATGCAGCATATTCGTAGTTTGTTTCCAGATATTTGATCATAGACATCACATTATTTGGTCATTTTTAATTCAAAATAGTATTTCATATATTTTTTTTGTTTGTTTATTGTTCCAATTATCAAAACATTACATATCAAGCATCAGTGTATTTCATTCTTGATTATATTGTTAACGGGATCCATAAACAAGCCTTAACTGATAACACAGGACAACAAAATCGAGACAATTTTGGAGGCTTTTTAATCGATTAGCACAAAAATGGTAAAATTTTTAAATTCATGGATAGATTTTTATTAATTTTTTTTTAAATTTCTCCACATAATTTATGATAACTCAGAACCGGTTAGTTCGATATTATTGAAGTAAACTTAAAAAAGTTCAAATTTACATAGCCATTAATCTGTTTATATACTGCGTTTTAATCGGCAATTGAAGCAAAAAATATATTTTTTACAATATAGCAAATTTTTGTGTTTTAAAAAACTCATGAAAAATCGAAAACGGCAGAAATTTTTTATATTTATTGCTTCGCAAAACCACATGTAATAGGAACAAAATGAGATATCGATCATAAAAATCGATGGATTATTTTAGAAATTTATTCACAATTAAGTGAATTCGCTCAATTTCACAAAATTTAACTTTTTTGTTTGATATACATAAAATTGAGTAGTTAATGTTCTTATTTCGATTGCTTGAATGTTGAAAACCTTTTTCCTGTGCTATGACAAATTTGTATTTATATATTGCGTTTTAATCGGCTCAGTAGTTTAGGAGTTATAATAAAAATTGAAACAACAAATATATTTATTGAAGGAAACTTTTCTAAGTTTACTTCAATAATATCGGACTAACCGGTTTTGAGTTATCATAAATTATGTAGAGAAACATTAAAAAAAAAACTCACAATTTTAGAAAATAAAATTTTAAAAAAATTCTATCCACAGAATTTAAAAATTTGACCATTTTTGTACTACTGGAACTACAATACATCAAAATTGTGTAGTGGTTTAAAAAGCCTCCAAAATTTTTCGATTTTGTTGTCCTGTGTAATCAGACACGGTTTGAAAATGTTGACTTTAATGTATAAGTAAATACAATTTTTTGTATTTTGCGTAGCGTTTCAATTGCGAATTAAGAAACTTAACTAGTCAATATCTCTAATTGAGATATTGACTTTTTTTATTAAATTTTTTTTGTAAGACCAAAAATTAACTTAACTTAACAAAAAAACATTAGTTCGAAATAAATGTGGATCAAATTGTTCCTAATACTTGCAATCCTATTAAAATTTTGATACAAATTTTAGTTTTATATACTCAATAAATATGCAACAAAAAAACTTCCTAAAAATTGGACCAAACATGAAATTTTTTCAATTTGCCCATAGGGTCCACATTTCTTTCGGAGCTGGGAAAATACTTTAGAAATAAATAGGGAACACATCATGGCTTCCAAAACTGTTTTCCGTTCTCTGATCCCAGATTTGGGATTTTAGAACATGTTTAGAAATGCCAGATTTATTTCCAAAAAAATTTTACGTTTGAAATATTCCAAAAAAAAACAAAAAAACAAGTAAGAGAGCTATATTCGGCTGTGGCGAATATTAGATACCCTTCACCAAATTATACTTAAAAATATTTTTAGATAAACAAAATTTAAATTTTTTTTCCAAATTTTTTTATAAAAAGTTGTTTTAAATTTTTTTAAAGTTTTTCTTTTCGATTTTTTTTTTCATTTTTAAAAAAATTTGTTTTTGGAGAACTAATTTATGACAAAAAAAAATTTTTGATGAAAAAAAATTCGGGTTACAAAATATTTGTTCCCGATTTTGACCCATTGTAGGTCCAACCTACTATAGCTTTATATACATCGTTGCATTGGACTTTAAAATATCTATCATTAGATATCCATATTGTCTATATTAATGACTTAGTAATCCAGATATAGATCAAAAATAGGCAAAAAATCGAGGTTTTCCCGTTTTTAATATCCATATATCTCAGCCATTTGTGTGCCGATTTTGTCGATGTATGAATCTTTATTGAATCTTTCTTTTGAGAAATTTACAATAAGTATTAAAATCTTGACCCTCAAATGACAGCAACTCCCTGTTAAGGTGATTTGGATGATCCAATAGTTTTGAAAGGTAGTTTAAACTAAGAGTTTGATCTCCTCGCGTATTATGGAGATATTGAGATCCCTATGGATATTACTATTGCGAATGTACCATGGGGCAACTGTTATTGTAATTAACAGTGATGACAGCTTTCTTTGCAATTTTTCAACGTTAGATGAGAAGGCTGTTCCACATAGCTGAATGCCGTATAGCCATAAAGGTTTTATAATTGTTTTGTACAAAAGCACTATGTATTCCAAGTCTAGAGCAGACCGTGGGCCAATTAGCCAGTACAATTGAACTGACTTTAATTGTATTTGTGTAACCTTGGCTTCAATATGGTGGGTTCATGTTAAAAGGCGATCAAGATGGATACCGAGATATCTCACATGGCTCTGTACTGGAATTTTGATATTATTTATCATGTTTGGAAGGGCAACTTTCTCATCTTAGAGTAAATGTAACGTGAATAAATTTTGTTGTATTGACCTTAATTTTTCATTTGTCCAGCCATTTTTCTAAATCGCCGATGTTCAGAAGCTATTGCGGGGTTTTCATGTGTACTTAAAAAAGCGGTATCGACCGCAAATGTAGATGTGTGAGTCAGTACGCACGTAGGCATATCTGCAGTATATAAAATATATTGGAACGGCCCTAGAATACTTCCCTAGGTATACCAGCGGATATTTTTCGACGTGAAGAGATCACATCTTTTGATCTAATTTGGAAAGATCTTTTTGTATGTAATTTTGAAGCAGTTTATGTACATTCACAGGTAGTAATTTAGTAATTTTCTGTATTAGTCCATCGTGCCAGACTTTATCGACGGCTTGAGATTTGTCAATAAATAATGCAGTGCAATACTGCTTGCTCTCGAAGGTTTTCCGAATAAGTGTAGTTATCCGATGTACATGTTCGATAGTACTATGTTTCCTTCTGAAACCAAATTGATGGTCAGGGATAATGCAATTTTCGTAAAGTTGCACTACAAGTCTCTCAAGTAACAACATTTCAAAAAGTTTTTAGAAGATTGATAACAGGCTAATATAACCAATATCCAACACGTAGTATTGAGTTAAATATGAACAGTGCTGAGTTGGGCAGATTACTTATCATCGTGGTAGTAATTTTATCTATACCAGGTGATTTTCCTGCCTTAAGACCTTTGATTGTCGTCTTCACGGCAGAGAACCGGAATTTTATTGGGGTTGGCACCACATTGTTTGACAGTGGATTGTATTTCATATTCATTTTTCAATGAGATGTTCTCTGGCAAGTGTGAGCTAACATACATTTTATACTTTAACCAGTTTGTTTTCTTGTTAGGGAAATAAGAATAATATTTTTCCAATTTACTTGGAACTTCTAATAACGTTAAAACTGTATGCTAGTGGTCTGACGAGAAATCCAGCGAAGGGATCACTGAAATAGATTATCGTTTTATATTCTTGATTACAGCGAAGTCAATTAGATCGGGAATCTTATTTAGGTCTGTAGGCCACTAGATATGGCATCTAGTCTGTTAGACGATATTGATTCTAACAGTTGCCTCCCTCTAGGAGTTATAAGGGGAGAGCACAAAACGTATGTTTTGCTTTGTAATCACCAGCTGCTATAAATCTTGAGACCTAGAGTCCTAAAATATTCGAGAAACTGCTCTCGTTGAAGATTATACCTAGGAGGACAATATATTGAAGATATTGTAACTCTTCCATCAGGTATATTTTTATATTCTGGCATTGGGAAATGCCTAATTATCGGCCATTAAAAGGGCGTCAACTGGCTCAGCTATATACTGACAGTCAGGCCGCAATAAAATCTGTAACAGGCGACGAATCCTTAAACAGGATGTCGATACATTCAACAGTCGTACTCAAGTGGGTATGTGGACAAGGAGATATTACGGGCAACTGTGTTGCTGATGATTTGACAAAAAAGGCGCCACGTTGCCTGACGGAGACACAGAATTCCTATGCGGGATTCTTTTACTATTCTTTTACTCGCTCAGACTAGATGGGGCTGTGAACTCACATGCACTATAACCAGGACGATATGGCCCCGACTACACGGAGGGCGGTCAACATATGTTCTTGGATTGACACGCTCACAATTTAGTGATACAGTGGCGGTTATAACCAGCCACTGCACTTTTAGCAACCATGCGAGGAGTACAATGAGAATATTTATCATGTGTTACCCTACCTTTACTTAAAGGTAATTCTATTGCGTAATACTTACCTTTACTTAAAGGTAATTCTATTGCGTAATTTCGGTTTTTAGTTTATTCCATACGCTTTATTCAATTAGCTAAACCGTTTTTGAGTTACGCGAATATATGTATATTGTGCAACCTTCTCCATTTTTGAAATAACGGCATATCTCGGAAATACGAGCTAACCTAAAAAAACGGTTGGCAAAACATAATTCTGAAAAAGATTTAAACGAGGGACAGATAGAAACTAGAAACGAAAAGAGAAGGGGACAGTCAGATGTGATTCAGAGTTAGAAAAGTGAAGAAGAAGAAGGGTAGATCTCCTAATGCCGGACAATGACAAAAATTATGAAAAAATGTACTCATCCTCCTCTTCATTCGAATAAACATCAGTTTATTCGAATAGAATCGTGTGAATTCGTGTACATTCTCGTGTATTTCTGCGAATTTATAAACGTGTATAAAAAAACACGGAGCGACTATTTAATTCTGTTGTTGTACATTTTAAATATATAAAGAATTGTTACAATCTTTAAACTACTAAACGGCTTTTATTTGCAATCAAAAGTTTCCGGTTTATTTAAGGGAAATAAACCAGCGTTTTAAAAAGGTTAAAACGTAACAATATAAATTTTTTGTTGGCAAACAAAAATAATTTTTTTAGGAAAATTTCGATTTTTTTTTAAACGGCATAAAAAAATACTGAATTTCGATTTTTTCAGTTTATTCCACTTTGTATACTTTGATTTATACACTTACCACTCGTGGTGAAGGTTTATAATTTCGAATTTTTTTAAATTTTGTGTTAGTTTAGTGTAAAGCAATGGCGCATAATGGGGGAAATGAACAAAATGTGGAAATAAATATGCAATTTCTAAACTTTTGAATAATTTGAATCCACTATTAGCAAAAAACGAGAAACGTGTACCATTTTTTGCTGTCTACGTGACTTTGTATCGACAACGACTTACAGAATTGGGCTGAATATATAGTATGTTTTTTTAGGTCTCTTTAGATTATAACAAACATTTGGCATCACTTTTAATTTTTCATATTCCCGAGATACCCCAATTTGGAGCCTTAAGGCTGCATCAAAGCTTGGTTTTTTTTTTTTTTTTTTAAAAAACAAACACAAAATGTGAAGCGTTTTGCTTGTCTGCAAATACACCCAGAGTCTCTGGCGTTAATCGAATCCGCAACCCTCAGATTAATAGTTCAGCACACTATCGAATGGTTTATCGGGACATCCTCATAACTTGAACTCAACTACTCTTCTATAGTCATAGAAAATATTATAAAAAAATACTACTTTCCGTTTAGAAGTTACTGATTTATTTCCACTTTTTTTCATTCCCCCACTGTGCGGCGGTTTATAAAAGGCTTAGTAAATAAATTTTAAAAAAAAACTCTTAAATATATACAAATAAAATTCTTCAAAAAAATACAAAACGAAACGATGGTCTATTACAAAAACCAGAACTTACAGATCTATGCCGCTGATGGGTCCTGAATGCCGACCGTTGTCGTGTTAAAGACGCATGTCGTACCTATAGTTTTGTTCATAATAAAGAAATGGGAAGAAATGCATTATATATTGAATTAAATTTTGGTAAAAAAAATATAACAGTTGACTTTATTAAAAATGAATATCATACATATGTTAATTTAGGGATATAACTATTGAAATTATTAGCAAATTGGCATATATATTTTCAATAATTATTTTGAAATACAACATATTTTATTATAATAATAACTGCGGACATACTTCAAAACATAATTATTAAATAAGGGAAGTATTCCTGACACTTGCAATAAAAAAATATTAAATTATTGTAAAGTTTTAACATTTTCAAAACGTTGGTTTATTTCCTTTAAATAAACCGGATACTTTTGATTGCAAATAAAAGCCGTTTAGTAGTTTAAAAATTGTAACAACTCCTTATTTATTTAAAATGTACTACAACCACAAAATTAACTAGTCTCGCAGTGTTTTTTATACACGTTTATAAATTCGCAGAAATACAGACACACTTTAAGGCACTCAGTTGATGTTTATTCGAATAGCGTATCTGATAAACTCACTCACGACTGCAACCATGGCCACTATTTATAAACACGCCATCTCTCGTGAACTTTCTACAATGTTCTTTAACTGTCAAATCTCGTATATTCGAAGTCTAGAGCTTTCGAATTCGAATATACGAGTCGCAGCAAATATTCAGCTTTTATTCAATGTTAATAATACCCACAGATATATTACAGTTTGAGAGGCACTGCTGTTTGAAACTGTAATGCAACTTTAAATCAGTCGTTAAAATCGTTATATTTGAATTCAAGTACAATTTCGTAACACTGCCCCCCGCTTAAGGCTATTCGTCTCGAATAGGCATAGATTCACTTCTCCCATAGGCAGCTAGTCGTTCTAGATGTACGACCTTCATTTTAGATCTCGGGCTCTTTTCTTTCTGTATTATGTACACCAATCGTTTAATTTCTTAATCACCTTGTTAGTCCATCCCAATGGGTTTGTAGATTGGGAGACAGTCCTTTCTTACGTTGTGGGTTATACAGCAGTACATTGGTTGGCCTTCATTAAATCCCTCAGAATTAATTCGCTGCTCGATCGTATCTGGCTTTCATTTTGTCACTGGTCATTTTTATTCGTCTGCGTACGAATTCATGAAGTTCGTTAAGGTCATCTTGCTCTTGGAAAGTGTTTTCATTATTTGTTGATGAGGGCTTAATACGAATTCTAAATCACCAGGCAACTTGAGTTCTGTCCCGAAGACAATTTTTTCAGGTGTTCGAGAGGTTGAGTCGTGAACAGCTGCTCTGTATGCCAATAGAAATTTCGGTATGTATTCACCCCAATCCTTCTGATGTGCACTGACTAAATTCCATAAATTGGCCTTCATTAAATCCCTCAGAATTAATTCGCTGCTCGATCGTATCTGGCTTTCATTTTGTCACTGGTCATTTTTATTCGTCTGCGTACGAATTCATGAAGTTCGTTAAGGTCATCTTGCTCTTGGAAAGTGTTTTCATTATTTGTTGATGAGGGCTTAATAAGAATTCTAAATCACCAGGCAACTTGAGTTCTGTCCCGAAGACAATTTTTTCAGGTGTTCGAGAGGTTGAATCGTGAACAGCTGCTCTGTATGCCAATAGAAATTTCTGATGTGCACTGACTAAATTCCATAAATATTCCTCCAGAGTGCGATTGAATCTTTCGACCATGCCATCAGATTGAGGATGCAATGGCGTTGTTCTAGTTTTTCTTATTCTGTATAAATCGCACATTTCCTTGAATACGGCAGATTCAAAATTTCTACCCTGATCCGAGTGCAACTCCAGTGGAACACCAAAGCGGTACACCCGGTTGTTCACAAATACACTTATAACCGTTTTAGCTTCCTGATTGGGTATGGAATATACCTCTGGCCATTTGCTGAAATAATCCATAACCACTAGAACGTAACGGTTTCCGGCATCACTGACAGGGAAAGGGCCTGCTCATTGCAATCCGCTCGAATGGCACACCTGAGTCATACTGCTGAAGTTGTCCACGACTGCTTCTTACTGGGCCCTTCGCTGCTATGCATTGTGGACAATTGGCTACCCAATCGGCCACTGCCTGCTAACAACCCACCCAATAAAAATGTTGTTTTAGCTTTTCTAAGGTTTTTGTCACACCAAGATGACCACCACTGGTACCGTCATGGAACTCTTTCATTACTTCGTTAATTTTAGAGGATTAGATTTGTTACAATTTTACCAAATATGATTTCATTAATGGATTTTCTGCCGATAATTCATTGCGGATTGGCCTTGTACCTTCTTCTTTTGCCGATATTATTTTCGCCAGTATGGGGTCATTTCTCTGCGCAATCAATCAATCAAGATCAATCTTCACTGGACTCTATATGCATTAGTTGAACAACGATGACACATTCCTTTTCCTCGGCTTTTGCGCAATGCTTGCATCCCACGTTGTAAGACCATATTGAGAGCGCGTCCGCATTGGCGTGTTTCAAACCTTCCGGTGCTCGATGCTAAAGTCATAGCTCTGAAGCCGTGGAAGTGCTGATCATACAAATACTTGTGGAAATGCTTCACACACTCTAATGCTGCCGGGAGTTCACGTCGCGTTACGCAGTAATTTCTCTCAGGCTTGGAAAGTATTTGGCTCCTGCGAAAGCACACGGTCTATTCCGCATCCACTCGCACAAACTTCGCCCCAGGGATGGGATATGCCAAAATTGGTGCTGTACACAACAATTCCTTTAACTGCAGGAATGCCTGTTCTTGAAAATCACTCCACAGGAACGGACTCACCTTCTGGGTTAGCGGCAATACTGGGAAAATTTGGTACAAATCGTCAGTAGTACGTCCAAAGGCCTAGAAAACTGCGCAATTCGTGAAGATTTTTCGGACGAGGCCTATCCTTTACGGCTCGTATTTTATCTTCATCTCTTGATATACCGTCTGCTGTTACGCGATGCCCTAAATACTTAACGTCTTTCTGGAACAATGCTCATTTCTTTACGCTAAGTTTTAGTCCAGCCGCAGATATTCGTTTAAGGACTTTTTCAAGGTTTTTCAGGTGTTCATCGAAGGACTTCCCCATGACAATTATGTCATCGAGGTACACCAAGCATGTCTTCCAGTGAACACTTTTTTTTTAAAAAAAAATAACAAACAGAAATTGCGTAGCGTTTTGCTTGTCTGCAGATACACCCAGAGTCTCTGGCGAGAATCTAACCCGCAACCCTCAGATTAATAGTTCAGCACACTATCGACTGGTCTATCGGGGCACCCGATCATCCATTAAACGCTCGAATGTGGCCGGATCATTGCAGAGTCCAAAGGGCATTACATTAAACTGCCATAATCCATCACTAACACTAAACGCAGTTTTGTCTTTGTCTGAAATGTTTACTTGCCAATAACCACTTTGCAAGTCCAATGTGGAGAATCATTTTGTTCCAGCTAATGTGTCCAGGTTGTCAACAATTCTTGGTAACGGGTAGCTTTCTTTCTATAATCGACGCAAAATCTAGTACTGCCGTCTTTCTTCTTAACTAACACAACAGGCGAGCTCCAAGGACTTGAAGATGGTTTGATTACTCCATTCCGCTCCATTTCGTTAACCGCTCTTTCACCTCACTTCGTTTTGCTATAGGAATACTTCGGGGCGCCTGGTTTATGGGCCTCGCTTCGCCAGTATTTATTTGATGCTTGACAATTGCCGTTCTACCTTGATTTTGACTTTTTAAGGCGAAGACGAAGGTATGTTTCTTCAGGAGCTGTTTGGCCTTATTCCTATCGGGCGGCGCTAATTCCGCTAGTAGTTCGTGTTCTTTGGTGGACTTATTGACAGGTTCCGGGCTTTTCTCTCAATTGATTACCGCCTCTGCTGAAACGCATTGACATATTTCGGAATTTGGCTTAACGACTTTTTCATAGCTGGACAGGTTAAGCACTCTTACCGGAACTATTCTGTTGTTGCAGGGCTTAACGAGGGCTTTTGCAATTATAATATCACTTTTTATTTCTGTTGGTTCTACCACCCCACAATCACACGAGCCCACAATAAAGTTTCTGACTGTGGTGGTAGTTTCTGATGATCGACGGTAACTAGCTTTCTCACTTGAGTCCTATTTTCATATCCGACATCAAGGCGTATTTCCCCATTTCGGCAAATCATAACCTTTTGTCCCTTAGCCAAAGTAATGCCGTGATTAATCATGAAATCAGCACCAATGATTACATCGTCCACAATGTCGGCAACAATAAATACATGATTGACGCTAACGTTGGCAATAGTAATAACACATTTACTTTACCATAGATAGTGCCCGGCTCGGCAGTAGCTGTGCGCAGACTTACCCCACATAATGGTTCAATTGTTTTCTTGACTAAATCGGGCTTGACGATAGACTGTGATGCCCCAGTGTCTATAGTAAAAACGTGCTTCTGACCGTTTATGTACCCACAAGCAGTAAGGTTGCTAATTTTCTGCTGCATTACAGATATGGAGATTGTGGGGCCCTCAGTTGTGGGAGCTAGTTCTTGCCTTGTAGCCTGCTGCCCGTTTCTTAGTGGCGACACGGATCTGGTTCGTTTTGCTCGGTGCTTTGCAGTTTCGCTGAATATGACCAGCTTTTCCGAAGTTATAGCATCTGATCTTGGCTATACCTTGTTTCTCACTAAATGCTTCTAAAATCTTTCTTAAATAGTCGACTATACCTCTCTCATTATAAGCAACAACCTCGACATTTCGCACCTTGCATATTTGCGGCTTAGACATTAATTTCGCTGTTTATTGTGCCAACGCGAAAGAAACGGTTTCTGCAAATGTTGACTTGCGTGTAGCATAAACAGCATGTTTTACATCAGGGTCTCGAAGGCCATTCACAAATGCATCAATCTTGAAAATTTCCAATAACGGATGGTTTTCGTCTGGATATGTAAGCTGCATCAAACGTTCAATTTCCGTCGCAAAGTCTTGTACCGTCTCATTGGGTTTCTGAACTCCACCACGCAATTCTATTCTTACGTTGTAGAGCATCCATTATGTCATCATAACTATTTCTGTTACATATTGGTACGCTTTCAAGAACTATTGTTGCGTTTCCTTTCAAGGCCAAAATCAATTCTATAGCTTTTTCTTCATTGCTCCATAAGTTTCTCTTGGCAAATTGGAACTTGAAAACGTTAAATGGTGTGCTGCCATCAAAACTAGGAGCCTTTAATCTACTGGATGCTTTTGGAATAATTCGCACCGGTCCATCTTGGCATTGAAGATTATTAATTTTTATTTCTAGATCGTGTAGTTTGTTATCAACGTCCTTGGCTATTTCATTCTCTAAATCGGACAGCTTTTTATCAACTTTATCAACGACTTTGGCTTATATATCTAAGCAGCTCTCTAAGTCGGACACCTTTTAGTCAATGCAATCCACTCTGCTGTTTATTTTTAAGGGTTTTTAAGGGTTTAGAAGTTACAGATTTATTTCCCTCTTTTTTTTCTCATACCACTGTGCGCCGCTTGAATTCATATATCAGCCTCTTTTGCAATTCCGCCTTATTGCCAGTTGTAGGTAACTCCAACTTACTCATAATAGCAGTTAAGGAACATTATGCAACCAGTCATTAAATACGTTATATTTGAATTCAAGTACACTTTCCTAACAATATATTAAACTAGAGTTTCTTCGGTTTTTACTTTTAATTTATTTTCAGTAGAAAAATTAAAAATTTAGAAATGAACAAGTAAGTGCGCTATATTCGGCTGTGCCGACTCTATATACCCTTCACCAAATTATACTTCAAAATACAAATTTTAAATATTTTTAGATAACAAAATTTATTTTTTTTCCAGTGGTTTGGAATTATTTTAAATTTTTTTAAATTTAAATTTTTTTATTTTTTTTAAATTTAAAAAAAAAAATTTTGGTTTTTAAAATTTTTTTTTTGGTGAAAAAAAATTCGGTTTAAAAAATATTTTTTCCGATTTTGACCCATTATAGGTCCAATTTACTATGGTCGTTACGTCGTATGGTGGTATACGTCGTTGCAGAGGTCTTTGAAATATCTATCATTAGATATCCATATTGTCTATATTAATGTCTTAATAATTCGGATATATGTAGGTCAAAAATCGAGGTTGTAATATTTTTTCCTCATATCTCAGCTATTTGTGGACCGATTTTGCTGATTTTAAATAGGAAAATTCTCGAAAGCATGTCTGACAGAATTATTGAAGATTTGGATCCAGAAGATATCTGGGGTCTTCAGAAAATTTATTTCAACAGACAGATAGACGGACATGGCTTAATCGACTCTGCTATCTATAAGGATCCAGAATATATATACTTTATAGGGTCGGATAATTATATTGTGGAAATTACAAACGGAGTGACAAACTTATATATACCCTTCTCACGAAGGTAAAGGGTTTAAAAACAATATTTTTCATTCAATGATTCATCTAATTTCTCTAAAAATTAAAATATCTTAAGATTTATTAAAATTGTATTACAATAATTGCTTCAGATGATGTGGCAGTAGGCTACCTATCGCAAGCTAGGGAAACCTGTTAATAAAGAATGACATAAACTCATTTAAAAATATTGATCATACGAGTGTTTCATGAAAATTATACTTCAAATTACTGTTTATTTATTTAATTTTAAAACAATAATGCAACATTTTAAGTATGTATGGAGGACCTGCTGGCGCGGAGTGCTTTTAAGTCCCCTTTGTGAATTAATACTAATTCAGGATAACATGTCTCTAGTTTCATGTTAATTGATTCATTGTAAAGTGGATTCTATCTCAATACCCACATTTCGTATTTCCACTCAGCATCATGATTTTGGGTCCACTATTATATATAATGCTAAAGAAAGTACCACTAAAGTCACATTTTGTGAATTCTAAATTTTTCAGGTCGAAAAAACGATCAATTGTAGTTTTGTAAGCGAAGTTTTTGCTGGGAGACTAGCAAACGGGTATAGTTGTTGGTTCGACTCGTGGCTGCGACTTATTTTTTTTTTTTGCAAATACAAAATTCTATAAATAACTCTACTAACAAAACAACTTATTTCCGGCCAAAATATAAAGGATTACTTTTGGGACATCGCGAACAAAAATAATGACTTCTTTCTGTAGAAAAATAAGTAGTCGAATCGTCAAATTCTCCTTATTTTTCGGCTTATTTGTAAGTAAAGTTTTTGCTGGGATCTCGACTTCTGATATGAAAAACGTTGCACAATGCCGTTTAAGAGTAACTTTAGTGACAATACAGACTTTAAATCAAATAACAGCGCACAGTGAAATAGACAAACAAAGAGGGAAATAAATCTGTACGCAAATAAGAAGTGCTGTCAAGTTTTGAATTTGGACCACAAGGCCCCACCAGGAGTGCGGCCAGGGGTCCTCAAAGTAGGACAGCTCGGGTATGTTAAATTTTTAAAACGATTCTATTTCTTCGTCTAAGTTCCGATTTCAAAAACCTCAATGTAGCTATCAATTATCTCATATAACTTAGGAGATATTCGCATTTGAAAATTCAATTTTCAAAATGTGTACCCACCCTACTCCAGGTTTTTCCCGATTTTCTTAATTTTTCTTTTATTGAACTAACAACAAATATGTTTGTCAAACAAAAAATAATTGTTTAAAAATCGTGACGGCCTCCAAAGTTATATGTATTTCAATTTAAATATTTTAATAAAGGCGAATTTTCGCTAGTTTCTGCTTTTTTGAAATATTTAAAAGCGTGACAATTTCAAATCAAAATCACTGGTGAAAGAGCAAGTTGACCTAAGAAGGTCAATGGCCATTTTTTGAATAGTTATTAGTTATTTTGCGAAAAATTAAAAAAAAATTATATTTTTGAAATTTCCTTAGCACAATTTTTATTATTTTTTCTAAAATATGTCACGTTCGAAACATTGAAGGAGTAGTTATGAAAAAAGATTTTCGTTTTGATACATTAGGACGAAAATGTGCATGATAGGAGTAATAATAAGTTTTTTGAAAATACCATTTCTCAAAATGTTTGTTCTGGCATCAATTTTTGGTGAACTGGATAAAAAGGTTCTTTTTAAGGCTTTTAAAAATATGAAATATTGGTTTCAAGTGAAAGGTCTTTGGTCACACAATTTTTTTGGAGCTACCCCACTGACATATATTTAATTTGATTCTCAAATAATGAAATAATACAATTTTCAAAGGACTTTTTAAATTGTTTGTATTGATGAATCAAAACAAAGTTTGTATTATTTCTGCCACAAAATAATTTGCAAAAATATATAAGTTACCACCCTTCTGGCTCCCAACGTGTTAAACAAATTGCAACACGCGCATGACACAAATGCGATTCTGCATTTTATGTTAGCTGCAACCGGACACCACCAATTAATTATGCGCGTGTGGACAATTTAGTGTGTAAGAATATTTTAATAAATTATTGGTAAGCATATTTTAACTTAAAATTAAGTTTATATTAATTGTTATTGAAATTATCAGTTCAGTTCAATTCTAGGACGCGAACGTAATAAAGCTTACTTTTGTAGAATACTAATTAATAAATTCGGTGTTTTATTGAATTAGCAAAGGTGAGTTGGGTCCCATGGGTGACCCAACCCTTATTTTACACAAAAATATAAAAAATAAAGATAAAGAATTTCCCATTTGTAGTCCCATGGAGTGTGCGACTGACACTTGCCCATATGTAGTTTTCATTGGAAATATTTTTCTGTTTGTGTCTAAAAATAAACTTACCATTTCAATATTTTTCTTATAAATTGCAGGTACCGGAATTTTGTTAGAATTTGATTTAACTTGGCGAATAATATCGTTAATCATTTCGATGAATGCATTATTTTGACATTGAGAAAGTAAATCCTGTGCAATCTGAAAATATATAAAAGAAATAATAATTTTGTTAGCTGAATTTATTACAAAATGTTTATGAGAGTTGCATAATTGGAACCAATTGTGGCCTATTTGCTAGGTTTCTGTCAGTGTTTCGAAGAACAACTAAAAGCAGTCGCATTTTACTAAATAGTTAACTTTTTACATGGTTACTGCAAACAGATGACTGTGCACACAGTTTTCAACTCTACCGAACTGATTACACGACTAAAGGTACGGTCAGACACAGCTAATATTTGACGTTTATCGTCAAATATTTCATTGCCTGAATCTGACCACAAATAAAATTTAGAGCAAACAACAAAACAGATGATTTTAGTCAAACAAAATTATTTGTCGGCACACAAAATATTTTCTTAATGTGAACAAAGTGTGACCACTAGCTATATAAATACTTAAAAAATATATAATTTGATCTTGCAAATATTTTTAAGGTTAAAGCACTTATTTCGAATTCTAAAGCAATTATTTTATTAAAGTTTTAATGAATTTTGTTATCATATAGTGAATTTAATTTTTCACGTTTTTGTTTGACCAAACTGCTACGAAAAAGAATCAGTAAATTTATTTGCCGTGTGGTCACACTATATCAAAAGCTACGTATACACGGTTGTCATATTCTTACAATATTGCCAGAACATGCTCATAAAATGGTTAACACAACCATGAGAACTTATGTTGAAACATATGGGTGTTAACCATTTATTGAACATTTTCTGACAATATTGTAAGAATATGACAACCGTACGTAGCTAAATACTTTCATGGAATAATTGTTTGATCAAAGAGAGAAAAACAGAAAATTATTTGCTCAGTATGGCGGAAAAATAAGAGGAGTTTATTTAAATATTTTTGGTACTAAAATAAAGATACAAATTCACTATTTTTTTTTAACATAAATATATGTATATTCAATATTTCTTTAAAATTTTTTATTTAAATTATTTTCACTAAATAATTGCATAAATAAATGAAGTCTTCTTCTTCACGTAAAAGTCATTCAGCATAGGATGACATACTGGGAGAAAAACTAATTGAAGACATGAAGTCTATGTTGCGATTTCTGCAATTTTATGCGATTTATATTTTAATACGTTTAATATAGTCTGATGTTTGATTATTTTTTATTTATACATGGATTTTGTCTATTTTCAAAATTTAAAATTGCTCATATGTACATATGGAATATTAACTGAAATTTTATACAGATTGAATTTTAAATAAAAAAAAATTTTGTATACATACTTAAATAGTATGAATCGATTGTAATTAAAAAAATAATACTTAAACGTAGAGTTGGGTTTATTACAATGATGTCCATTTCATTGTGCTTTCGCGCTGAGTAACAACACACATATTCTTATTCTCTTTAAAAGAGCATAACAAATGTCTCATTTTTTTAGAAATTCATTAAGCATTATTGTTGGTTGGTTTTTGGACGAAGCATAGCAAACACACGCGTTTCAATTACAATTGAACGCAAAACAACAAAGTCAAAAATAAATAAAAAATTTGAGAGAATTTCGGCCGTATAATGTATATCTTTTATTTCCTTAAAATTTAAATTATATTCTTTTAATAAATTGGTTATATCTGGCAAAAATTCTAAATCTAAACATTCTTTATTTTGTTCTTATTTTAAGTGTTTGACATTATGTTTGCTGGGTAGCTCTCTCACCAATACATCTTCATTTTTATTTTTGAACATCACTGGTTTATTAGCTCAGTGAAGTGACCGCTCTTTTCAGCTCAGCTCACTGAAATGAACTAGGTCGCTCTTTTAGCTCATTAGCTCAGTATCCCAGCGGTAAATGAAACAAAGTACCTAGATAATAATCGATAACGTCAGGATGATATTCTAAGCGATCAATCTAAGTACTTAGAGTATAATCTGTGCGTAATCCAACACATCATGTACTAATTATAACTTCGATTACGATTTAAGCGGATAGTCAGCAGCTATTTATTTATTTTTGTTTTGTTTTTTATTTTTCACTAAAAATAAATAAACTACCGTTTCTTTCTTGTTTATACTTGAAAAACAAAATCGATAAAATTTATATTTATGTTGTAAGTGAAGGTGTTGATTTTAGTGCCGTAAAAATTATAAATAAATTAAATGAAAATTTAAGGTTTTTTCTCCAGAAATTTATATATGAAAATATACAAAAGTATTCCTTCAATTACGAAATCAGTATGCATGGTACTATTCCTTAACTTGCAAATGCAAATAGGATTGTAATCTACATTTATTACATTTTAATTTGCAAGTCTTTATAGGCGTATCATCAAGTTCGCTTAGAACTCCGCTTTTAATGTAAACTAAATAGTAGTGACACCTACTGATATTGTGGCTTACACTCTAAGCGAGAGCACACCGATTATACAGCCTATGACACTTTTATGTTAAATCTAAGTGGGAAAATAAGCGAAAGAATCACCAATGACTGCTACGAAATATTGCTTAGATAAGCGCTTACGTAATGTGTATTTTTACCGCTGGGAAAACAAAACCGCTCAGTTGAAAACGCTCAGTGCTGAGCTGAAAACGCTCAGTATGATGAATGATTCACTTCGCTCAGTTGAGTGAATAGCTCAATTGACCTAGGTCATTCATGAGCTACACAACTCTACTTAAACGGTATGATCTGTTTAATTTTTTATTTTTACTGCAGAAGAAGAATATCAAGCCTTGAATTATAGTCAAGCAATTGAATTACAGTTGTATTACACTTTATTTCAATGGCATTCTCCAGTAAAAAGGAAACATAAATTCAAGCCATATGTTTTTTGTTTGAAAAATATTTAATATTTCAAATATTTTTCAAGTATAAAACATAATTACATTTCCATTCTATTTCAATTATGAATTGTGATAGTAATATAATTTAATAAATAAACATTTAATAATTATATTATTAAATTGTTCAAGCTTGTGTTCTTTTCTCGATTTGTTTTCATTATTTAGCGATTTTTAATTTAAGATATAGCAACACTACTTTTGCGATAACACATGATGCAACAGCTGTTATTTGACGCTGTTTGATCTTGCAAATGAATTGCAAGATCAAATAAAAAATTACCCAAAATGTAGGAAAATATTTGCTGTTTAGTATGTTCAAATTAAAAACATAAAATATTTGACGTTTAAATAAAAGTACTGAAATTTCACAATTATTTTAATTGTAAAGCAAAATCTGGTAATATTTTACTTTCTAGAAATGTCTTTTTTATTGATGAAAGAAATTAAAGTTGTTTTGCAGCTTTATTTAATAATTATTTAGAACAAATATTACCATAAATGTGACCACAAGACAAATATATTTTCCCCTTTGTGTGTTTGATAGTATTTCGGTGTAATTTGATTAAACAAATATGGCAAATAAATGTGTACAGTGTGAACACAAAACCAACCCATGAATTATTTGATGTAGTTTTGATCAAACACATGAAACATCTTGTGTTAAATAATTTGCGTAGTCTGACCCTACCTTTAGTTGTCCGAACCATTCGGTGAACCATATTCATATTTATAACATTTAATGGTTACAGTAACTAAAATATTGTTTAAATTAAAACAACAATTATATGTTTACGACAACAATATATTGTTACAACGTACATAGTATAGTTGTCGTAACCATGTCGAAACATGTTTTTTCTCTGTGTGTATACTCTCTAAAATATTTGTTGAATCGTAGAGTAAATATAGAGGAACCTCTTAAGCGTAATCGTCCAGTCTACTACAATCTGTCTTGAAGATTTTCATCGAAGCTTAGTGATTTCGTCGATATACTCACCCCCTAGATTTTCAATTACAGAAAGTCAATATAATAGATTTTTTAAATCACTGATTACCCCTGAAGGTCGTGTTTTGTTTGATACAATTCCTAAATTGGGTTTGAATGTGATTTCGAGCGGCCAACCTACTTACTGACCCACGAAAACTACCGGATGTTATTGATTTTAGCGTGATGGAAAATATCCCTAGAGAAATGATTCAAATTGTATCCTCGCTGGAACTATCTTCAGATCACTCACCCACCATTGTTACTTTATTGAGCCCCCGAGAAATTGTATCCCCGACTGGTAATTTACCGATGGCAGGCACAAGAATAAATTGGCTCAAATATAAAAAATACCTCACATACACATTGCTTGGAAAACATACCGCTAAGAATACCAGAAAACATCGATCACTCTCTTATAAATTTCGATAAAAATCTCAAACTGGCTCATTATGGCGAGCAATAAAAAATCTTAAAAGACCTGTCATATGTAAGCCCCCCTTGCGAAATTCAAGTGGTTGTAGGGCAAGAAATTATACTGAAAAAGGGAATCTGTTTATTAACCATTTGAAAAAAGTATTTGCACCGAACACATCAAACGAAGCAATTGAGTTGCCACCTGTTGTACCCCATTTTGGAGCAGCCGTACCCCTACGTTTTGAGATTCGAGAGATCGAAAAAGTTGACTTAAATTCCAAGAAAGCGCCTGGTATTGACAAAATCATTATTTTTAATGCTATACTTGAATATTATCCTCCAGAATGGAAGGTTTCAGTGGTTACCATGATACCCAAGCCGGGAAAAGATCAAACAAAAGTAGAATCATACAGACCCATCGGCCTATTGTCTAATATATCAAAGTTAATTTACCCGCAAACACACATAAGCTGTTGGGAAGCTATTTAATTGGTCGAACATTTAAGGTTAAAGAAGGAGACTTTTTAAGTACTGCACAACCCATTGATGCTGGAGTCCCTCAAGGCAGTATCCTGGGACCCTTTTTATATTTGATATATTCGTCTGATATGCCAACTAACAATCGCACTCATACATCAACATTTGCTGATGATACTGCTATTCTAAGCATTCATGAAAACCCTCAAGAAGCGTCTCGTTACTTACAAAATCACATATTTGAATTAGAAAAATGGTTAAAACAATGGAAAATTAAAGACAACGAGCAAAAATGTACATACATAACATTTACATTGCGTAGAGAATCATGCCCCCCTATTCACAGTAATAACCAAACAATAATTCAACAATCGGAAGTGAAATACCTCGGAATACATCTCGATCTTCGCCTTACATGGAAAAGTCATATAGATGCAAAGTTGACTCAAATGAAATCGAAATCCATTCAAATTAATTGGCTTATTGGCAGAAACTCTACGCTTAGTTTAGATTGTAAACTACTACTTTATAACATGATCATAAAACCGATATGGTGTTATGGCATACAGCTATGGCGCACGGCCTCAGCGTCAAATGTAGAAAAGATCCAAAGACGCCAAAACATGTTTCTAAGAATGATCACAGTTGCCTCCTGGTATATCAAAAACGCGAATATACACAAAGATCTAAACGTGCCCATTGTAAAAACTGAAATCTCGAAAAATGTACAAAAATATTTTAAAAAAACTTGAAGTTCACCCAAACCCGCTGGCCCGCAACATATTAGATAACCGTGGCAGCAGACCTAATCTAGAAGGAAGAATGCCAATTTAACCAAAACAACCATGACTACAAAATTTTTTCGTCCGGCACTGGCTGGACTAATTAAATAACAATTATTAGATATAAGATTTTAACCACTTATTTTTAGTTCATTAAATAATGAAGATACAATAAATAAATGAAAATGAAAACAAACAGCATGCCACGCACACAATTGACAATATTTATACCCTTCAGCTTCGTGAGAAGGGTATATATAAGTTTGTCATTCCGTTTGTAATTTCTACATTTTTCATTTCCGACCCTATAAAGTATATATATTCTGGATCCTTATAGATAGCGGAGTCGATTAAGCCATGTCCGTCTGTCTGTCTGTCTGTCTGTCTGTCTGTCCGTCTGTCTGTCTGTCTGTCTGTCTGTTGAAATCAATTTTCTGAAGGCCCCAGATATCTCCGGGATCCAAATCTTCAACAATTCTGTCAGACATACTTTCGAGAATTTTGCTATTTAAAATCAGCAAAATCCGTCCATAAATAACGGAGATATGAGCAAAAATCCGAGACAACCTCTGAAAATTTCATCAAAAAACACAATGTATTGCATGCTTTGACAAAAAAACAACAAAACGTATGCTTGGGTGTGCAAGCTTTGTGTATTTGGTTTTTTTTTTTGTTTTTTGTTTCTTTTGGCGTTGTTGTTGTTTTTTATACAACTAAACGTTTGTTTGGTTGTGTGTTGGTTTTTTTGACAAAAAATCAACAAATCGTATGTTTGAATGTGCATGCTTTGCGTATTTTGTTTCTTTTGGCGTTGTTGTTGTTTTTTATACAATTAAACGTATGTTTGGATGTGTGTTGGTTTCATTGCCTTGCGTATTTTGTTTTTTCTTTTGGTGTTTTGTTTCGTTTGGCGTTGTTTTTTGTGTTCTTGATAAATTTATTTGATTTGTATATACTAATTATAAAAAATAATAATGCATCCACAACAAAGGTGAAGGGTATATAAGATTCGGCATAGCCGAATATAGCACTCTTACTTGTTTTATATAATTTTTTTGGCTACTTTAGTTTTAATGTGTCTACTATTGAATGGCATTAAAATTTTTGAGTTAACAATAGACTTGCCACCTTTTGAAATTTCCAAAACGGGATACCACTAAATGATCAGAGAAAAATTCAAACATTCGTTTATAATTATTATCCTATTTTATTTATTAAAATCAACAATAACACATGAATTTTAATTCTGTAAAATATGGAGAACTATCACTGTGACTTTATACAAGCCAATTTCTTATTCATAGTATGAAATAAATACTATGACGTGTTTTTTATTCGCTCCGCGATTTAAGTGGTTTCAGTGAAAATTTAAATAAAAAGGAAAAATTTAGCGATTGGACGGAAAAAAAAATATATTTCTCTAAGTGTTTAATATAAACAAACAAAAAAAATATACAATATAACAAAAAAATAGAAATTTGTTTAAAAGTGCTTTGTTTATTTTCTTTTTTCAAATTTCGTTAAATTGCTGTGAGCATATGAACTCTCATAATGAGAGTAGACTCAGTTTAAACGGTAGAAATGCCTACATATTTTTGAACGGGGAGGTTGAAAATAGAAGTGCTAACAAAAATATAAGAGATCCAGACCAAGGCGAATTAATACAAGGTGGTGTTAGTTCTACAAAAACAACGATTGGTCTTAACAAATGTCAAAAAACCAAAATGAAAAATTTAACAAATAAGTATTTAAACTTAATATAGTGTAGATAATTGAATAGTGAGGGCTTTACTTATTTATGTAAACAATAAATATTTTGTTAATAAGCTTAGAATATGTAGATATTTAAATATAAAAACATGATTTGACAATTGTTAGAACCAAAAAGCGAAAAAAAAAATTATCAGCTGTTTGACTGACTCCACCTTGTATAAATTCGCCTTGATCCAGACTTTAACAAAAATTATTTAACCGCCAAACCGATTGAGAGAGCGCGCTCTTGTTCCCCCGTGATACAAATACATGAGAACAATATTGCACACACATCATCACCTAGTAATGCTTGTTTAGAACAAAGCATAAAAGAAAATAAAAAGTGTTCTGGTACAACAACAAATACTGCAGTAGATATAACAGAGTCGACAATGATAAATACACAAGCTTATGATAATCCACTAACAACACCTAGTGAGAGTTTTAATGTATTTAACACTGAAAATACCGTGATGGAAGATAATGGAACATCAAGTGGTGCTATACCTAAGGTTGGAAATAAGATAAGTAAAACTAAATCTCCAGTTCAAACAGGTATGCTTAGATATATAAGAATTAATAAGCGAAATTTAAGTCCCCAGAAAAGTCTGCCTTCTGAGAAGAAGCAAAAAAGTAACCGTTTTGCTCTCTTGAGTGAGGAAGATTCTAATCGTCAAAAAAATGATGATAAATCCATCCGTAAACCGTTAAAACCACCACCAATATTCCTTCGTGAAACTAGCTCTAATAGCTTAGTGAAATCATTTATTGAACTCATTGGAAAAAATAATTTTCATATTGTTCCAATAAGAAAAGGAGGTGTGCAAGAGACAAAAATAGTTGTATACACTGAGGATTGTTATAGAAAAATTTCTCAACACCTAAATGACAGTAAGAAAAACTTTTATACATATCAACTTAAGAGTTGCAAGGGCTTGATAGTGGTCATAAAAGGTATAGAGTCCAGTGTAGATACAAACGAAATCAAGGAGGCCCTGGAAGAATTGGGCTATCAGACAAAGAATGTAGTCAATATCTTTAATAGAGACAAGGTTCCTCAGCCAATGTTTAGGGTTGAGTTAGAGCCTGATGATAGGAAATTAAAAAATAATGAAACTCACCCTATATACACTCTAAGATATTTGTTGAATCGTAGAGTAAATATAGAGGAACCTCTTAAGCGTAATCGTCCAGTTCAGTGTAGTAATTGTCAGGAATTTGGACATACACGTAATTATTGTACCCTACGCACAGTATGTGTTGCATGCGGAGGCCTGCACTCTTCGTCACAATGTGATATAGTTGAGAATGGTCTCAGTAGGAAATGTGGTAACTGCGGTGGAGATCATTCCGCTAATTATCGCGGATGCCCGGTCTACAAGGAGTTACTAAAAAGATTAAGAGAGAGGCAAAAGCTGTTGAGAGGTGAAATAGTTGAATCAACTCCTACAAATTCGGTATCTACATCTAGACCACTAAGCTCTGGAGTAGATTTTTCAAATGATAAAATAAATGCGGCTCATCCAGTATCACAGGAAAATGGCCAGGGAGCTACAATTAATGCTGGAGCCAGCTCATACGCCAGTATTTTAAAAACGGGTTATCAAAAGCCAAAAGTCCCCAAAAATATGGGAGGGTTGGAAAACCTTATGCAAACACTTACTGAGAATATTTCCTCTCTTAATCAAAATATGACTAACTTCATGTCATCCATGCAAAACACAATACAAGAGCTTCTGAGAGCACAGAACCGAATGATTCAAATTCTATTAACAAGAAAATGAATTTTTTGAAGATATGTTTCTGGAATGCAAATGGTTTAAACCAGCACAAATCGGAAATTTCCCATTTTATGTTAAATAAAAGCATCGATGTGATGTTAATTTCGGAGACACATCTTACAAATAGATATAACTTTAATATATCAGGATACTCATTTTATTACACAAACCATCCGGATGGTAAGGCACATGGCGGTACCGGTATCATAATTAGAAACCGATTGAGACACTATGCCCTAGAAGCGTTTTCAAAGGATTATATGCAAGCAACATCTATTCGCCTTGAATACCCAGCTGGAGACCTAACTCTGAGCTCTATATATTGCCCACCACGTTTTTCGATGACCAAGGAAAAATTTGAAGAATTCTTTATAACACTAGGAGATCGGTTTCTGGCATGTGGAGACTACAATGCCAAACATACATATTGGGGTTCGCGATTGGTAAATCCCAGAGGTAGACAGCTGTATAAAGCTCTAGTTGATCGCAAAAATTGCTTAGATTTTGTGTCTCCTGGACACCCAACTTATTGGCCAACTGATCCTAGAAAAATTCCTGATCTAATAGACTTCGCCATATGCAGAAATATTATTCGGAATGCAATATCCACAGAAATATCCTATGATCTATCTTCTGACCACTCTCCTGTAATTATTAATTATTGTGAGAGACCCAACACCCCAAGATTTCCTAAGGACTCTTTGTATTTTAAGACAAATTGGCTAAAATATAGGAAATATATCAGCAGTCATATCCACACAAATCCTAATTTACAGTGTGAGGAAGACATAGATAGGAACGTTAATGACTTCACGTCATTGATTGTTATGGCTCTGGAACACTCTAGGTGCCAGATCCCTCCAAAAACTAATACGCCTATTTCAAGTTCGGATATTGAAAGACTTCTTCTCGAAAAGAGAAGACTCAGAAGAGAATGGCAACATAATAGATCACCTGCTGCAAAGCAGAGGCTGTCCGCAGCAGTACGAAAACTGAAAAGAGCCCTTCATTTAGAGGAGGATCGCATAAACGAAAAATATGTTAAAAGTTTGACGAGTACAAAATACACAAATTTCTCTCTTTGGAAGGCAACGAGGAACATTAAGCCACCGGTAGAGGCACAAAGCGCTTTAAGAAAAGCTGACGGAACCTGGGCACGAAGTGCTATAGAAAAAGCCTCAGTATTTGCTGAACATTTAAGTGAAGTATTTCAACCCAACTTCACGGCAAATGAGTTTGAACTAGAAGAACTGCCAGCTTCAACAATGGCTAATGCAGCCCAATTCGATATTAGTCCTGAGGATGTTAATAGAGTAATTAAAAATAAATTAGACCGGGATATGATTTAATAACGCCATCAATGATTAAGAACCTACCAAATGTGGCAATAATTGTGCTATCTATATTGTTTAATGCGATCTTGAAACTAGGAATTTATCCAAAAAATTGGAAAATTTCTCAAATAATCATGATACCTAAACCGGGTAAAGATTTAACCCTGCCATCTTCTTATAGACCTATTAGCCTACTCCCTTGTTTGTCGAAGTTATTCGAAAAAATATTCCAGGAAAAGATAATACCTTTTTTGAATGATGGAAACATTATCCCAGTACACCAATTTGGTTTCCGTGAACATCATGGCACCATTGAACAGGTCAATCGTTTAACTGGAGAGATTCGAAAATCTTTTGAATTAAAGAAATATTGTTCTGCCATCTTTTTAGACGTTGCTCAGGCTTTTGACAAGGTATGGCATAAGGGTCTAATACATAAAATCAAATGTTTACTACCACTATGTACTCATAAATTGCTGGAGTCTTATTTATCGAATAGACTTTTCGGAGTTAAGTACAATGATTATGTGACGAGAGAATGCAAGATTGGAGCTGGCGTTCCACAGGGAAGTGTACTAGGACCTACGCTATATTTGATTTACACCTCCGACCTCCCTACGTGCGATAAACTAACAATTTCAACATTTGCTGATGATACCGCCATTATTAGCTCAGACGAAAACCCACTCATGGCATCTAGTCAACTACAGAATTACCTCGTACGTGTGGAGTCATGGTTGAAAAACTGGCGAATAAAGGTAAATGAGCTGAAAAGTAAACATGTTACGTTCGCTCTAAGGAGAGGAAATTGCCCACCTGTCACACTCAACAACGTTAATATACCGCAGTCTGATTATGTCACCTACCTTGGTATTCATCTAGATAGACGGCTTACTTGGCGCCGACACATAGAAACCAAGAGACTTCACATGAAGTTAAAAGCCTCTAGCTTTCATTGGTTAATCAGTGACCAATCAAAATTAAGCCTTGAATATAAAGTCATCCTGTATAAGACCGTTTTAAAACCAATTTGGACATATGGAATTCAATTATGGGGAATGGCTAGCAACACCAGTATTGATCTTATACAGAGGGCCCAATCTAAAATTCTTAGGACCATGACGGGAGCACCATGGTACATAAGAAATGAAAACATCCACAGAGACTTAGAAGTGACATTGGTAAAGGAAGAGTTCGAGAAAGTCCGTGAGAAATATATTGTGAAGCTGCGAAACCATCCCAATACGCTTGCAAGACAACTTGTGCAGACCCAAACCCGATCCAGGCTCCGTAGAGCAGATCTACCACCCCGCTAAGATGAGTGACAGTTTACCATAATGGCTCTCTTGCTGAAGAGCAAATAGTTTTAATTTTAGTTATAAGATTTAAATACTTATTGTAAGGTCAAAATAGACAGATTCAATAAATCAATAAAACGTTAAAAAAAAAAAAAAAAATCTTATCTGTGTATGAAGTCTAACCAAAAATGGGACGATATTGTCGACTGTGATAGAGATTGGACGTGTTCTATTTTTTACTCCAAGTTAATTCGTTATCCTAATGTTTTTATCGGGAAATAAATATGAATTACACCTGTTTTTTATTAACGCGAATAGACGCTTATATTTTAATAATATTAAATAAAAAAAATCAAAACATAAACTAAAATACAAATAAGTAAAGAAAATTCTTTATTTCTTTTTTTTAACCTTTTTTGTACATTATCATTAAATAAAGATCAAGAGTGTTAACTAAATTATTTACAACTACTCTTAAATGAGTCTCTTAAACGAAAACAGTGAGCGAAGGTTGAGTGTAAACGGCAGAAATGCATATGTAACAGATAATGCAGATGAAAAAAATATAAACAAAACAAACAGAAGAATAGATGACAGCTTGTTTTTAACCGCCAAGCCGGTTAACCGTGCTCGTTCTTGTTCCCCCGCATTGTCAAAAACTAATGATTGTCAAACAAAAGAAAACCCAACAGCTGTTAATCTAGAGTTACCAAAAAATACAAATACTTTATTTACGCCTGAAAGTATGCTAGCAATATCAGCTTCAGAAACGAAATCCACCACACCGACTACAATTAAAATTAACCCATTAAGCGGCGCAATGCCCAAGATTAGTCAACCATTAAATAAAGATAGCAAATCCCAAATACAGGTTGGAATGGACCGGTATGTTACAGTATTAAAAAGGGCACGAAGTCCCAAGTCTTCGAAAGCGGCACCCTTGGCTAAATTATATAAGGATAGTGAACCTGATAGACTAAATAATGAAAATCGTTTTTCTATTCTGGAATGTGAAACAGATGAACCAGTAAATAAAATTACCTCTATAAAACCACCCCCAATTTACTTGAGAGAAAATAATTCAAACTCACTGGTTCAGAGCCTGATATCATTAATAGGTGAGAACTCTTTTTACGTTATCCCAATCAAGAAAGGCACGATTCATGAAACTAAAATACAGGTCAATAGTGAAAACGATTATAGAAAGGTTGTAACAGTTTTGAAACTCAAAAGAAAAGTTTTTACACTTATCAGCTGAAAGGAAGCAAGGGTCTACAAGTTGTAATAAAGGGTATTGACTGTAATGTTGAACCACTCGAAATAAAGCAAAGCTTAGAATATAAAGGTTTTAAGACAAAAAAATGTGATAAACATTAGAAATCGCGAAAAAAACCCCCAACCACTCTTCCGTGTTGAACTTGAACCCGGTGACATAAACCTGAAAAAAATGAAACACATCCCATATATAACCTGAAGTACTTATTGCATCGTAAAATTACGGTAGAAGAACCACATAAACGATTTGGCCCCGTCCAATGTATGAATTGCCAAGAATATGGACACACCAAGGCGTATTGCAAATTGCCACCCGTATGTGTTATTTGTGGAGAGTTGCATAACACATCCCAATGTAACAAATCCAAGGATGATCCTAAAATGAAAAAATGCAGCAATTGCGGAGGTAACCACACAGCGAACTACAGGGGTTGTCCTGTCTACTCAATTGTTAAAAAATTACAAAGCCATAAACCGAAGATTTTCCCCGCTCAGCCATTAAATAACATCAATATGAACTACCCCCTGTTGCAACAGACATATGACAACAAAGAAACATATGCTAATGTACTAAGAAACAACCAAACTCAGACGCAAGTCCGTCAACCACAAAACCAAAATATGAACCCAGAGGTAAGAGAGCAAACGCCAATTTTTAATTTTACCAGACTAGAATCTACAATAGAAACTCTTGTGCAATCTGTACTGTTACAAGACCATATACTCGACATAGAAAGGTGGTTAAAACAATGGAGAATAAAAGTAAAGGAGCAAAAATTTATAAATCTTACATTCACATTGCGTAGAGAATCGTGCCCTCCAATCCTAATAAATAATCATATAATACCTCATCAAACTGAAGTTAAATATCTAGGTCTGCATCTAGACCGACGTCTTACCTGGAAAAAGCATATAGATACGAAATTGACTCAAATGAAGTAAAAATTACTACAAATTTACTGGCTAATTGGTAAAAACTCGAGATTGAGTTTAGATTGCAAACTTTTGCTGTACAGCTCAATAATAAAACCCATATGGTGCTATGGAATTCAATTATGGGGCACGGCCTCAGCTTCTAATATTGAAAAAATTCAAAGATTCCAAAATAAAATATTACGAATGATAACAGCAGCGCCTTGGTATGTGAGAAATATTAACATTCATAAGGACTTAGGTGTCTCCCTGGTGAAAAATGAAATAAAAAAACAAGCGGAGTCATATTTTCAAAAGTTAGAAGTTCACCCAAACCCACTTGCACGAACATTAATGAGAAGTAATGGCTACATCCGACTAAGAAGAAGGAATCCAACAGACCTGCGCTAATGATAGGATCTATAAATTAAACAAAATTTTTCGTCCAACTGTGGTGGGACGTAAATAAAAAAATAATATTTAGATAGTTCACATTATTTTGTGAAGATACAATAAATAAAATATGAAATAAAAAAAAAAATAGATAGTAAATAGTTATTTTCGAATATCTGCAGAACTATAATTGTGGCAGTCTTAAAATTTTGCCCTAATATCACCCTACATAGCTTGGGTGAAAATGTTATTGTGTTAGTGGGAGTGGCATCTCTCATACAAAGTAAATATGAGAGGTATGGTCGGTCAAGCCCCTACACTAAGTAAAAGAGCAAAATCATTTTTCATTTAAAATTTCAATAATTTATATTTTTGAGTGATTTTCGGAAGCTGGCCTTATATGGGAGCTATGGCCAATTACGTCGTATTGCGTACCCTGACTTAGAACCTAAATTAAAATGCAACAATGAAATTAAGCACACTAAAATACAACCTTGTTTTTAATAAATTTGATGACGTGGTAAAAAATTAATTCTTTTGCAATAAGAAATCGAAGACTCGTCACTTATTGACAGTCAGTTTCAAGTAATTTGTTCTATTTCAAATAGTTTGTTCTAAATTATTAAATCTGTTCAACCGCGGGTTAAATTCACGAGAAAACATAAATGTATGTATAAATGAATAGCTTATAAGAATTTTAATATGAATTATCAAATTTCAGATTTTAGCTGCGAATAAACGAACGAACAATTTTTTTTTTTTAGATGTATAGAAATAAAACTTGTTTTTATTTCGGTCAATATTTTGAATAAGAAATCAACATAAATTTCTTAGAAGTTGGCATCATTACCCCATGAGGATTTGACGGTATCGTCATTCCAATCTTCAGTACCGCCAACAGCTTCGGCAGCAACTTCTTCAGCCCAGTTAGTGGCTTCTTCGACGGGATGGTCAACGACTTCAACAACTTCCTTGGGTGCAGGCATGAGCTCCTTAGCTGCAGCTTCTTCCTTCTCAGCCTCCTCGGTATCACGGTAGAAGAACAAATCGACAACAACGGGCCATTCAACGCTAGAGGAGATGGTGCCGCGAAGACGACAAACTTCACGAGGCAACAACCACCACATCAAACCGATGGAATGAGAAGATTTGTTGTTGCATTTTAATTTAGGTTCTAAGTCAGGGTACGCAATACGACGTAACATATGGTGTCGGACAGTTCAACAGTACCGGATTCGTTGGTCCTTATCTCCATATGCGGTCGACATTGCAAGTTACGTTTGAGGTTATGTTGACGTAATGAATCAGCTCAATTGATTTTCAAAAACAAGTCCCAATGTTCAGATAAATATTTTAGAATTTTGGTCACGATCAGAAATATGCAAAGATACAGTTTTTCTTCTTTTGTATTATTTCTCCTGTCCACTGTAAACATAACTCATCAGCTGGGCTATCTAATCCTAATTGCTCTGCCAGTTCACTTTCAATTAGAGAGCATGATGCACCCTCATCAATTAATGCGTAAGTATTAAGAGTATAGCCATTGCCAACGAGAGCTACAGGAATGTATTTGAAAAGAACTTTCTCTTTTGCGTGGAACAAAATAGCTTGATTGTCGTTAGTATCTCTTTGTTGTTGCTGCTGAACAACAATACGCTTGTGTAGTAGAGAATTGTGTGCCATTTAACAGTCGTCTGCCCCACACTGCCGTTTTGATTTACATTTTTTAATATTGTGTTTTTTAAAACAACGTAAACACAAACTGTTTGAGCGTATAAAATTCCATCTCTCGTCTATACTTAATGCGGCGAATTCGGGACACTCAAAGAGACGGTGGTTGTTGTTACATTTGTAACACGAATTCGATTGCATGTTGTTTGTTTTGTTATCAGTAATGACGTCATGTACTAAAACACGCTCTTTCTTTACGTTTTTTGTTTCTCCAGCATACGGTGAGTAGCGGAGTTCAGTATTAAGTGCGAATGGTATTGCATCATTGCAAATGCAAAATTGTAAATGTTTTTGTGTGTATTTTGTTATTGGATTACGGTAAAATTTTGCATTTGCAATGATGCTAGACCATTCGCACTTAACAGTGAATACCGCTAATATGTAGTGACTTGAGATGCACACGTTGCTAGGTTATACAACCAAGTATCAAAACAATCTAATTTCAAATCAGCTGGCAGTTTGTCTACTAATTCGTTAAGTAGCATAGGATCGTTTAAATAGTCAGAGAGACCCATTGCTTGCATCGTGCTTCTATAGTTTTGTACAAGGGCAAAATTAATTAAAGTTTCAAGTTTCTCCTTACGTACAGTAGGCTCGTTTTTTAAATTCGTTTGTAAAGCATGGTGTATAATTTCGGGCCGTCCATATTGCATTCTTAGTGTCTCTATTGCAAAATTTACTGTGCTAGGCATCATGAGCTTGCCTCTCACTGCTTTAAGAGCATCACCTTTTAGACATTTTTGTAGTCTTATTAGATTTTCTTGATCGCTAAATCCGCACCTTTCTGTTGATTGCATATAATTGGTAATGAATATGGGCCAGTCTTCTGGTTTTCCTGAAAATATCGGCAAATCTTTACTAATGACTTGTCGGGCTGCCATATGTGAGGTCGATAATGTTACATCAGCTGTACTATTGGGTAGATTTGAGCATTGAAAAGAGGGTGGAATCTGAGCATTAAATGAAATGTATGGGTTATTGAATTGTGGTGGAAAATTTGAATTATTTGGATGTGGAGTATAATAGGAATTAGCATTTTGCTGTAGATAATTAAAATTGTTATTAAATGGCATATGATTCATTTGAGATGTTGCAGAAGTGCTTGGTGCCATAGGAGGTGCAGCAGGTTTAGTGTTATAAAATATGTTCCATGGCGCTATGCCGCTGTTTGTATTACCATCGGGTCTTGTGTTGCCAATAACATTAGCACTAAAACTAAGGCCTGTAGGCTGTTGAAAGTTAATGGCAGAATTTTGTTGAGCTGCGTCACTCTGCTGTTTGTTTGTTGCAAACAAATTATTGGCAAATGTATTTGGTTGTTGATCAAACATCCTTGAACTCGAGGCCACTGGATTGAAGAAGTTTTGTCTCGTTGAGAATGCTGGAGGCTGTAGAGTTTCTTTATTATTGGCCGCACTCGTGATTGAGAATGTCGACATGTGTGACGTAACTAAATCTGCCGTTGAACTATTTTGGTTCGGCCGTGTTGTAATAGACGATGTGCTATAGCAAGGGGCTTGTCCTAAAGCTTGTTGGTTTTTTGTAAAAGATTTATCTAATGTCCTTGCACTTACACGTGGACGCTTAGTTGCTGGGTCCTTACGTACTAGACCGGAGCGAGTGGTTGAGGGAGCGATTTTAACTGATAATTTACTTACCTTGCTTGACCTCTTTGTTTTTGATATGGTTGGTTTTACCTTGTCGGCTACTGTTTGTAATTGGCCTTCAATGACATTGGCTGCAAGAAATGAGGCGGTTGCCGCACTGGTACCTGGTGGTGTTTCTGTGACCCCGGTGGTGGATGCGGCGGCAGCTTCGTGATTTGCGGGTGTGTCGAGTGAAGTGTCGGACAGATCAACAGTACCGGATTCGGTGCAGTCCTTATCTCCATGTGCGGTCGACATTGCAAGTTACGTTTGAGGTTATGTTGACGTAATGAATCAGCTCAATTGATTTTCAATCACAAGTCCCAATGTTCAGATAAATATTTTAGAATTGTTCGTTCGCTTGGTTAATTAAAATAAAACTTATTTTAAGCTGGTTTACTAATTCAGTTTTATTCGCAGCTAAAATCTGAAATTTGACAATTCATATTACATTTATGTTTTCTCGTGAATTTAACCCGCGGTTGAACAGATTTAATAATTTAGAACAAACTATTTGAAATAGAACAAATTACTTGAAACTGACTCAATAAGTGACGAGTCTTCGATTTCTTATTGCAAAAGAATTAATTTTTTTCCACGTCATCAAATTTATAAAAAACAAGGTTGTATTTTAGTGTGCTTAATTTCATTGTTGCATTTTAATTTAGGTTCTAAGACAGGGCACGCAATACGACGTAACAGACCGATCACCATGAAATTAGGTCGTGTGATTTATGTCTATATTAAAGTTAACTATGTTGAATTTTGTATGTATGCCAACATTTTTAAGCGATTTGTGATTTCGAAAGTGATTTTCGGAAGCAGGTCTATATGGGAGCTATGACTAATTATGGACCGATCGTAACATGAATGACATGAATTTTGTATACATAAAACATATTTGGAGCGAAATTTGTGTAGCTACATAGATAAATTAAACATTTATGACCGATAAAGTCCAATTTCGGGAGGACATTTGTATGGGGGCTAGGTGAAATAATGGACCGATTTCAGCCAGTTTCAATAGGCTTGGGCCGAAAACCTGTACTCTGCGCACAAGGTTTACATGGACAGCCAGCCAACCAGACGGACGGAAATCGTTCAATCGACTCAGAAAGTGATTCTAAGGTGGGTGTTAGACTAATATTACAAACAAGGGTATTATGCGTTACAAACATCTGCACAAACACATAATACCGTCCCCACTATGGTGGTGTAGGGTATAAATATGTATAAGGAAACTACCTAAAATAGGGTAATATACTATTTATTAATTAATTACCCAAAGCGTTAACTTTATTTTGTTTAAGAAAATCATGCACTTGATGATACGTTGTTTGAATTTTGGTTATAATTTGGTTATTTTTGAAAGTAAAAGTTTAATAAATGCATATAAATATAAATTTTAAAGTAAAATATTACAAAATATGCATTATCAATAAAATATGCAAAAATATGCACTAACAAATCGATGCCATTTTACAGCAAAATACGTGATTCGGATAGATAATTAATCTACATGGTATTTTAAAGTTCAAGAAAAAACAAGCATTACTGATGAGTTTAGTGATACAGGTAAGCCTTAATTTACGCGGTACTTTATTTACGCGAATTCGATATAACGCGAACTCAAATTAGCAAACAATTTTTGTAATACGCGAGTTTTTTTACACGATTTTTATATAACGCGGCAACAAAAAACAAGAAACGAAAAAAACAAAAGCAAAACAGATTTCTTTTTTGAAAACTTCGTTAATTTTGATCTCTTTTATGTATTAGAATATTTTGTTTTTTTAACTGACATTTTTTACTTCACTTTTGTTTTAAGTATGTTTTTAAAAGTACAAATAAAATAAGTTTACTTAATGTATAGTATATCGTCGCCTTAAATTCAAACATTTTTATTATTTTTACAGGATACGTTATAAAATCAATAATAATAATAATAGAGTATTCTTGGCAATTGTTCAATCAATCAAAAACTCGATTTTGAATTTTTGTGTAGTTTCTTTCATTTAAGGTGACGATATGTATGTATGTACATTAGGGTGGCCCCAAAATTTAAGTTGCGGATGTTCCCACCTAAAATGAAAATTTAATTCATTCTAAGACTACGTTTTGAATTTTTTTCGTCCTGGGGTCAATATTTGGCGAGCTGGATCGAAGGATAAAAAGGTCCTTTTTTGAGGTTTTTTACATTTTTTCCATATTTCTTCCAAAGGAAGTATATGTAAATTTGGTATCATATGAAAGGTCTTTGAGAGACGCATTCAATTGGTTAAAAGAAATTTAAAAAAAAAAAATTTTAATTAAAAAATTTTAAAAATTTTCGACAAAATTTTAGTTTTTTTTAATTTTTTCATAGAATTTATTCAAATACATAGATGAAATTTCTTGATCAGAAACATCATGTAATTTCACCGAAATGGTTTTTCTCGTTTTTTAAAATTCAGTCCAGTTCAATGTTTATTCAAATTTGTTTAAACCCAATTTCATCCCTATCTGTTAAGCAGTTTTTCACATGTTACTTAAAATTAACAACAACATTCCAAAGGAATAACATTAAAATAATCATTATAGCGCGATGTATAGTAAATGTTTTAGCTTAAATTTAAATATTCGTAGTGTAACAAAAGAAAAGTATAAGAATTTATACATCGATGGAAAGCTTATAAAATTTGAGTTATTTTGATGCCCATACATATACTATGAATTGAGTACAGGGATTGTCAGATAGGGATGAAATTAGGTTTAAACAAATTTGAATAAACATTGAACTGGATTGAATTTTAAAAAACGAGAAAAACCATTTCGGTGAAATTACATGATGTTTATGATCAAGAAATTTCATCTATGTATTTGAATAAATTCTATGAAAAAATTAAAAAAAACTAAAATTTTGGCGAAAATTTTTAAAATTTTTTAATTAAAATTTTTTTTTTTTAAATTTCTTTTAACTAATTCAATGCGTCTCTCAAAGACCTTTCATATGATACCAAATTTACATATACTTCCTTTGGAAGAAATATGGAAAAAATGTAAAAAACCTCAAAAAAGGACCTTTTTATCCTTTGATCCAGCTCGCCAAATATTGACCCCAGGACGAAAAAATTTCAAAACGTAGTCTTAGAATGAATCAAATTTTCATTTTAGGCGGGAACATCGATACCTTATTTTTTCTCCATACAAACGGGGCCACCCTAATGTACATATGTGTTTAACACGATTTTTAGGTCCCAATTTCATTTCTGTTATGTGACTGATGTATTCGTTTTCGTTTTACGCGAATTTGATTTACACGCTATTTTTTTGGGAACAGCAAACCGCGTAAATGGAGCATTTATGTGGTAATAAAGCATTTATGTGGTAATTAATGTAAATTAATTTAATTAATTAATGAAAAAGTTATGTTTTTTTTCAAAACGGGACAAATGGCGTCCCGTTCAGAGTATCGGCGGGACACGGGACATTCAACTCTAAAACTGACCTGTCCCGACGAAAACTGGACGGTTGGCAAGTCTAGTTAACAAAAAGTTTTACTGATATAAATATGTATGTAGCTTTAATAAAAAGAATATCTTACCAATTTGCCAGCTACTTCCACTGGATTTACATCGCGTATATCAAATTTAAATGTTATAGTCTTTTGTTTGTTTTCCATATGACAATTAATTACGGTGCCGTATTCTATACCAGTCACGCTTAATTTTGGTACGCGATCAGTAGTGCCACTGCGCGTTGAACGACGAGGCTTTGGTTTTGCTGATTTATCTTCTGAATGTTGTTGATGCGAATGTGATGGAGAGGGATTGTAAGCATTTTTGTTGGGGGTTTGAGAGCTTGGTTCCTCTAACTTTGGCTGCTGAGATGTAGATTGTGATGTTGTCGTTTGTTGTTGTTTTTGTATGACAGGATCTGAAGGTGGCTGTTGGACTGGTTGATTCATTTGTGTACTATTAAGTTGAGGCAAAGACATTTGCTGCAGATTTGTTTGCTGTGTGTCAACTTGCTGTTGTGGAACTTGCTGCTGAATAGTTATTTCCTGTGGCATACATGGTGTTTGCATAATTTGTTGATTTATTTGCACTACATTTTGTGTTTGCTGGGCTGCTTGTTGTGCTGTATACTGTGTAGGAAATTGTTGTGAAGGAGTGGAAAGCTGTGGTTGGTTTTGTAAATTTGGTGACTTCAATGAAAACAAATAAAAAAAATACATTTTATAATTATTAAATGTTAAAAACTTGGATCAAGTTATCATCTACAACTAACATGAAATCTCGTTTGAATGAAATATGTACAGTAGCGAGCATAAAAATGCAACGCTATGCAATGTGATTTTCAACAGCACTGATTTTACTCAAAAAGGTATCCAATTGTCCACATCTGCTGTTTATACCCTACACCACCATAGTGGTGCATAAATATCTTAAAAATGTTGGTATACACACAAAATTCAACATAGTAAACTTTCATATAGACATAAATCTCATGATCTAATTTCATGGTGATCGGTACATAATTGAACGTAGCTCCCATATAAGGCCCACTTTCGAAAATCACTCACGAATATAAATTATTGATATTTTAAAAGAATAAAGTTTTTGCTCATCTACTTAGTGTAGGGTATAATATGGTCGGGCTTGACCGACTATACTTACATGTTTTATATTCTTATTGATCATAGGACATTATTGTATGACATTTTGTCCAATATTTTTTTACGTAAGGATAATTATGAAATTTTTAGTAAAAACAGTGGTAAAATTGTGCGAGCAAAAAAATGTAATTCTACGGAAATTGACTTAATTTTTAAAATTTTGCAAAAATTAATTATAAAAAATTGCTAAAAACTGTAATACTTTTACAATACAGTAATTTACTGTTAATACTAATAAATTCAAGGATATGAAATCTACAAAGGATAACAGAATTAACGAATGATGCATTTTCCGTTCAATATGGTGAATTTTTCGAAAACCAAGAAAATTTTAAGAATTTTTATTTATTTTTTTACCAATTTAAAATCTTGCGGGTATTCTCTATGAAAAGGAAATCAAATAATTGTGGTGGTGTGCCTAAAACTGGGTGTATAAGAGCTCAAGATCAAAAGGATATGACTAGTTAATGTTAGAAAGGTGCTGAAATTTAATGCTAAAATAATATTTTCACAATAATATGACATCATGTGGCCTTTAAAAATTACAAATAATAAAATCATATTCAAATATCCATTTATTATGGCAAGTAAACGAATTCCAAAACAGTGGAAAACAACTGTAAATAATATTAAATTTGACACTGTTCATATTTCATAGAATCCTATATTTAGCTTACGTGATTACTAAGCGATCACAATTTTTTACTATTTGAATTTAATATTTAAGGGAATATCTGTGACCAGACGGCCTGAGTAACAGATAGAAACTATCAGACACGAATAAATTAAAATTACGTTAATTGACCTTCCATATCATACGACTGCACCATTTTAAGCATAAAGGACCTGCTTCGAAAAGCATAGGCGCTTAATTTATTTTTGTAAATAATATATGGTTTATTGGATTGGTTTCTCCTTATTATATTTGCATCATTAAATTATCTTTTGGAGGTTGCAATAGTCTTAAATGTCCACATGTGTTCGTTTGGTTATCATCAAATATATGATGTCACCTTCCATGGATCAGGTAACACAGCCTTGATTACTTCAATGTCTAACATTTTAGTTTTATTTCAATAAAATCCAATTCAAAACTAGCCATCAAAATTATTTCGGCACTCTAATCATAACACAATTCTTAATTATATCTAAATTTTTATAATGGAATAGGAGTATGGAGTTTTTTGGATAAAATGTTTATCCTTTTGAATTTTAATGTCCTTAAATTTGTTTGTATTAATAGTAAATGATGATAATGCCACATTGTTATAGTTTTTAGCAATTTTTTATAATTATTTTTTTTAAAATTTTTAAAAATTAAGTAAATTTCCGTATAGTTGCATTTTTTTTGTTCTCACAATTTTACCACTGTTTTTACTAAAAAGTTCATAATTATCCTTACGTAAAAAAATATTGGACAAAATGTCATACAATAATTGCCAATGATGAATAATAATATAAAAACAGCAAATGTGGTTGAAAAATGCTGTTGAAAATCACATTGCATGGCGTTGCATTTTTTATGCTCGCTACTGTACATACATATCGAGCCCTTAGCGCCAAATTATCGTAAGCGACATTTTCTGAATTTTTTTATTGCACAAATTAAAATTTTATGGGCCGACTGATGTTTTAGCGTTTTAAGAATATCAAAATTGTTAATAACTTCAAAATTATAGGGGGTAAGATTTTATCGTAAGTCAATGTTTACATTTTACAGTAAACGAATTTAATCGTAAGCGACACATAGTGGTATAGAAAAAAAGAGGGAAATAAATCTGTAACTTCTAAATGGTTAGATTGGTTTGAATAAAATTTACATATACAATATACAAAGAAGAAGTGTTGTCGAGTTTAAGTTCTGAACGTGGACCTCATGAGCCCACCAGGGGCGCGACCAAGGGACCTCAAAGTAGGACACCTCGGGTATGCTACAAAAGACCTAGTCATTGCTATCAATTATCTCTTATAGCTTAGGAGATATTCGCATTTAAAAGTTAAATTTTCAACATTTTTTCAAACCCTACTCCAGTTTTTGGATAACAGCGTATCCAAATATTTCCCGATTTTCTCCAGTTTTCCTTTATTGGACTAACAACATACATATGTATGTGTCAAATAGAGAAGGAACTGTTTAAAAATAATGACTAAGTCCAAAGTTATATGCATTCGAATTTAAAAAATTTTAAAAATGCGATTTTTCGCTAATTTTTTGGGAAAAAATAACTTTTTTCTTTTTAAGTTGTAGTAAATGAGTACATACCTGTGTTTGTAAAGTTACTGTTTGTTCCTGTGGATTTGGTTGTTGTGTTGCGTAGTTCACTTGCGATTGACTGCCAGCTGTGTTTGACAATGACTGTTGTGGAGATGTTTGGGAATTATAGTACTGGGCTTTAGAGGGAACGGTTGTGGGCGATAACGCTTGTTTTGGCGGTTGTACATCTTGTGGATTTGAGGTAAAACTACACGGAGAAGTCATTAATGGCTGCTGATAATCCGCAAACGTTTGATTTTGTTGTGGTTCATCAATTTCCACGTTTCGTTGAATAACATCATCGCTTTGTAAAGTTGCTGGTTGCTGGGGTAGTTGTGGATTTATTTTCTTGGCATCATCGTCATCTTCGGAATCAACCTCATCTTCTTCCTCCTCTTCTTCGACATTTGGTGGTAGCAATTCTCGTTGCTTTTGTAAAGCTAATTTTTCCAAACGAGATTTTTCATTTTGTAATTGTAATTGCGTCTGACGCTGAATACGTTCTTTTGATAGGGAGTATACTTGTACCTTTAACAGTCTTACCACAGCCCTGGCATCTTCTTCAGATATGATATTCTCTTGCTTCATATCATGACATAGTTGTTCACAATCATCCTTTTTTATATCAAACTCGAATTGTATGGCCTCATTTTCTTTGTGTTTGGAAGAACGTTTTTTGGGATCCAAAAATCGTAACCGAAATTCAATAACATTGTTATCGGGATTATTAAAGAATGCTTCGGTTGCAGTTGGTTCTACACGAATGCCAATGTCTTCTTCGAAAAATTCGGAATTCAACAAATCCTTACAACTTGGACGGTCTTCTTTTTTTAATTCAATACATTTTTCTATAATTTCTCTGACTTTGGGATCCTCAACTTTACTCAAAGCGGCCGGCTTAATGCCAGATATAACTTTCTTGTATATTTGAGCTGGTCCCTTACATTCACTATATGGATATTCTGACACTGCCATTTCCAACATGCACATACCGAAAGCGTATACATCAACAGACTCATCATAATGTTCTTCATACATTTCAGGTGCCATGAATTCTGGAGTACCAATAACAGATTTAGCATGCGAACGATTTTTAAGTGTAGCCAGACCCAAATCACCTATTTTAACACTACCAGTGGTTCCAGTTATAAATATATTATCGCACTTTAAATCACGATGAATTATGGGCAACTGGCGGGTATGTAAAAAATGTAAACCTTTTAAAATTTGACGACACCAAGACTTAAGAACCTTTGGATTTATTTTCTTGAAACGTTTAAGATATCTGAAAAAGATTAATAATTGATAACATTTTCAAAGAATTTCAATTTCAACATAACACGTCACAAAGTGCCCGGAATTGCTAAGTAAAGTGATTTTGAATATGTGTATGCAACAACAATCTTTATCCCCACTGATTACACCGTACGACACGAACCAGATGGTATACATACGTCTGAAACTATAAATTAAATTGAGAAAAACTGCGTTTTCAGTTTTTCATTTCGTGATCCTGTTTCCTTTTAAAAGCACTTAAAATTTTCCGAGGAGTACATTTAAAAAAAAATGTTTTAAAATATTTCTTATCATCTTACTACGGCAAATTTGGTGTCAAATGGTCAAGAAGAGTTGTAAAATATTTCGTATTATTTTTATTTTGAATTTATCTTTGAATATCCTGTTAGATTTCCAATAATTTCTTTTCAAAAAAATAGTGAGTTAAAGATCCAAATATTAAATACCACATGCAAAAATCTATAAAGGAATTTATTGGCAATCTTAAAGGATACAAATTTTAAAGGACATTTTTGACATCTTTTGATCCTTCCAGGATAAAATAAAGATAATACAAAATATTTTACAACTCTTCTTGTTCTTTTCACATAATATTTGTCATTGTTGGATCAGCAGGAGTATTTTAAAATATTTTTTTGAAAAATGTACTTCTTTGAAACTTTGAACAGAGGATCACGAAATGAAAAACTGAAAACGCAGTTTTTCTACAATTAATTTATAGTTTCTAATGATTTTTTCTCTTTTTGTGGTACGGTGTTATCAATAGAAAAATTCTCGGAAAAATACCTGATATATTTTAAGGTTTTAGAAAATCTATTTCTTCTTTAGAAAATCTATTTTTAAATATTTTTTTTTGTGAAAAAAAAAATTCGGGTTAAACAATACTTTTTTCCGATTTAGACCCATTGTAGGTCCAACTTACTACGGTCTTATAAACGTCGTTGCAAAGGTCTTTAAAATATCTATAATTAGATATCCATATTGTCTATATTAATGACTAAGTAATCCAGATATAGGTGAAAAATCGAAGTTGTCCTGGTTTTTTTCTCATATCTCAGCCATTTGTGGACCGATTTTGCTAATTTCAAATAGGAAACTTCTAGAAAGCATGTCTGACAGAATTATTAAAGATTTGGATCCCGAAGATATCTGGGGTCTTCAAAAAATCGATTTCAACAGACAGACGGACAGACAGACAGATTGTGGAAATTACACACTTATATATACCCTCCTCACATCATTGATATTTTTTTGCGATTTGATCTATCTGTAATGCAACAACGCTCTGAATATTGCAGAGCTATTAATAGTTGAACCGATCAAAAAATCGTTTCCTTTAGCATAAATTCAGTGATGAAGAAGATACATCGATATATAATAGTAATATAATTATTCGATTCCAAACATGATGTGGTTGGTGTTCAATAATAGTTTTGGAAACAATGTATGTATATTTTATTAATTATGTATTTTTAAATGAAGCATTCAAGGTACTTTCGATTCAGCTTAAATTCTGCAGTTCTTACGATTTTAGAGTTCCGGAAAGCATTAATTCCGTGACTAGAACAATATTTTTCCTACGAGATATTGTGAATTCCCAATAAGTATAAAAACGCACAATATTGGGATGTTGCAGCTTTTTTAACATGTCCGCTTCTTCACGAAAACGTTTACGCTCACTCTTTTTCACTTGCTTGTCCTTAATGGGATGATAAAAATATAAAATGCATAAGTTCATTTATAATTTTAATATAAAGTACTATAGTTTTCTATTTACCAATAACTCACACCAGGCTACAGCAACTCCTGTCTCTGTATCCAAACCTCTATAAACTGTTTTAAAACTACCACGTCCAACTTCTTTGTCGTATTTAAAAAAGCGACCACATGGTGACATAGCAACAGGTTCATCATCATCATCTTTAATATAGGGTTTGCTTATGGCTGGAGTGCTAGCAGATGACGAAAGAGCCGTCGCATTTACGATAGATGACAATGACGATTTCGGTATAATGGTACAAGACTGAGTAGCTTTTACTTGACCCGTTTCTGCAGCTAAAGTTATGTAAGCTTCAGATTTTTCATCGACTGATGCATCTTTTGGACCTAACTCAAAGCATTGCGATATTTTTGTAATCCCTTTTGGTATAACACTGCTGTCTTCAAATTTATCTTCCACTTTAAATACTACACGTTTCACATTTCCAATACCTTCTTTTGATTTGGTTTCTTTATTTGATCTCGACAGAGTATTATCTACAGGTATCTGACTAACATCAGTAGGTATTGTTATTACTTGTGTCAAAGGTTCACAGGATAGTGCAACATTAGGCGTTGAAGAATTGTGCTGACCAGTCAAATCCGTTGTACTAGTTCTAGTTGGAGTACGGAACTGCTCTTCTAAGTGTTCCGCCTCGCGGGACAGCATTTCAATGTTATCATCATAATCGCGTGGAAATTCTGTCTCAAGTTCTAAATAGTTTGTGTTTATGTTCCGTGCTGATTGTTCCACACTTTTACGTATAAAACGCATGTTTGGATTAAATTTTTGTATTGCTGTACATGGAATTGACTCTATCGTTGTGTTTATATTTTTATCCACCTGTTGTGCCGCAGCAGGGCTTGTAAATTTGACCGGAATTGTGTTTTCTTTTGAGTCTAATGTTGATTCGGTGATGCAATCAACCGGTGTTTGACTAACCCTTTTATCATCCATTGTACATTTATTTTTTTTAAGTGAATTTATACTTTTTAAATCACTATCGACAGCCGCTTTATCAATATTGCTGCCTGAATTATCTTTTGAGAGTCTTTTTACTTTGCTGGAGTATATCTAAATAAAAGCAAGAGAAATAAATTGATATGAAATCGTTGGAAGTATTTTAACCCCGTCTAGAGTGAACGAAATTATTATTACATTAAAATCTTCCTGATTCTGACAATAAGTTGAGTCAGTGTTTAAAAAACTAGACTCCAAGTAGTTAACAAATTAATAAAAATTCGGTGTTAATCAAATACCTACTACTAGTTATTACTACCGCTACCTTTACAATTTAGTAGGAGTAGTGGTTATTACTACCGCTACCTTTACAATTTAGTAGGAGTAGTGGTAGTAAATAGTAGCAATAAAAGTAAAATTTTAAAGTAGCACAGTAGTTTGTTTTTTTTTAATGCTACCTTAAAAAATAAAAAGCTTTAAAGTAGCAGAGTCATTTGATTTCTATTACCGCTGCTACTTTTAAAATTTAGTAGTAATAGAAGTATCAGTTGAGGTAGTAGTTGACGTAGTAATTACGTATCAGTTGATGTAGCAATACACAGTGGGGCAGAATCAAAATAGTTTAGAAATAAATCTGGCATTTCTAAACGGATGGTCCGATCGGGATAGAATTTGATGTGGGCGTAGCCAAATTATTAAAATGGGCCCTACAAATGATCCAGGACCTTCGACATGTACAATTTTTAAACAAGTGCAATTTTTTTGTTTCCCATCCGATTTCAAAGAATTTTATATTTTTGGAAAGCGCTTGCGTGCGCTATTTATCTCATATAATTTCCGAGTTATAGGCATTTCCAAATTGACATTTTAAAATTTTGCCATACCTTGGTCCTCTTTTTTAAAAATATAGGTCGTACTTTTGGACCGAATGGACTCAAATATTTTTTTTGGAAATCGGATGGGAGACAAAAAAATTGCACGTGTTTAAAAAGTTTATATGTCGAATTTTACACCATAGCGCCGACACTGGATCATTTGTTGGGCCCATTTTAATAACATAAACTCGAATACTCCTTGGCTACGCTCACATCAAATTTTATCCCGATCGGCCGTTTAGAAATGCCAGATTTATTTCCAAAAAATTTTGATAGAAGTATTCAAAAATAAAAATATTCAGCCGAAAATGTATACTGTGTGTTGTTGTTGTGAATGTTTATTTGAGTAAGATGTTCGTGTTGTAAGCAAAAGTTCGTTATGCACAAAGTTACCATCCTTTTACTGAAACATTAGGGTACTTTTTGGAAATTTTAACCTTTCAGGGGAGAAAACGGTTAAAAACTGTTTTTTGGTACTTTTTTTGAACACAATAAACATAGAAACACATTTTAAATCGTATTCTTTACTTATCAAAATAAGCATATGTATATTTCATTCCAAATATTTTATATGTACATAGTTTGACAGCATTTCGCACGAAATTTTGAACAGAGTACCTAGCTTTAAAAGATAATAATTGTCTTTATTTTTGGTACTTTTTTCTATAAATTTATTTGATACAGAAATATATACACAAATTTATTTGAATAAAACTTTACCACCGCAATGATGATAAAAAGGGTGCCAAAAATTGGGTAAAAACGGGAAATTAAATTTTATTTGATATTAAGATAATTTTGATGATTTTATTAACATTGGTTGCTGAAGTCATACAAAAATTTCGAAATAACAGAGTGTTATTTGGAACTCGAGTGCCAAGGTATATTGAACCAAATCCGAGTAAGTAGTTTGGCACTTTTTTTAAAAAATATTTATCTTGAGCATTTTTATTGAGATATGTCTGTAGTACACACATTTTTGGCAAAACGAAGTATTGCCAAAGACTCAAGGTGCTGTGGGTAGTCACCTTGAGTCTTCAGGCTTAAGGATGTGATATAAGAACTACCCTCCCCATACCTCACAGCGTCTGTCCTCTATGTTAAGAGCGGATGTTGGGTAAATGACCATCTTCGGTCGCCTAGCGATCACGACCTCAACTGGTAGCGTCTGTTCCCTTAGTTAGGGCGGCTACCAAATTTCATCTGTCTGCTTTTTTGATGTCGGTCCGGGACTGTGGTTGGGTTACCTAGGCAACATAACCGTTCCATCTGGCGTCTGTTCCCTATGTTAAGGGCGGCTGGAAAGTACAATCTGGTTCTGTCAGTCCGAATGTTTTTGGTAAAAAAACTCAAATCCAGGATGCGTCTGACTCACGTTGAGCGGCATCCTGGTCTGCGTCTGACTCCTGTGGAGCGGCAGTGTCTTCTTTCTTACCTATGGTAGAGGTATAAACTGCCAAAACCCCCCCCCCCATGGAATGTCAGACGAAAAAGACGGCCCTATGTCCTTTGTCGATGGTTCTAAAATCTCCAAGGGTAACGTGAGTACTCAGGCGGAAGCCACAGGTCTGAGTGCCACTGGAGCTACTGTGTCTGCGATGAATCAAACGAATACCCCGGGCTGGTAGTCGGTGATGCTACTGGGGTCAAGAAACCGAACAGTTTTTTGACTAGACTGGAAAGAGTCGCTAAAATCGAAGGAAGACGTACATAATCCGGAGGCCCATGACTCTGAAAAGGGAGACACAGAACAGAAAAACAAGAAACAGTACTCAGAACAGGGCGAACGGAAAAGGTTGGCGGGCTACAAACGCTCTCTCCGGTTTGTCAGGACGTTGGACTCACGAGATCCCGCGTCTTTGACCACCAGGGAAAAGCGTTTACGGGGTAAACATACCTACCTCATACAGAAGTACGAGGCTATGCTAAATACTACTGTTGTGGAGGTCAGGCCAGCCAAGACTACTGCCAAACCAGAGCAGGCAGGTGATCACATCTAAACATGTGCCCCATGACAGCACTGGACCGAACACGATCACCGTCTCGGAGGATCTCGACGTACGCGCATCTACATCAAAGAGGGCCACGTCGGGACCAAAGAGAGGTGATGACCAATGCGGCACGACGAAGTCTGCTAGCACAATACCCAAGGTGCTGTCCGCAATCTCATCTACTCGAGGAACCACGACGGTTGCCAAAGGTCCAGCAAGCAGGCCTAGTATTAAGCGGCAAAGGTCAGGTGAAACGCAGGTGTCTGAGGGTATGCGGCTGAAACCATCAACTAGCTTAACATCAGCACCTGAGCTACAAGTAGCCATCATAGATCGTAGTCAACCTGATGGGAAAATGACTACGGACAGATGGCTGCTTCTGGAGGAGAAGATCTTGCGGGCACTAGTTGACGAACTCTCATGCAGTGAGGATGATTCCTTCACTGCATTCGACGGCGCAAAATGGTTAAAGGGTGTCAAGATCATCGGGTGTGGTAACGAGAAGGCTCTAGGCTTTCTCAGAAACTGTATCCGAGGAGTTGGCGAACTCTGGCCCAATGCAAGAATCGAAATCGCCCCACTGGATCAAGTACCTTTTCATACCACGGTGAAAACCAGACGGGCAAAGAAGGAATCTTGGGAGCGTTTCTGTCAGGAACTGGAGAATGCCACGGAAGTATCGCGTCTACGAAAGGTACTATCCAAAGATCCTGGTACGCCTGGATTCCTGATGAAACCGGATGGTAACTTTACAGAAAGTAGTACCGAAACTTTGGAACTGCTTATGGAGACACACTTTCCGGGTTGCAGGGAGGATGAAAATGAGGGCTCCGCTTCGGAGCACCTTGCAGCTTCTCAAATCCACATAAGTGAATTAGTTAGCTCCATTGTTAGCGTGGAGAAAATTTCGTGGGCCCTATAAATCTCCAGGGCCAGATGGCATATTCCCAGCGTTACTCCAAAAATCGATTTTAACCATCATGCCATGGCTTATAATGATATTTAGGTACAGCCTGGAAACAGGATACATTCCTAAAGAATGGAGAGAGGTTACAGTGGTATTTATCCGCAAAGCGGGAAAGGTAAACCACAGTACCGCCAAGGACTATAGACCGATCAGTCTGTCATCGTTTTTATTGAAAACACTGGAAAGATTGGTCGATATCCATGTCAGGAACATCCTCTCCCCTGATAATTTCTGTATGGTACAGCACGCATACCTTAAAGGGAGGTTTGTGGAGACTGCCTTGCATGACGTTGTCGGAACTATAGAGGGGACACTTGACAAAAAGGAGTATGGCATCTTTCTTGGATATAGAGGCTGCGTTTAATAATGTGAACATATCCGCAATAGTTGATGCTTTGGGTAACTTAGGTGTTGATCAGCGGATAAGAAATTGGACAGAAAATATGCTTAGGAACAGGGCCATTAACTCTAATATGGGCATTGGTAGGACAAGGAAAGTTGTGACAAGAGGCAAGGTGGTGTCATCTCTCCACTTCTGTGGAATCTTGTCTTCATCTTATTGTGGGAAGTTTCTTCCCACAATAAGTGAACTCACGCTCTCAGCGTTCTGCAAGGAAAACGGTCTAGGTGTTAGCCCTGCCAAGACCGAACTGGTTCTTTTCACCAGGAGATATAAAACTCCAGAATTCAGACCTCCACGACTGGATGGTATTTTTTTGATGTTTTCAAGCGAAGCCAAATATTTTGGCGTAATTCTGGACTCTAAGCTCTCGTGGAAACGTAATGCTGAGAGTCGAATGAAGAAGGCTTTATGTGCCTTCTATATATGCAAGAAAACCTTTGGGAAGAGATGGGGTCTTAAACCATACATTGTACACTGGATATACACCGCGGTCATAAGACCTATTTTGACCTAAGGGGCTCTTGTTTGGTGGAGATTGGTAGACACTAAGACACAAAGTATACAGAGGCGTCAAATTTGACAGTTCAAAAACACTAAAATCAGCTTTTTTGAAATTGTTTCGATAGAAAGAGAAAACAAATTTGCGGTTTAATACAGACAGTGCGTTAAAACAAACAACCATACAAATAAGCACAAAACCAAACCAGTTGAAATTGTTTCGAACGAAAGAGACAAATATATTTTTTTTGCCGTGTCGCCTCTGTATACTTTGTGACTAAGACTCACCTTTCTATTTTAAACAAGGTGCAAAGATTAGCATGTCTTGCAATTACTGGCTCTATGAATTCCACCCCTCAGGCCAGTCTAGAGACGATGCTAAATATAACTCCCCTTGATATATATATCAAATGCATTTCTGCTAAGTCTGCTCTACGAAGCTTGATCGTATTGGTCATGGCACCATCCTACAAAAGATAGGCAGGCCAATCATAGGGCGGGAAACGGACTACATAATACCTACACCGAATTTTGACAGAACATTTAAGAACAGAATACCGACAAGGGATGATTGGGCCGCGAACTCTGTCCTAAGGGATGACGTGATCTCAATCAACACTGATGGTTCAAAGACAGAAAGAGGCACGGGTTCGGGAATCTTCTCAGATGAGCTGGACCTTTTGATGTCTATTGGATTACCCGATACCTGCACGGTTTTCCAGGCAGAGATTTATGCCATCGATACAGCCGCGAGAAGAATCCGGGAACTGAATCTCGAAAATTCGACTATACATATCTACTAGGACAGCCTTGCATCAATCAAGGCTCTTAACTCCAACGTGATCAGGTCGAAATGTCTTCTCAATTGTATCAAATCACTGGCACAACTGATAGAGCTAGGACTTTTTTGTCTCTTAGCAGGAATTCGATTAGGCTTGTTACGGGTATAATTACTGGGCACTGTATGATTGGACATATGTCGGAACGTATGGGTTACCCACGTTATAGCTATTGTAGAAGTTGTTTAGATGAAGAGGAGGAGGAATCGGTACAGCACCTTCTATGTGAATGCCCAGCCTTACAAGAGCATATACTACTACCTCTTGGTAGAGCTCTTTTCCATGATCTGGATTGTCTCAGAGATGTGTCACTAGTAAATATGATCAGATTTATTAGAAGTACCGGTTGGTTCCCACGGGGACCACAGGAATCATAGTCAACGAAAATAGGGAGGGAAACTATTCTCACTATGTACAAATTTTCAGCATAAGGGAATAGTATTTCTAAGGGTACCACAATGGGCCACACCACCTCCGAGTGAACTTGCTAAATTGCGAGCAACCCATGTAACCTAACCTAACCTAAGTATTTTGAAATTTCAAACTTAAGAGAAATTGGTACTTTTTAAGATTTTAAATTATTTACCTGATCGACATTAAAGTTAGCTTATATGTATCTGAGTGAAGTTAGAGTTAGGATTAGGGGATAATATTTAGGTACCAAAATGTGAGTACTTTTTCGTTCCTCTAATTGTACTTTTTGAATTTTCTTCAATATTGGAGTCAGAAATATGAAATTAAGCGTATATGGTTCTTAGTGAATAAGCAAGCTATCTATGTAATGTCATCACGTGAGAACGGCTGGAGCGATTTGGCAGATTTTTTTTTATTCGATTCGAAATTTTCAGGAGATGGTTTGTAAAGAAAACAAATTCAAAAATTCCGGGTAAAACTCGGAAATTCTTTTTTTTGTGAGTCCAGTCAACTGTAATAAAAAAGCTCACTAAAGTATGCAGTACAAATTTAGATATTTTATTTGCGAATAAATAAGAATAGGCTGGTGTGAGTGGGTTGGAGAAACTTGTAGAACTAACATTAGTAAATGCTACCGGGCATTCATACATATCAACTAGTAGTAGTACTTTTTATATACTTATATATATATATTATTACTTTTTGAATACATTTCTAATAATGAACCTGGAATCATGAAATTAGGCGCATATGATCCGGAATAAGTTAGAATCCATTTTTATCGTATCGTACTTTTTTATTCGAATAGTACTTTTTGAACACATTTATAATAATGAAATCATGAAATTAGACACATATGCTGCTGAATGAGTTAGAATCCGCAAAATGTGTATTTAGTGGTACTTTTTAAATTTTTTATAATAATGGTCCTAGAAACATAAAATTAAGTGTATATGGTTCTAAATGACTGAGAATTCAAAGCGTGAACTTTATGGTACTTTGTATACCCTTCACAATGAGTGGCAAGTTTTTCATTTGCGACCCCACAAAGTATATATGTATATTAGGGCGGGTCGATTTTTTTCACGAAAAATCGTATAGCAGAAACGCATTCAACGGAAAATTCTAAGAAATTTTCCCCAAGAAACCATAGGTCTAAAATCAAATCCTATCTTGCGCATTTCGTCTTTTTTTCCGATTTTGACCCATTGTAGGTCCAACTTACTATAGCCTTAAATACATCGTTGCAATGGACTTTGAAATATCTATCATTAGATATCCATATTGTCTGTATTAATGACTTATTAATCCAGATATAGATCAAAAATAGTATACAAATCTTATGTATGTCAGGGCTATAACTTTAATATCGATAAGTGAAATAATTTAAAATATTAAAAAAGTACCATTAGGAGAAAAGTACCAATTTCCCCTTTCCTCCTTGAACACCGCTAAAGTTTAAATTTTATAAATATTTCATTTTGCCAAAATTGTTTATGCTACAGACATGTCTCATACGATTAAAATATGTTTTAAAAAAAGTACCAAACTGTTTACCCGGATTTGGCCCAATATAAACCTTGGCACTCGAGTTCCAAACAACCTGTTAGTTAATTTTTGTATGAATCCAGGAACCAAAGTTAGAAAATGATCAAAATTGGCTTAATAATTTCAATTAAAATGTATTTTCCCGATTTTATCCCCTTTTTGATACCTTTTTTATCACCATTGCGGTGGTAAATTTTTTTTCAAATACATTTCTGTATCGTGGTGGGAGCTCGTAATAAAATATTCGTATGTCTATGTCAAATTATAGAAAATTTTATTTCATGAAAAAGTACCAAAAATAAACACAATTTTTATCCCTTAACGGTTCGAATTTCCAAAAAGTACCAAACTTATGTTTTTTTATTTTTTGATAAGTAAAGAATACGATTTAAATATATGTTTATTGGTTTAAAAGATACATAGGGTGCCAAAAAAGTACCAAAATACAGTTTTTACCCGTTTTCTCCCCTAAAAGGTTCGAATTTTATAAAAAGTACGATACACCTGTCAGCTTATTTTTTAAATGGAGTAACATGCAATTTTAAGTTTGTTTGTATCTTTATTAGTTTTGAATATATATGGTTACCGAATTTACCCGTTTTTACACCCTAAACGTTCGAATTTCCAAAAATCCCTTCTTAGTGGATCGTTTTGGGGAAGAAAGAATCCACAGTTAAAATTTCATGATTCTAGCTTCAGTCGTTTGGGCTGTGCGATGATGAATCAGTCACTCAGTCAGTGAGTCAGTAACGTTACTCTTTTATATATGGGGCATTTCATGTCAAGTGAACCAACTTTTGAAATCGATGTCTTCCGATCGGGATGAAATTTGCACCAAGGTTAGTTCTATTGGATAGTAGGATTCAGACACAATTTTTCAACAAGATCGGTCGAGAACTTTCCGAGTTAGAGGGGGTCAAAGTTTGACATTTTGGTCAAGCAGGTGTTTTTTCTTATCCATGTAACTTATTACCTATTGTTCTTAGCAAAATGTGTCCCAAATATTTTAGATAGCTTCAATCTTTCGAAAAAAATATTTAAAAAAAAATAAAAATTTTTTAATATTTTTAATATTTTTTTTCCGAAATCAAAAACTTTTTTGATTTTTTTTTTTAAAAATGTGCCCTTTTTTTCTTAAAATAAAGCTTAGATATTTTCCTTGAACACCTATTTGGTCGCTTAGTGGCATGCGAGTGGGATATCTATCAAAATAAATATTTTGTAACTTAAAACAAAATCAAAAACTTTGTTGACTTTTTTTTTTTAAATGGACCCTTTTTAATTTTTTTTTTTAGCTCAAACAAAAGCTTAGATATTTTCCTTGAAGACCCTTTTGGTCGCTTAGTAGGATGCGAGTGGGATATCTATCAAAATAAATATTTTTTAACTCAAGAATTACAATTTTTGACTTTTTTTTTGCAAATTCGAATTTTTTTTCAAAATGGGCTCAGAGAGTTCTCGACCGATCTTGTTGAAAAATTGTGTCTGAGTTACTATCCAATTGGTACTTGGTGCAAATTTCATCCCGATCGGAAGACATCGATTTCAAAAGTTGGTTCACTTGACATTTCGAAATTTGATCTTTAAAGGAAACAAACTTAAGAATATTATAGTGTGTATTAGAAAGTGTGTAGTAACCCGAAAACCAAAACTATTTAGAAATCACTTGTAACAAGCTTACAATCGTAATATTTATGTAAGCTTAGGAATATAACCAAATAATATTTGTACACGTTTTTTATAAGAATTTAAAAGTTTTAAACTTTTTAAAACACTTCACTCTTTTAACAAAACATTATGACTACAAAACTTTACCAAATAATACGTAAAAATCTGCAAGTATTTTCCTCTTGTTTCTTCAGAAATAAAATGATCTATTTCTTTGCAAGTTGCAAATCTACATTATTATTTGGTTTCGTTGTTGTTATTTGGGTTTTTTACATTTATTAATAATAATTTTGTTCGAGCTCCTCATCTGAGATAAAATCAATTTCTTTTGAAGAGGATTTAAATTGAGTTTTGTTAGATAACTTACAAAAAAAAGGTGAAGAATTGATTTTCTAGAGCCCCACTCAAGGAAAACCAAAAATACAGTTTCCTTTATTAACAATGATGTAGCTGGAGTTGAGCTTAACAACTTTGCTGTATTCGGGCATGTAGAATGTCAAAATGCATGAAAAAAGCACATAAAAATTACATTTTCTCCTATTTACTTATGATAAACGGGATTTAGGAAATCCCGAAAACCCCGGGATTTTCGGGAACTGGATTCTCCGTTTGGCATCTCTAATTATGGATAACACAGTTCGCTGGGATATACCGATGTTCACTGGTATTTACTTTCAATGAGTAAAATAACTTTAAAATCGGTGACTAAAAAAAATTAGTTTTTACTTTACTCGTAACCGATTTTAGATGGCCCAATATGCTTTTAATTATTTTGTAAAGGGTTCCGATAACTCCGGTCCTGGTATGGTTATTATATCCAAAAAACTTCGTTTTTATTTTTCCATTTTAAATAGAAAAATTTACATAACTTTGAAATTTCATTAAAAACTATTCATAAATAAAAATTTTATTTCAATTCAAAAAATGTCTATATATGCAAAAATTATAGCAAATAGCTTGAAGGAAATTATATTCATAATATTTTTAATTCTATGTATAAATGTCAAAATAATCGCAAAAAAACCTTCTCCTATAAAATTGTGTTTTGTCGCTTACGATAATTTGGCGCTAAGGGCTCGATATGTATAATTCATATTGACAGCAATTTCACCACATTTACACAGATTTGAATGTGTGAAATCTCTTTTAATTCAAACTTCGAACAATTCTATAATAAATTTAAGTTTTATTTTAATTTTAAATATGGGGGATTTCATATCAAGTGAACCAACTTTTGAAATCGATGTGTTCCGATTGGTATTAAATTTACAACAAGGTTAGTCCTATTTGATAGTAATTCAGATACACCTTCTTTTCAAAATGGCTCCTTTTTTAATTTGTTTGTTGCTCAAAGGAAAGCTTAATTATATTCATTTAAGAGGTTTTTGGTCGCTTTGTATGATGCGAGTGGGATATCTATCAAAATAAATGTTTTGCACTCAAAACATAAAAAAAGAGAAGTAACATTCAGGCAATTAATATGCCTATATATAAATGTGTTACTTTCTTTGGAAAGGTCATAGAGTGTAGAAGAAAAGGTGGTGAAAGGAGGAGAAAAGCTTTTATTGACAACTCTGCAATTGCGCGTTTTGTTTGTTTTAGTGCAGGTTGCTGCGCCTCTGGTGGTGAGATGGCGCCTTAGTCAAGCCAACAACCTTTATTTAATTATTTTACTTCGGTGGCGTTTTAGTGTTATACCACCGAAGGAGGGCGCTGTGATAAATATTAGTTATTAGTAAACTAATAATTATTATAAACTGAACCCAGGTCAAAAATACCATATCATGCTTAATGATCAAACGCGCTAACCAATTAAGCCACAGCACCCTAGAGGTAAAATTAATTAATTTTAATTGAATTTTTCAATTACAATTACAAGTAATTGTAATTGCAAAATTTACATTACAATTACATGTAATTGTAAAGTAATTGTAATATGACTACAAATATATAATGATTACTTTCAAAGTATTTATTATTAAAAAATATATAAAATTACAAAAGTTATCAATTACTTATTTTTACAGTGCAAATTTGAATGCCGAATAACATTATTTTAAAGTAATAATTCTCTAACGATACGCAATTGATTTATATTTTTTCGAAATATAAATCAATAATTTATTTGGGGGATTTCATGTCAAGTGAACCAACTTTTGAAATCGATGTCTTCCGATCGGGATGAAATTTGCACCAAGGTTAGCTCTATTGGATAGTAACTCAGACACAATTTTTCAACAACATCGGTCGAGAACTCTCTGAGTTATAGGGGGTAAAATTTTGACAATTTGGTCAAACAGGGGTTTTTTCTTATCCATGTAACTTATTACCTATTGTTCTTAGCAAAATGTGTTCCAAATAGTATAGATAGCTATTTCTTCGATCTTTCGAAAAAAAATATTTAAAAAAAAAAATAAAAAATTTTTAATATTTTTTTTCCGAAATCAAAAACTTTTTTGACTTTTTTTTAAAATACGCTATTTTTTTTTATTTTTTTTTTTTTCTTAAAATAAAGTTTAGATATTTTCCTTGAACACCTACTTGGTCGCTTAGTGGGATGCGAGTGGGATATCTATCAAAATAAATATTTTGTAACTCAAAACATAAAATTTTTGACTTTTTTTGCAAAATCAAAAACTTTGTTGACTTTTTTTTTCAAAATGGACCCTTTTTTAATTTTTTTTTTTAGGTCAAACAAAAGCTTAGATATTATCCTTGAAGACCCTTTTGGTCGCTTAGTGGGATGCGAGTGGGATATCTATCAAAATAAATATTTTTTAACTCAAGACTTACAATTTTTGACTTTTTTTTTTGCAAATACGATTTTTTTTCCAAATGGGCCCTTTTTTTAAATTTTTTTTGTAGTCAAAAGAAAGCTTAGGTCCATTCCTTTAAGATATTTTTAGTCCCTTAGTGGGATGCGAGTAGGATATCTATCAAAATAAATATTTTGTAACGCAAGACATACAATTTTTTAATTTTTTTTTGCAAAATCAAAATTTTTTTCCAATATGGGCCCTTTTTTAATTTTTTTTTTTTGCTCAAAAGAAAGCCTAGGTCCATTCCTTTAAGATATTTTTAGTCCCTTAGTGGGATGCGAGTGGGATATCTATCAAAATAAATATTTTGTAACGCAAGACATACAATTTTTTAATTTTTTTTTGCAAAATCGAAATTTTTTTCCAATATGGGACTTTTTTTTAAAAATTTTTTTTGCTCAAAAGAAAGCTTAGGTCTTTTCCTTTAAGACCTATTTTGTCACTTAGGAAGATGTGAGTAGGATATCTATTAAAATAAAAATGTTGTAACTCAAGACATTCAATTATTGACTTTTTTTTTGCAAATTCGAATTTTTTTTCAAAATGGGCCCTTTTTTAAAAATTTGTTTTTAGTCAAAAGAAAGCTTAGGTCCATTCCTTTAAGATATTTTAGGTCCCTTAGTGGGATACGAGTGGGATATCTATCAAAATAAATATTTTGTAACTCAAGATATACAATTTTTGATTTTTTGGCAAAATCAAAAACTTTTTTGACTTTTTTTTAAAATGGGCCCTTTTTGTAATTTTTTTTTTTGCTATAAAGAAAGCTTAGGCCTATTCCTTTAAGATGGTTTTGATCGCTTAGTGGGATGCGAGTGGGATATATATCAAAATAAATGTTTTGTAACTCAAGACATACAATTTTTGTGTTAAAACATTTATTTTGATAGATATCCCACTCGCATCCCACTAAGGGACTAAAAATATCTTAAAGGAATGGACCTAGGCTTTCTTTTGAGCAAAAAAAAAAAATTAAAAAAGGGCCCATATTGGAAAAAAATTTTGATTTTGCAAAAAAAAATTAAAAAATTGTATGTCTTGCGTTACAAAATATTTATTTTGATAGATATCCTACTCGCATCCCACTAAGGGACTAAAAATATCTTAAAGGAATGGACCTAAGCTTTCTTTTGACTACAAAAAAAAATTTAAAAAAAGGGCCCATTTGGAAAAAAAATCGTATTTGCAAAAAAAAAAGTCAAAAATTGTAAGTCTTGAGTTAAAAAATATTTATTTTGATAGATATCCCACTCGCATCCCACTAAGCGACCAAAAGGGTCTTCAAGGATAATATCTAAGCTTTTGTTTGACCTAAAAAAAAAAATTAAAAAAGGGTCCATTTTGAAAAAAAAAGTCAACAAAGTTTTTGATTTTGCAAAAAAAGTCAAAAATTTTATGTTTTGAGTTACAAAATATTTATTTTGATAGATATCCCACTCGCATCCCACTAAGCGACCAAGTAGGTGTTCAAGGAAAATATCTAAACTTTATTTTAAGAAAAAAAAAATAAAAAAAAATAGCGTATTTTAAAAAAAAGTCAAAAAAGTTTTTGATTTCGGAAAAAAAATATTAAAAATTTTTTATTTTTTTTTTTAAATATTTTTTTTCGAAAGATCGAAGAAATAGCTATCTATACTATTTGGAACACATTTTGCTAAGAACAATAGGTAATAAGTTACATGGATAAGAAAAAACCCCTGTTTGACCAAATTGTCAAAATTTTACCCCCTATAACTCAGAGAGTTCTCGACCGATGTTGTTGAAAAATTGTGTCTGAGTTACTATCCAATAGAGCTAACCTTGGTGCAAATTTCATCCCGATCGGAAGACATCGATTTCAAAAGTTGGTTCACTTGACATGAAATCCCCCATTTGTATAAAATAATAACTCCATAAAAGGTCTTCGCTAATGGGAATTCATTATTAGGTAATTCCATTTTAATTTGACTCAGTGTGGATTATCACAAACTCCCATTTCTTTGAAATTTAAAGTATATTTTCTACTGATTTTCTGACGAATAACTCCAAATCCATATAACTAATTTTGTATAGCCTTCTAAAGTTAGATAGTTAATAGTTTAGGATAGAATAACTTTAGAATGCGTTATTAAATTTTTACAAAATTTTTAACTCACTATGAGAAAATATTTTAAATTTGTTATTCAGTTTTAATTTACTCCTAACAAACAAACTAAAAGTCCTTCTACGACACGAAGTTTAATAAGCTCAAAACTATTTCATTTTTAAGACCCATTTCATCGATTGAGTAGCACTCTACTCAGATTCCCAAAAAGCCGTTCCTCGGGATTTTCTTTCCGGTCAGATTTCTTTGAAACTTAGAATTACAAAAGAGTAGGGTTTGAACCTTACCTTCATTTAAGGGCTTTTATTTGAATATAATTCTGTCACACATGTTGAATGATTTCATAAAAAAATCATTCAACCTTTAAATGGTTCAGTTTTTGTTAATTCAAATCTAATCCTAGTTTAAAGAAAGTATATTTTCATCATTGCATTTATTTTTGCATCGTTTTCAATCATTTCCAAATGAATTGAACAAATTTTCTAAAGCCTATTTGAATTGAAGAAAAAAGGTATCATTCAGTACAAATTTATTATAATACTAGCGATACCCGGCATGTGCCACTATGCTAAAAATTTTATAATAAACACTTGTTTACCAATTTAAAAAGTTCAAAATCCATTTGAATTTTTTTACAAGGACTATAAGTATAATTCCATTTAAATTTAATTTCTACGATACAAAAAAAGTACCAAAACTAGGTTTTCGCCCGTTTGATGAAAAATGGCAATTACAATAATTGTAAAGAGTAACACATCAAGTAATTTAATGAAAAATGTATATAAAAAATTCTAAAAACTGTAATACTATTACAATACAGTAATTTACTGTTAATACTAATAAATTCAAGGATATGAAATCTACAAAGGATAACAGAATTAACGAATGATGCATTTTCCGTTCAATATGGTGAATTTTTCGAAAACCAAGAAAATTTTAAGAATTTTTATTTATTTTTTTACCAATTTAAAATCTTGCGGATATTCTCTATGAAAAGGAAATCTAATAATTGTGGTGGTGTGCCTAAAACTGGGTGTATAAGAGCTCAAGATCAAAAGGATATGACTAGTTAATGTTAGAAAGGTGCTGAAATTTAATGCTAAAATAATATTTTCACAATAATATGACATCATGTGGCCTTTAAAAATTACAAATAATAAAATCATATTCAAATATCCATTTATTATGGTAAGTAAACGAATTCCAAAACAGTGGAAGACAACTGTAAATAATATTAAATTTGACACTGTTCATATTTCATAGAATCCTATATTTAGCTTACGTGATTACTAAGCGATCACAATTTTTTACTATTTGAATTTAATATTTAAGGGAATATCTGTGACCAGACGGCCTGAGTAACAGATAGAAACTATCAGACACGAATAAATTAAAATTACGTTAATTGACCTTCCATATCATACGACTGCACCATTTTAAGCATAAAGGACCTGCTTCGAAAAGCATAGGCGCTTAATTTATTTTTGTAAATAATATATGGTTTATTGGATTGGTTTCTCCTTATTATATTATAAATTATCTTTTGCAGGTTGCAATAGCCTTAAATGTCCACATGTGTTTGTTTGGTTATCATCAAATATATGATGTCACCTTCAATGGTTCAGGTAACACAGCCTTGATTACTTCAATGTCTAACATTTTAGTTTTATTTCAATAAAATCCAATTCAAAACTAGCCATCAAAATTATTTCGGCACTCTAATCATAACACAATTCTTAATTATATCTAAATTTTTATAATGGAATAGGAGTATGGAGTTTTTTGGATAAAATGTTTTAAATTTGTTTGTATTAATAGTAAATGATGGTAATGCAACATTGTTATAGTTTTTAGCAATTTTTTATAATTATTTTTTTTAAATTTTTAAAAATTAAGTAAATTTCCGTAGAGTTGCATTTTTTTGTTCGAACAATTTTACCACTGTTTTTACTAAAATTTTTCTAATTATTCTTACGTAAAAAGAATAATTAGAAATTATTCTTTATAAAAACAGCAGATGTGGACAATTGGATATCTTTTTGAGCAAAATCAGTGCAGTTGAAAATCACATTGCATGGCGTTGCATTTTTTATGCTCTCTACTGTATATACCCTTCTCACGAAGGTGAAAGGTATAAAAATAATGTAGAAAAGGTTTCTAACTTCTAAATTATTTACAAGTATACAACAAATATTATTAATAAACTTAAAAAATAAACAAACTGACTAAATTGGTTAATGGAATATAGTGAAATGTAAATTGACCTTCATTATATATTTATGTTCTAAAAAAAGTGTTTAAACTTTAAAGTCACCATAAATCACTAATTGGATTATTGAGATATAAAGGTCACACAAAATGATAAATTAGATTGAATATCAAGAGAGTATGTCCAGTGAAAAATAAATGCAATATGTTTTTAAAACGCTGATGTTGTGCAAACATTACCTGTAACTAATGGTGTTTTCTTTTCTGAGAAAAATTTTCAATTTATGCTACCATCGGCGCAGGGGTATGTTCCATTCTAAAAATGTATGCAAACATGTGAAAAGTTGCCGTTTTCCTTTCTAAATATGTTGCATAAATAATTGGTGAATATGTTACATATTTCACCCTCAATTATATTTCAGGGAGTGATAATACCCAATTTTGCAACTGCGTTAAGTACTTTTTTGCAATTGAGTAACAACTGATTTCTATTATTGAAAATCAATGTTGTTAATGCTGTTGGCAAACACACACAATTGAATGACAAAAGTCGCTTTAACAGTGTTAAATATCGCCTTTTAATACAAAATTCATTCAATATTTGGCACGCTAAATATACATACATTAGTTTTAAGTGTGAAATCAAGAAATTATTTTGTTCATTTTTTTCCAATAGAAAAAAATGTTTCACTACATTTATAAGGCATCATCAAATACAAAATTTAAAGATTTTTATTTAAAATTATCATGAGCACAATAACTGAATATAAGTATTTTAAGATTTATGGAGGCTTTTCGCACATTTTTTTGAGAACAAAAAGAAGGTATATGCCAAATTTATTACATGATCTATCATTTCACAATGTTTGTGTATAACGAAGAAAAACCATGAAATAAAAATCAAATTAATTGAAGATTTAATGAAATTATAATTTCGTTATTTTTTAGAGGGTAGTTTTACAAGAAATCAATTGCAATTTTTGAAACATTATATAAATTTCGTTCACTGGACTTGAGATTTAGCATTACATACATTATTTTTTGAACTCGCTTGTATTGATTTCGGCGTTCGTATTAACAAATCTCCAGAAAACTCATGTAAAACACGATTTAATGTATTTGTAGATTTTTTTAACGTTATACTTTCAGAAGTTGATGTTAAATTAGCGGGAAATCTGTTGCTTTTTTTTAGGCGCTGCAATAATGTTGTACCGAAATGTGATGATGTAGTGGGTGAAGTTGAAGCGTTTGCGGTTGTAGTCCCTGAATAACTGGTCACTGGCTTTGTAGTCGTCAATGATCTATATTGCAATGAAAATTCGTCCACATTTTTATTACATCTTATATTTAGTGAAGATGATTTTCCCAAGAAATGTCTATGATTCGCCTGGCATTTCTGGACATTACCATAGATATTTTCAAAATTAATACTTGAATTTGGTTTATTAATACGAATTGATATAATCGGTGAAGTGTAACCGGACGTTTTTAGATTTGCACTTTTATCACTTTTATCACTCCTAGTTCTGCGTAATCCCCCTGGTGAGGTTGTAGCAGCAATAACTGTAGTACTGTAAAATAAGGAAGTATTTAAATTAATCTAAAATATATTTTCATATAACATTTTAGGATAGTAATTACTTTTGCGGAGGTGTGGTGGACCAACTTGGCCCATCTTCGCTAGTGTTACCTATATCCGTAGCAATATTTGTTGGTACGACCTCTCGTAGTCGTACAAATTCGCAAAGAGTCTGTCCAATTTTGTAATATTTTTATGTCAAAGACCCTTTGAAAGTATAAACATCAAAAATTATATGATGTTATAAATAAATAAATTAATTAATAAATAAAATTACTAGCAATCTATATCTAATTCAATATACATACAGTAAATCTAAGAATTATAGCATGCTTAAATTTAATTTAATGTATTCATGTTGCCTTCATTTGTGTGTTAAACCAAAATATTTATACAAATATTAAATTAATATCACAATTTTTTTTAAAATAAAAAAATAAAAAATTAGCATAATTTACAAATAACTCTTAAATGTTGGAAATCAAATTTAAAATTTTGATTTTCAGTTAACTGGTTTACCCGGTTTTTATTCGACTTTTAAAATTTAGCATGTGGATTTTTATTTACATATATTAATTGTTATACACATTATACACAAACATTTCGTCTGATTTAAAATCATAACAGTTTATATAAAAACCTCTGATTCCAATGATTCATTCTAAACTTACTGATAACACTGTGCATCAAATTTCGGGTCATTAAATCTTTCCCGAATGAGACCAACGGGAAGTCATAGTAGAACATCAGTAGACCAAAACCCCCAAAGTTAGCTCGTATTTTAAAGTTGTGCGCCTTTAAAGTTCAGCTTTTTTGAGTACAAATGTTTCATATATATTTAATTTTTAAAATTTAATTTGTATTTTTTTTTACATAGTTTATATAAAAATGAACTACATTATATAGTTCGAGGTCTTTTCTGGTCTGGTGGATGCTCTGTAGAACCAGAATTTGAAGTAGACAAATTTTGTAGTTCATTTCCTGTGTTTTCTTCTCCTTCATCATCGTAATGCAAGTTCTTGCTCCACCAACAAATTTCCGCTAATACAGCATCGGGAGACTTTTTTCCTCGATATCTGCAAAATTTGTGTTAAAATGTATTGGGGAAAAAAAATATATGTATATTAAAAATTACCTCATTTCAAATGGCATTGGAATTTGTTCATCTGATTCGGTCGCTAGTTGCTGAACGAAGTAGTCTAGATGATGATGTAGCTAATGAATTTTGAGCGACATATTAACACCTATTTTAGAAAAAGCTTTCATCATTGCGTTAACAGATCTCTGATAGCTGTCAGACCTATTTTTACCCAACATATATAAATTCTTCTGTAAACGAACCATGTTTTAACATTTGTGGTGTGAAATGGCCACAAACGTAACAAAAATTGTTTATATTGCAAGACATTTCACATACTTTATTAAATTAAAAATATTTTTTTTAGTAATAAACTTTATTTAAAAACTTCTTTTCACTTTATTAAAAAATAATGGTTCACAAATTCACAAAACTACGATTTGATTTCAAAAAATTAAAACATCTTAATACTTTGTTCAGCAATAGTGCTGTAACATTCTACTACTTTTAATTACTCAATACTACTCAACACTTTTCGTTTGGGTACTCAATACTATTCGATACTTTTAACGGATTTTTTTAAATTTAAAAACGATATATTTTTCTGCTTTTCGGTAATGTATTAGCAGACATCACTCCTTTTTAGAAACATTTTAGGTTTACAAGATTATATCAATAAATATTTTGAACTTTTTAACTATTATTCCAGTTTTTTTAATAATATTTTATTCTGATTTGAAAATTATTTACGCTAAGAGTTGCATTTCTAATATTGATTTGAGTTGTATTTATAGTAGAGATGCATTTTTTGCACCATAACCGTTAAATTTAAATAAATTAAATTGTAAAAATACAAGTCTAAAAGTATAGAGTAACTACTTTTGAGTATTGAGTACTCAAACAATATGGCAAATACGCGATACGCGATACCCACTACTCAATACTTTTACAGCAATATTCAGCAATTCTCCAAAAATTGGTAACTGCGTATCTAAGTACCAAAAACTATAAAAATAAATCTGTAAAAAGTGTTAAATTAATGAATTTTAAGTATATTAGGACTAGAACATTCAACTAAAATTACTTTATATAAATATTGACTTACTTCAATAGATTATTCATAAAATATATATGAAACATTTTTACTCAAAAAGCTGAATTTTATAGACGAATAACTTTAAAACACGAGCTAACTTTTAAAAACCCTTTGGGGGTTTTGGTATACTAATTATCTACTTTCATTTCCCGTTGGTCTCATTCAGGAAAGATTTTCTTGTTGCACAGTGTAATTTAAATTGAATTTGATGTAAAAATAAATCATCATCTTATTTCCATAAATTTCTTTAGATTTTAGTTTAAGAATCTAGATAAAACTTAATATTAATATTTATTAAATATTTTTTAATCATTCCTGATTACTAACAAGTAATGGGAGCTATATTCGGCTGTGCCGAATCTTATATACCCTTCTCCAAATTATACTTCAAAATACAAATTTTAAATGTTTTTTTTATTTCTTTAAAAAAAAAAAATTTTTGGAATTGTTATTTTAAATTTTAAAAAATACTTTTTAGTTTTTTAAACTTTTTTTTGGTGAAAAAAAATTCGGATTAAAAAATTTTTTTTCCGATTTTGACCCACTGTAGGTCCAACTTATAACCATAACTGATAACCATATTAAAATAAATTAATAACAGGTACATAAATTATTACCACATATATATTTTTACTCAAAATAATGGTTTAAATCTTAATTACTTTGGAATTTTGTACGGTTATTTTTTATTAAAGTAAAAAATTAAAGTGACACCACTGAATTATAAATCAGCTGTTTACTTTGAATTCGTGTGTTCGTGAAGTACTGCCTTCAATGGCCCATAATCATAGTCAAAAATAAAGTACATTTTAAGAGAATTAAACTCGACTTTACTTAAGAGTGGACTTTAGGTCTATCATAGACAAGTTAAAGTATACTTCTGACGCTGAAGTCGACTCTAAATATAAAACTAGCTGAAGTTGTCGCCGAGTAAAAAACTTCGTCACAAAGTAAAAAATGTTTAAGTTACAAGATATTGGTAGTGATTTTGCAATTATTGAACAGTTATCAATAAAATTAGTACCAAAATATCGTAATTATATTAATCTTATCTTTTCCGTTTTTCCACAACAAACAACTTTCTTTCTTTAGATGTCCCGGTTACTTTTATTGTTTACGTTTTTTTGTTTTTTTTTTTTAATTTTGTATGTCAGCTGTTCAGCGTTGCCACTTGTCTGTTTTTTGTTGTATATTGTATGAAAACATTTTCTACATTTGCGGTGGCACCCAGTTAAAGTCGGTTCAATTTAAAACATACTTTAATTTTGACTATGGTTGCAAATTAATAAAAAGCTGGTTTTTATTTTAAAGTTGTTTTTAAAAAGAACCGACTTTAGTGTTTGACTATGATTATGGGTCAATGTGTTTAATGCATAATATTGAACATAACATCTTCATTTCCGACATCCAGGAAACGAAGCTGAGTAGAGATTGTGGACTATTGCTCGGAGAGATAGAGAACGTGGCCATCTCAGACACTTGCTTTTATCACTTAAGTTATATATAAATAATAAATAAATATTAATATTAAAAACAACAAAAAAGTGCCTCTTATATAAAATAAATATATCAGTGAAGCGAAAATAAAATTTGTATCACTAAATAAGAAAAATAAAGAATAAACTATTGTGTATAGATCTGAGAGCTTTGATATCAATCGCCAATTGGAGAACGAAATCGATGTTGTGGTCCGCCAGGAACAAATGTTACAAATCGTCACCTAAAATGCAAAATAACGGAATTTCACTTTTCATAAGTTTATAGAGAAGCAAAAACGATGTAAAATGAAAACTAGTTGAGATATGGAAACAAAATTTTCAAATCTGACTTGCAATGAAACTAGTGCAAATATATGTAGTAATTGTTTTTAAAGCACACTTTAAGCTATGTGTCTTACGTTTTTTTGAACTGTTGTTTTTTAAAACCAAAATAACGTATCATCAATATAAATTTGTACGAAAAAATAAAAAATTTAATAAATTTATGTTTTTTTATTTTAAATAAAAGCTATTATAGATATTTTTATTTTTTTATATTTTAATTAATAACAACTACTTGTTTAAACTAAAAAAGTTACTTCATCAAATTTTCATACAGACTGCAAAATACATTCAATTGCAACAAATGTAAGAGAGCTATATTCGGCTGTGCCGAATCTTGTATACCCTTCACCAAATTATACTTCAAAGTAAAAATTTTACATATTTTTAGGTAAACAAAATTTATTTTTTTGCAGTTTTTTCATTTTTTGGAAAATTCGAATAGTTTTTTTAAATTTTTGTTAAATTTAAATTTTTTTAAATTTTAAAATATTTTTTTTGATTTTTCAATTTTTTTTTAATATTTAGCGAAAAAAAAATCGTGTTAAAATATTTTTCCGATTTTGAACCGTTGTAGGTCCAACTTACTATGGTTTTATAGCAAAGGTCTTTGAAATATCTATCATTAGATATCCATATTGTCTATATTAATGACTTAGTAATCCAGATATAGGTCAAAAATTGGTCAAAAATCGAGGTTGTCCTGGTTTTTTTCCTCATATCTCAGCCATTTGTAGACCGATTTTGCTGATTTTAAATAGCAAACTTCTCGAAAGCATTTCTGACAGAATTATTGAAGATTTGGATCCCGAAGATATCTGGGGTCTTCATTAAATTGATTTCAACATACAAACGGACAGACATGGCTTAATTGACTCCGCTATCTATAAGGATCCAGAATATATATACTTTATCGGGTCGGAAATGAAAAATATAGAAATTACAAACGGAATGACAAACTTATATACATATATCCTTCTCACGAAGGTGAAGGGTATAAAAACTGAAAAAATAAAGAAAAAGTCATACACCAGTGCTCATGCGTATTCCTAGTTGTGTCGTTGAGTGGACAACGACTACTAAAATGTAAGAGCATAAGAATACGTGTGATTGGATTTTCCTCAATTGTGGTATGGGCTGCGCATCATTGTTCTAGTATTTGTTTTTTTGGTCGGAAAAAAGTCGAACAATCGATTATGCTTTCTCAAAAGTCGAAAATAGTCGATAAAAATCGAATAATCGGTAAAAGTCGACATTTTAGATTGTTAAAAAATATTTAATTGCAACATTAAGCTAGGTCTACACGATATGTTGAATCAGCATATTTATGCTGAAAAATTTGCTACCAGTACCAACATATATTGTAGACACAAACTTTTTTCAACATACGTATGCTTAATCACATATGATGGGCATTTGTTAACAATTCCAACAAACGTATGTTCACAAATTTAGCATATCGTGACAACATATTTTTACTTTTTAACAAATTTCCATCGTTTGCTGACAAATATGTTATTTGTTAAAAAGTGTATATAAATTTTTCAGCATACGGAAAATTTGTTAGCATAGAGAATATATATTTTAACATGTAGTCTTGCCTGATTTATCAATTTACTGCAAATTACACATATACTACTGATTTAAAATGTAAATATATTGAAAATATATATTTGTTGGAAGATATTTATGCGTTTCAAAATAATCTTAAACAAAAAAACAAAAAATTTTAAGGTACAAAGTGATCTTTATGAGCTATTGAAAGTGCCTAGGTACGATCAGATTGCATTGATATGTTCACAAGAGTTGTTCAGCTTTACCGTAGCTACAACTTTGGCAAATATTGTTAGTAAAAAATTATATTTTTTTCAAAAAGGCCACGAAAAATTTATTTTGTTGGCAAAAATTGTAAACAAATTTGTTTTGTGGGGTCTTAGCTGTATTATTGCCATATATAGTAACGCGGTATCACCAAGTTTGAATTCGCTGTAGGTCAAAAACTGATGACGCGTTTTTTTTAGGGCCCACTGATTTTCAGAAAATTGGTCATCAAAATCGCCAAACTGAGTATATGGTTTAACTACTATAGTAGAGTCGAACCTATACTGTTCAGTCCGTGTGTTTTTCCAAAATTCTTTACTCGAGAAAAAATTAGCATTTGCATATAAATCCGATCCCTAGTCATTAAATATTTTTAGTATTATTATTCTAAAATAAAGAAGTAAGAATGTATAGTCTGTCAAGTACTGTGTAATAATGATGTGCAGATATACTCAAACGAGGCCATTAGAATCATCAAGAAATGGCTGGTAAAATCGAACCTCAAACTTGCATAACACAAAACAGAGGCCGCAGAAGAGAAGCAGCAGTTGGAAGAAGCGAAATTGTTTTCACGGAAGCAATAAAATATCTGGGCGTGATCATTGATAACCGACTAAATTTTAAAACGGCATATTGAGTACTCATTCCAAAAGGCTACTAAAGTCGTGCATTCGTTGGCCAGAAATATAGGAGGCCCAAGGCAAAGCTGCAGAATACTTCTATCGAGAGTGGCAAACTCTATACTGCTAATGGGTCACTTATCTGGAATAGTTCACTAAGATGCACCTCCAGGAAGGACATGATGTCCATTTTCCGTAGAAGTTGTCTACGCGTATGCATAGACATACGCGTAGACATAGCAAAAGCATATGCATATGCTTTGGGACATCAATCATCAGCAAGAAATTGCAGATTTTATAGGAGAACGAACTGCAGACGAATGCAAAGCTAAATTTAAAACAAACTAAAGCAAAAGCAAACAACAATGAGAATTTTTAACTCAATTTGTTTCATTTTTATTTCGATAATTTATTTAATAATTAATTTGACATTTTGAAACAAATGTTCATACGACTCAACATACATATTATCATATGAAATTCCATATATCGTGTAGACACAACAATCGTATGCTAACTCATATGTTGAATTATCGTTTGCTGGCATATGTTAAATTAAAAAAATTTACTACTTTCAGCATATCGTGTAGACACCTAACATATTGAATATGCTGATAGAGGCATTTGTTTGTTATTTTAAAGCATATGCGTTTAAGCATACATTTGCTGATTCAACATATCGTGTAGACTAAGCTTTATACTAAAACTATTGCAATTTGGTCATGCGTACCAAAATGTGTATGCTAAAATAAATAATAAATAAATGTTTATAAAATAAAGCTGTTTCTACACAAAATACTCGAATTGCAGAAACTTTTAGGAAAGTGTTTGTAAAAAAAATTACAATGCAAATAAAAGAAAATATATTATATTTATAATTATATGAATAGTTTAAATATATATAACTGCAAAACACAAACAAATTGGAATTTTAAAAATATATGGTTTAATAAAAATAATACAAAATATTTAAATCTTAGCGAAAACACATGTGTAAAATACATTAAAATACCTCCATTAATATTTTCTTAAATCTGTTTAACGAATGAGAGAAATGCCTCTCATCGTAGGGAACATGATTATTCCGTAAAAGAGCAACTCGAACAACAAATGAGCGTTGCATATATAAGGTAGAGAATCTGGGAGTTATCAAACCTCTTGTTCTAGTAGAATTAAATTTTTTTAAATGTTGAGACGGTACCCCTTGAAAACTTTCGTAATGACATAAAATACCACCAATAAAAATTTTTAGCTTGTTCTACGAAGGGCAACCCGTGCCGACTTTGCGATTTAGTTTTGAAGTGCATTTACAAGGGGAAAAATGCATTTTTTTTCAGTTTTTGTAAAAATGTTGCCATTAAATAATTACTTTTGCAATTTAATTTAAAAGAATCGAAATGTGTACGTAATTGTCATTCTAATAAGATATAAAAGACAAAAATCCATATAAATATATTGTTACGTTTTAGCCTTTTAAAAACGTTGGTTTATTTCCTTTAAATAAACCGGCTACTTTTGATTGCAAATAAAAGCCGTTTAGTAGTTTAAAAATTGTAACAACTCTTTATTTATTTAAAAATGTACAACAACAGAATTAAATAGTCACTAAATATTTGTATACACATTTATAAATTCGCAACCCTTAAAATCATTATATTTGAATTCAAGTACAATTTCGTAACACTGCCCCCCGCTTAAGCCTGTTCGTCCCGCATAGGCATAGATTCACTTCTCCCATAGGCGCCTAGTCGTTTCAGATGTTCAACTTTAATTCCCGATATCGGTCTTCCACATATCCGTATTATATAAACCATGTCGTCCAATTTCTTAACCACCCTATGTGGTCCTTTGCAGTGATTGGTTAATTTGGATGACAAACCCTTATTACGTTGTGAGCTATGTCTGGTTTTCATTTGGTCATTTGTTATTTTAATTCGTCTCCGAACGAGTTCATGCATTTCTTTTTCTGCTGAAGCACCTTCACCCATTTTGGAACCCGGCCTGATGATCTTTTCTCTGCGGGACAGACCAAGCACTCCAACGGGAACCATTCTATCGTTGCACTGTTCAACGAGGGCCTCCATTGTTACATGGCCACTTCTCACATCCGCTGGTTCCAACACCAACAAACCATTGTCTATACAATCCTCCACTTCCTCACGTGCCCATACCAAATCCTCTGCCTCAGTGCTAGCTCTTTTTAAAGGTGGCTCCTGTAATGCTTGATGATTCACCAGCTGGTTATTTCTTTATAGTGAAACATATCTGGTTCGCTTTCTTGGTGCTCTACAGCTTCGCTGAATATGACAAATTTTACCACAGTTATAACATTTAATTTTGGCTTTACATTGTTTCTCATTTAAAGCCTCTAAAACTGCCTCTTTTTGACATTGAACATTATACAAGTCCGACACATGTTTATCAATGTCATCCACTCTGTTGTTAATAACATCAGACACTTTTTTGAATTTTCTTATCTGTGGCTCTAGAAGATTCTTGAAGTTTTGTTAGAAGTTTATCGTTGTTTACTCTGAAAGTTTCTTTAACTTCAGCCAACAGCTTCTCGTTGTTTACTTTAAAAATTTCTCGAACTTCTGCTTTAACTTCAGCAAGTTGTTTCGAATTTTAGTTCATTTTCTCCATCATGGCGGCAAACATTGTGTTTAAGTCCATGTTGCTCGTTGTTGAACGGGTACATATCTCAGTTTCTTCTTTGTACTCAAATTCGTAAGTACTGATGTCAATATCACGCCGCTTGAATTCATCTATCAGCCTTTTTCGCAATTCTGCCTTGTTACCTGCTGTTGGTAGCTCCAACTTACTCAATTCTTTCTTGAGTTGTGCAACTTTCAGTTCTTCAAACTTCGTGTTTATTATTTTGCAATCCCACTTCTGACACCAATTGTTACGTTTTAACCTTTTCAAAACGCTGGTTTACTTCCTGTAAATAAACCGGATACTTTTGATTGCAAATAAAAGCCGTTTAGTAGTTTGAAAATGGTAACAACTCTTTATTTATTCAAATGTACAACAACAGAATTAAATAGTCACTCAGTGTTTTTTTATACACGTTTATAAATTCGCAGAAATAAAGACACACTTTATAATGTACACGAATTCAATTGAAAAACACAGCACACTTTAAGGCACTCAGTTGATGTTTATTTGAATAGCGTGTCTGATAAACTGACTCACGACTGCAACCTCTGCCACTATTTATAACACTGCCATCTGCACTCTAGATTGTTCTTTAACTGTCATGGTGTACTTTCTACAATGGTCTTCAACTGAATATTCGAATTCTAATACAGCGTTGCCAACTTACGATCAAATCAACTGAAAGCTTTTATTTAATAATGCCCACAGATATGTTACAGTTTGCTATTACAGCACTGTTATTTGAAAGCATTATGCTACTTTTAAATCAGCCCTTAAAATCGTTACATTTGAATTCAAGTACAATTTCGTAACAATATAAATAGTTATTTTCGAATATCTGGAGTACTATAATTGTGAAAGTTTCAAATTTCATACGAATCAATTTCTTATCACTGCATGAAGTTCAACGAAAATTAGTATGGACCGGAACTGGGGGTGAGTCACCTTCCATAAAAAGTAAATAGTTATTTCTAAATATTTTGAGAACTATAATTACGATATACTTCAAACATTGTCCGAATATCTCACTTATAGTTTTACATAGTCTGGCTGAAAATTATTTTAGTGGCCGAGGCCCCTCCCATGCAAAGTATTTTCGAATATCTGCAGAACTATAATTGTGAGTCTTCAAACTTTATACGAATCAATTTCTTATCACTGCATACGGTTTAACCAAAAAAGGTAGGGATCGGAACAGGGGATGAGTGCCCTACCAAACAAAGTAAATAGTTAGTTCTAAACAAATTGAAATCCATAATTACAATATTCATCAAACTTTACATAAATTTTCTGAAAATGGACGGAATTCGACCATTTGAAAGTGAAAAATTAATTTAGTATATTTAGACCGTAAAAGTATTTAAACTTTGTGTGAATTCATTTATCATCACTGTAAGGAGTTTAGTTAAATATGGCTGGGATAGGAACAGTGGGTATGGGTACAAGGTACTTAGTCAATTTTGAATATCTGAGTAACTAAAATTGCATGATTCTTCAAACTTTCTCCGAAATATTTTTTTATAATTTTACGTAATGTGTCTGAAAACGGGCGGGTTATTAATATTGGACATGGAACTGGACATGCTATCGAATATCTGATGAACTTTATTAGAGAAAGTCGTAAAACTTTGAAGGATTTATTTCGTTACCACAGTTACAAATGGGTGGTATCAGATAATTTGTAACTGTTGTGACGACCAAAGTCTGCAGGCATCGTTTTGTTCTCAACAGTCCTTATTATTAATATTTGTTATTTGTGATTTTATTCTATATTATATTTTAATATTGTTTCTTATATTTTTTTATTATGACGTACCGTTGATTTAGTGCTAGACTGAAATGTTGAGCTTTGTTTTATTATTAGGTTAAGTCCTTGTATTCTACAATTTCATATTTTTCTTTTATATTATTGTATGGTTTGAATATAACGTATATTTTGTGAATAGTAACGCCACCTATTGCTAACTGGACAAGTATGATTTACATCAAAACAATCTAGTGGTGCCCGTGCAAAACATAGTTGTAAGCAATGGTGGTGACGTATACAAAACACATGCTTGTATCAAGTTGTGAGTACAACACATTTATAAATGTGTGTATATTAAATGCATGATCATGATTATATGTAAAACACATGTGCGTATATGGTTATACACACAATACAAAAGGTATAAAAGGCGAGCTTTTAGTCGACAGAGGAAAGTTGGTTCGTAGCGGCCAGTAAGGTAAGATCTACTAAAGACAGTGGCTTCACATCTTTAGTATATTTTAAATTACTGGTTACTAAGTACTAGTGTGGGGGAATTGGGAGTATTGGCAGCAGGCTTCTCTGCTGATACTGACAATTCTTGGAGATTCCAGGAGATTGTGGTCAGTGCGCGTGGTTTCCGCGTGCTGCTCCTACGCTCCTCAGTCGCGAGACTAGACGAGGAACGAGTGCTGTTGAGAGGACGGTGGTTTCCCGCTCTTTCAGGAGCACTGGTTGTGAATCTACTACACAATTACGTGGCGTATTTTCGAACCTGTTTAAAAGTTTGTAACGTTTTCTAAAGACACGTGTTTTTATTAACCGACCCTGGACACCGCTGAGCATACCCCAGCTTACAGCGGAAACGTGTCGTTACAATTGGCGCCCGAGCAGGGACATTCGTGCCCAACAACAACAGACGACTACAATTATGTCCAACGTATTGCGAGCCACGTGGGTCTACTCCCTAAAGAAGGACGAACTAGCTGGTTAAATACAACACTTTCAACAAAACGCTACAGGTACTGTCGAAGAGTTGCGGAAGAGGTTTGCTAAATTTGTCACCTCCGATTATGATGAAGAACGCCGGGAGAAACTCCCAGAACTGCAATACCAGCATGTGTCTAACGCCCCGATGTCCGGCTGGAAGTCCTCGGTATAGTTAGCAATCGGACCCCGACAAACAGCGAAACGACGTCCAGGTCAATGTTTCATAGTGCATCCGTCAAAGCCGAGACAACTAAGCGGTCCCATGAGCAGTGCTACATGCCCAAGCCAGCGACAGCATCTCGAGAAATGGTCATATATATCATCCGTAAATGGGGAATCACCTACTATGGCGGAAATAACCCGTTGGAGTTCCTGGAGAGAGTTGAAGAGTTAGCTGCCATGTATGATATTGCCTTGTGTGATGTCCTCCCTGTCATGAGCGAGTTCTTCCAGGATAAGGCTTTGGTGTGGTTGCGAAATAACCACAAGCCATGGCCACATTGGACAACTTTTAAAGATGACTTCTGAAATTCGGAAGCGAGTCCAGCGCCCACGTGAGCCGTTTAAGGACTACGTTCTGGCCCTTCAGGACCTAATGCGTTATACCCACCTTACGGCCGAACCAAAACTCGAAAGGATTTTCCGAAACTCACAAACGGATTACCAGTGGTATATTCGGAGGAAGGATTTCACTACCTTAGAGGATCTCATCCAGAAGCCTGCATCAAACTATGGTGTTCACGAGGTGAACACCATAGTTTGATGCAGGAGGTTGCCGCCTCAGCAATAAGTGAACATCCACCACTACCTGATATTGACATACATCGCGATAAAACGTACATAGCCTGGGAATCTGATCGATTAACAGCCGCTATCATGATAGAAGGAAACCGCTTCTCAGCCCTCATTGATACCGGTGCCACCATTAGTTTTATCACGCCAGCAATAGTACGGAAGGTGCCGTCCAATGCTCCAGCTACCCCGGTCAACATCGAGGTAGTTCTGGCTGACGGGACAAGTAAGTGCATCACTCACGCAATCAGCTACAATGTAATATTAGGAAAACAAGCAGTTGTCAAAGAGTTCTTGATTATTAATGATGCGACGGAGAACATTGTGCTTGGGATGGATTTTCTGCGGACTTTCGACATACCTTCAGTTGTGGTGGCCTACACGTATCCGCCATACCAAATTCCACCCTCAACAATACCAGCATGTATCCAAGCGAACACGTAAACAGCAATGACAACATCACGACTAAAGTGGCGCGTTGCGGACTACTAAGGGCAATCGTAAGGTGGTTACCGATGCGCTTTCCCGATAGCCGGTTCATGCCACTCCAACCGAACCACCCAACTGGCTGGAAAAGCGCGTTGCCGCAGTGCGTCGCTACCCAGCGATGTTCCCAGACTATGCGATCATGGGGACCCAGCTGTATCGACGTTTTCATCAAGGGGGTCATAACCAGGATGTAACCCCATGGAAACTGCGTGTCGGAAGAACTCAAAAGCTACAAGTTATGCGCGAAGTTCATGACCAAGCCGCTGGTGGTCACCTGGGCATCAGAAAAACGAGGTGTATGTTAGCCCACCGGTATTATTGGTCCGGTATGTCCGGAGATGTCTCTAAATATGTGCGCAGTTGCGAAATCTGCCAGCACTATAAGCTTTCCCAACATGTCCGAGACGTGAAAATGTTGTCACGCACATCCGAGGAGTGGGATGGGCATTTACAGACCATAACGGGTCACAAAAACCACGGCAGAGGCGTGTACCGGGCGTACAAAGTTTCACCGCGAAGGAAGCTGAAAACCCCAGCGTCATCATCGTTACAAACATCCTCGTCATCATCACTCATATCGGAGTCATCATCGGTCGTATCAACAGTATCCGCGGACGCATCCAGTGCATCATCGTCACCATCAGTCATACTGGTGAAAACCACAGCGTCATCATCGTTACAAACATCCTCGTCATCATCACTCATATCGGAGTCATCATCGGTCGTAGCAACAGTATCCGCGGACGCATCCAGTGCATCATCGTCAACATCAATCATACTGGTGAAAACCACAGCGCCATCGTCGTTACAAACATCCTCGTCGTCATCACTCATATCGGAGTCATCATCGGTCGTATCAACAGTATCCGCGGACGCATCCAGTGCATCATCGTCACCAGCAGTCATACTGGTGAAAGGGTGAAAGTCACCGCATCGCCAGGAAGAGCGAGACCAATACCCAGCAACACACCCCTCATACCACCGAATTATAATCTAGCGAGGCGAACCTATGAGAACAGTGTAGCTGACTCCCTAGGCTGTCCCGGGAGGGGGAAGGCAGTGTGACGACCAAAGTCTGCAGGCATCGTTTTGTTCTCAACAGTCCTTATTTTTAATATTTGTTATTTGTGATTTTATTCTATATTATATTTTGATATTGTTTCTTATATTTTTTTATTATGACGTACCGTTGATTTAGTGCTAGACTGAAATGTTGAGCTTTGTTTTATTATTAGGTTAAGTCCTTGTATTCTACTATTTCATATTTTTCTTTTATATTATTGTATGGTTTGAATATAACGTATATTTTGTGAATAGTAACGCCACCTATAGCTAACTGGACAAGTATGATTTACATCAAAACAATCTAGTGGTGCCCTGTGCAAAACAGATGTTTGTAAAAACACATAGTTGTAAGCAATGGTGGTGACGTATACAAAACACATGCTTGTAACAAGTTCTGAGTACAAGACATGTATAAATGTGTGTATATTAAATGCATGCATGATCATGATTATATATAAAACACATGTGCGTATATGGTTGTACACACAACACAAAAGGTATAAAAGGCGAGCTTTTAGTCGACAGAGGACAGTTTGTTCGTAGCGGCCAGTAAGGTAAAATCTACTAAAGACAGTGGCTTCACATCTTTAGTATATTTTAAATTACTGATTACTAAGTGCTAGTGTGGGGGAATTGGGAGTATTGGCAGCAGGCTTCTCTGCTGATACTGACAATTCTTGGCGATTCCCGGAGATTGTGGTCAGTGCGCGTGGTTTCCGCGTGCTGCTCCTACGCTCCTCAGTCGCGAGACTAGACGAGTGCTGTTGAGAGGACGGTGGTTTCCCGCTCTTTCAGGAGCACTGGTTGTGAGTCTACTACACAATTACGTGGCGTATTTTCAAACATGTTTAAATAGTATCTGTAGTTAGTGTAGAGTATAAATAAAAAGTTTGTAACGTTTTCTAAAGACACGTGTTTTTATTAACCGACCCTGGACACCGCTGAGCATACCCCAGCTTACAGCGGAAACGTGTCGTTACACTGTGGTATCGAATATCTAAACAACTGTTATATGTAGAGTCTTATACATTTTTATAAATTGCTTTCATATCACTGAAAGCGAATGTTTTAAGAAAATTATCAAGATTTGTACATATACATTCAAAGACAGACAAGAAATTCCGGTATTAATTATATTCATTTATTTTTCTATAGAATCCTTTTATATTTTTGTATTTTAATAAGACAGGGGTAGTGAAGCGCACCGGGTCAAGCTAGTTGGTTAATAAATGTTAAAGTTATTAAAAAATCGCAAGGCCATTAACGTGGCCACTAGAACATTAAATGTAGGAGCAAAATTAACATATTTTGAGAAATATTAAAATAAATGCTTATTTATTACAACATAATAGGGAATAAAAATATGACAATACCTCCTATAGTTTATCCGTACCAGCGAGATAAATTTTGAGATTTTCGAGAAAAACTAATATTTTGACCATATTTTGGCGAATGAGCCCAATTTCCTTACTGTTATGATTTTTAAGTAAAAGCTATTCAGAATAATAAAGTCCAGGTAATTTAAAATATAGTCTGAAAGTTTTACTAAAATCGGAAAAGTTTAACCCTTAAATCGTGAAGGTCAAAGGTAAAATTTTTCAATATTTCAAATTTCTCATGGAAAGATAGCGAAATGTTATTTATTTTTGGGCCGATTTTGATGAAAATTAATAAAAAATATAACACAAAGCCTAGTATTTACAAAAACAGTAGAAAAATGTAAATTAACCCATAATAACACTTACGAAAGTTTCCAGGTGGTACCGTCTCAACATTTCAACAAATTTAATTCTAAGGGACACTCTTTTTATGTTATTATATGTATATGTACATGATTTCATGAAACACTAACAAAATACATGGTCTATTGGGTTTTTTGCTTATGTCTCAGCCGTTTGTGGACTGATTTTCCCGATTTCAAATAGCAACGGAGCCGGAAGAATTCTAGAGATATTGATGTATCAATAATGTTTGTAAGTTATTTAGGGGATTTGGAAAGTTGATTTCAACATACAGACGGACAGACGGATATGGCTATATCGACTCTGCTATATATAACGTTCCAGAATATATGTATATACTGTAGAAATTACTAATGGAATTACAAACTTTTATATACCCTTGAGAGTATGAAAACAAACAAAACATTTCGCAAACGTTTGCAAAATGTACAAAACAAATCAAAATTTTTATATTGTATTGTACATGAGTAAAAACAAAACAAAAACTTTTCAAGTGACAAAGAGAGAAAACGAAACGATTAGCTTTTCACTCATCTGCATTATTTAATTTACCATTACAGTCGTACATTTGAGTACAAAACAGATAGAGAAACGTATTTTTTATTCGTTTTGTTTTTTTTTTGTACTGTGTTCTCTATTATAATGAGTAAATCAATTACCAAACGTTTGTTAAACGTTTTTAATCAGAATGTTTCAATATTGTTCTTACTCTTTTCGTTTCTAGCTGCGTACGTTTATATTAATGTACAGTTTGCGCTCATGAGCAAAAACAATACAAAACAAAATGGGATAATCATTCTCATTCTTTATGTTTGATTTTTGTTTTACTCACTGCAAAGAACAAAGCAAAACGATAGCAAACGTTTCGATTTGTTTATTTCCGTACTCTGGTTAAAACAATGTCAATGAGCAAAAATGTACAAATATAACATTCACATTGCACAAAGAATCATTCCCCCCTATTCATATCAATAACCAAACAATAATTCAACAATCGGAAGAGAAATACCTCGGAATACGTCTCGATCGTCGCCTTGGAAAAGTCATATAGATGCAAAGTTAACTCAAATGAAATTGAAATCAATTCCAAAGACGCCAAAACAAGTTTTTAGAACAACACTTTGATTAGCGATTTATATCGGATTGCAGTTTACTACAATCACTAACTATATTTGGAGGAAAATAATAAATGTTAAAAATAATAAAGGTCCAAGATATGTTCCTTGATGAATACCAGAAAGGTCTGGGTAATTTTTAATAATTTTAACATTTTTTAACCAATTTTTGTCATTTATATCTCATTCTAACGAAAATTACGTACACATTTCGATTCTTTGTAAAATTAATTATTTAGTACCAACATTTTTTTCCGAATTTTAGCGATAATACAGTTCTTGGGTCATTTTGAGCCAAAGGAAATATAGATATAGTTAATCTCCAAAAGATTTTTTATCGTAACTTTCATTAATATAAGTTAATCTACATATTTCTGTAAAATAATGCAGAAAGTTAAGGAGTTTCACAAATTTATTTCATATAAATAGTAAAATTTTGCATATATCTGACCTTTGACCACGATGCGCGTCCCGAAATCATTGTCCGATTTGGCTCAAATTTACAACACTTAACTTTTAGACCTAGTATCGCAATATTCCGGCCGGTACCCTTCAAAATTCAAACAACAATTTTTTCCATACAACTGATTGTCATTCTAATACGCATCTGTTCGTTAGAACATTTTTTAAAAAACACTAGAATATTTGAAGTTAATTTTAAATTTGGCTTAAGTTCATTTATTATAATTACCCCCATTTTCTCAATCTCCGGTTATATTTTATCGTGACGATAAACTGACAGTTCTCATACAAAAAAATGTTAATTGGAGGTTTATCGTTACGAAAAACGATAACCAAATATTGAAAAAATAGGAGTTACTCTGTAATAATTCAAAGAATACCACTGAACATTTATTTTAGACAATTGGCAAATTGGAATGCATTTTCTACCCTGCCAAGGGCTTCATCAACAATCTTTATTGTCAAGGTATATTGACTTAGGTACTATTATTGGGAATTAAAATTAGAATTTCCTTTCAAATTATATTAAATAAAAAGTTCAAATAATTACCAAAATATTTATAAATTTTGGCATATGGTAGAATATTATTGTATATGCCAAAATTATTTAAGTTATGCAAGAGTGTATTAACAAACGGAATCAAACGTTTTATTAAAGTCTGCATATATAAAGTACATTGTGACCTGTTCTTCATTGAGTTAATTATCTCATGGGTTACTAAAGCTAAATTAATAGCAGTAGATCTATCTGGATAAAAGCAAAGCAAAGAGATATTGAATGTCCATTTAAAGTGGAAAGTTTATCTTTTACAATTTTATCCAAAAGTTTGGCAAAAGTACTCTGTTTGAAAATAGGTCTATAGTTGGTAAGCGGTTTTTTCAGACTCCACAGTGGATCAGAATGGAAATTTTTTGGAAATAATCGGGATAAAATTTGACGTGGGAAATGAAACACTTGTTTGAGTCGATATTAATTATTATAAGACAATTATGAATGTTCAAGTCATTTGTATGAGGACTAGGGAAAAATGTTGCACGATTTTCTCCTTACTTTTCAGTTTAATTTCATAAATGAATAAATTAATTAATAAATGAATATATGAATAAATTAATAAATGATTAAATGAATAAATGAATAAATGAATAAATGAATAAATGAATAAATGAATAAATGAATAAATGAATAAATGAATAAATGAATAAATGAATAAATGAATAAATGAATAAATGAATAAATGAATAAATGAATAAATGAATAAATGAATAAATGAATAAATGAATAAATGAATAAATGAATAAATGAATAAATGAATAAATGAATAAATGAATAAATGAATAAATGAATAAATGAATAAATGAATAAATGAATAAATGAATAAATGAATAAATGAATAAATGAATAAATGAATAAATGAATAAATGAATAAATGAATAAATGAATAAATGAATAAATGAATAAATGAATAAATGAATAAATGAATAAATGAATAAATGAATAAATGAATAAATGAATAAATGAATAAATGAATAAATGAATAAATGAATAAATGAATAAATGAATAAATAAATGAATAAATGAATAAATGAATAAATGAATAAATGAATAAATGAATAAATGAATAAATGAATAAATGAATAAATGAATAAATGAATAAATGAATAAATGAATAAATGAATAAATGAATAAATGAATAAATGAATAAATGAATAAATGAATAAATGAATAAATGAATAAATGAATAAATGAATAAATGAATAAATGAATAAATGAATAAATGAATAAATGAATAAATGAATAAATGAATAAATGAATAAATGAATAAATGAATAAATGAATAAATGAATAAATGAATAAATGAATAAATGAATAAATGAATAAATGAATAAATGAATAAATGAATAAATGAATAAATGAATAAATGAATAAATGAATAAATGAATAAATGAATAAATGAATAAATGAATAAATGAATAAATGAATAAATGAATAAATGAATAAATGAATAAATGAATAAATGAATAAATGAATAAATGAATAAATGAATAAATGAATAAATGAATAAATGAATAAATGAATAAATGAATAAATGAATAAATGAATAAATGAATAAATGAATAAATGAATAAATGAATAAATGAATAAATGAATAAATGAATAAATGAATAAATGAATAAATGAATAAATGAATAAATGAATAAATGAATAAATGAATAAATGAATAAAGGAATAAAGGAATAAAGGAATAAAGGAATAAATGAATAAATGAATAAATAAATGAATAAATGAATAAATGAATAAATGAATAAATGAATAAATGAATATATGAATAAATGAATAAATGAATAAATGAATAAATGAATAAATGAATAAATGAATAAATGAATAAATGAATAAATGAATAAATGAATAAATGAATAAATGAATAAATGAATAAATGAATAAATGAATAAATGAATAAATGAATAAATGAATAAATGAATAAATGAATAAATGAATAAATGAATAAATGAATAAATGAATAAATGAATAAATGAATAAATGAATAAATGAATAAATGAATAAATGAATAAATGAATAAATGAATAAATGAATAAATGAATAAATGAATAAATGAATAAATGAATAAATGAATAAATGAATAAATGAATGAATGAATAAATGAATAAACGAATAAATTAATAAACGAATATATTAATAAATGAATAAATAAATGAATCAATGAATAAACGAGTAAATTAATAAATGAATAAATTAATAAATGAATAAACGAATAAATTAATAAATTAATATATGAATATATGAATAAATTAATAAATGAATAAATGATTAAATTAATAAATGAATAAATGAAAAAATTAATGAATAAATGTCTAAATCAATAAATTAATGAATAAATGAATTAATGAATAAATGTATTAATGTATAAACGAATAAATTAATAAATGAATAAATCAATATATGAATAAATTAATAATTTTTTAAAGATTTTTTGGTAATTATTTGAACTTTTTATTTATGTACTTAATTATAATGTTTTATTTGGCTTAAATTAATTTTATTAATTACTCTGTAATAATTCAATGTATACCATTGCAATTTAATTTTAGACAATTGGCAAATTGGAATGCATTTTCTACCCTGCCAAGGGCGTCATCAACAATCTTTATTGTCAAGTTCTATTGTAAATATCATCTATTTAAAATACTATTATTGGGAAGTAGAATATGGGAAGACAGATTCATATATAATTGTTTTCATATGTTTTTTTGTAAGTTAGACGAAATTTTACTTATTTTTTATTATTACAAATTTATTATATATTTTTTTGCTGATGTCTACCTTTGGTTGACAATATCAGCAATGTACGTTTTTTTGTTTTTCTTTCTTACTCCTTGTGTTGATTCTAGGAATCAATTGGAGATGGGAAACAGATTTAGTTTTTACGGGTGCCATGTGTATTTTTAATTTGTTAGAGAATTGTTGGTAATTATTTGAACTTTTTATTTTATATAATTTGAAAATAAATTTTTAGTTTGGCTTAAGTTCATTCATAATTACTCAGTAATAATTCAAAGAATACCACTGTAAATTTATTTTAGACAAATGGCAAATTGGAATGCGTCTTCTACCCTGCCAATGACTTCATCAATAATATTTATTGTCAAGTTCTATTGTAAATATCATCTATTTAACTTACTATTACTGAAAATTATTATATAGGTAGCCAAATTCATAAAGTGATTTTTTTTTAAAAAATTTCAAACAAATTTTTTTTTATTCAATTTTTTTTTGTGAATAAAAAAATTCGGGTTAAAAAATATTTTTTCTGATTTTGACCCATTGTAGGTCCAACTTACTATGGTCTTATATACGTCGTGGCAAAGATCTTTGAAATATCTATCATTAGATATCCATATTGTCTATATTAATGTCTTAGTAATCCAGATATAGGTCAAAAATCAAAGTTGTCCTGGTTTTTTCCTCATATCTCAGCCATTTGTGAACCGATTTTGCTGATTTTAAATAAGAATCTTCTCGAAAGCATGTCTGACAGAGTTATTTAAGATTTGGATCCCGAAGATATCTGGGCTCTTCAGAAAATTGATTTCACCAGACAGACGGACATGGCTTAATCGACTCCGCTATCCGTAAGGATCCAGATATATTTTATAGGGTCGGAAAATTATATTGTGGAAATTACAAACGGAATGACAAACTTAAATATACCCTTCTCTCGAAGGTGAATAAATGAATAAATGAATAAATGAATAAATGAATAAATGAATAAATGAATAAATGAATAAATGAATAAATGAATAAATGAATAAATGAATAAATGAATAAATGAATAAATGAATAAATGAATAAATGAATAAATGAATAAATGAATAAATGAATAAATGAATAAATGAATAAATGAATAAATGAATAAATGAATAAATGAATAAATGAATAAATGAATAAATGAATAAATGAATAAATTAATAAATGAATAAATTAATAAATTAATAAATTAATAAATTAATAAATTAATAAATTAATAAATTAATAAATGAATAAATGAATAAATGAATAAATGAATAAATGAATAAATGAATAAATGAATAAATGAATAAATGAATAAATGAATAAATGAATAAATGAATAAATGAATAAATGAATAAATGAATAAATGAATAAATGAATAAATGAATAAATGAATAAATGAATAAATGAATAAATGAATAAATGAATAAATGAATAAATGAATAAATGAATAAATGAATAAATGAATAAATGAATAAATGAATAAATGAATAAATGAATAAATGAATAAATGAATAAATGAATAAATGAATAAATGAATAAATGAATAAATGAATAAATGAATAAATGAATAAATGAATAAATGAATAAATGAATAAATGAATAAATGAATAAATGAATAAATGAATAAATGAATAAATGAATAAATGAATAAATGAATAAATGAATAAATGAATAAATGAATAAATGAATAAATGAATAAATGAATAAATGAATAAATGAATAAATGAATAAATGAATAAATGAATAAATGAATAAATGAATAAATGAATAAATGAATAAATGAATAAATGAATAAATGAATAAATGAATAAATGAATAAATGAATAAATGAATAAATGAATAAATGAATAAATGAATAAATGAATAAATGAATAAATGAATAAATGAATAAATGAATAAATGAATAAATGAATAAATGAATAAATGAATAAATGAATAAATGAATAAATGAATAAATGAATAAATGAATAAATGAATAAATGAATAAATGAATAAATGAATAAATGAATAAATGAATAAATGAATAAATGAATAAATGAATAAATGAATAAATGAATAAATGAATAAATGAATAAATGAATAAATGAATAAATGAATAAATGAATAAATGAATAAATGAATAAATGAATAAATGAATAAATGAATAAATGAATAAATGAATAAATGAATAAATGAATAAATGAATAAATGGATAAATGAATAAATGAATAAATGAATAAATGAATAAATGAATAAATGAATAAATGAATAAATGAATAAATGAATAAATGAATAAATGAATAAATGAATAAATTAATAAATAAATGATTAAATGAATCAATGAATCAATGAATCAATGAATCAATGAATAAATGAATAAACGAATAAATGAATAAATTAATAAATGAATAAATGATTAAACGAATAAATGAATAAATTAATATATGAATATATGAATAAATTAATAAATGATTAAATTAATAAATGAAAAAATTAATGAATAAATGTCTAAATCAATAAATGAATGAATAAATGAATTAATGAAAAAATGAATAAATGTATTAATGTATAAACGAATAAATTAATAAATGAATAAATCAATATATGAATAAATTAATAATTTTTTAAAGATTTTTTGGTAATTATTTGAACTTTTTATTTTATGTACTTAATTATAATGTTTTATTTGGCTTAAATTAATTTTATTAATTACTCTGTAATATTTCAATGTATACCATTGCAATTTAATTTTAGACAATTGGCAAATTGGAATGCATTTTCTACCCTGCCAAGGGCGTCATCAACAATCTTTATTGTCAAGTTCTATTGTAAATATCATCTATTTAACATACTATTATTGGGAAGTAGAATATGGGAAGACAGATTCATATATAATTTTTTTCATATGTTTTTTTTTGTAAGTTAGACGAAATTTTACTTATTTTTTATAATATGTGTATATTCTTTATTATTACAAATTTATTATATATTAGAGTGTGTTTTTGCTGATGTCTACCTTTGGTTGACAATATCAGCAATGTACGTTTTTTTGTTTTTCTTTCTTACTCCTTGTGTTGATTCTAGGAATCAATTGGAGATGGGAAACAGATTTAGTTTTTACGGGTGCCATGTGTATTTTTAATTTGTTAGAGAATTTTTGGTAATTATTTGAACTTTTTATTTTATATAATTTGAAAATAAATTTTTAGTTTGGCTTAAGTTCATTCATAATTACTCAGTAATAATTCAAAGAATACCACTGTAAATTTATTTTAGACAAATGGCAAATTGGAATGCGCCTTCTACCCTGCCAATGACTTCATCAATAATATTTATTGTCAAGTTCTATTGTAAATATCATCTATTTAACTTACTATTACTGAAAATTATTATATAGGTAGCCAAATTCATAGTGATTTTTTTTTTTAAAAATTTCAAAAAAAAATTTTTTTTATTAAATTTTTTTTTTGAGAATAAAAAAAATCGGGTTAAAAAATATTTTTTCTGATTTTGACCCATTGTAGGTCCAACTTACTATGGTCTTATATACGTCGTGGCAAAGATCTTTGAAATATCTATCATTAGATATCCATATTGTCTATATTAATGTCTTAGTAATCCAGATATAGGTCAAAAATCAAGGTTGTCCTGGTTTTTTCCTCATATCTCAGCCATTTGTGAACCGATTTTGCTGATTTTAAATAAGAATCTTCTCGAAAGCATGTCTGACAGAGTTATTTAAGATTTGGATCCCGAAGATATCTGGGCTCTTCAGAAAATTGATTTCACCAGACAGACGGACATGGCTTAATCGACTCCGCTATCCGTAAGGATCCAGATATATTTTATAGGGTCGGAAAATTATATTGTGGAAATTACAAACGGAATGACAAACTTAAATATACCCTTCTCTCGAAGGTGAAGGGTATAAAAAATATCACAAATCTAAAAAACCAAATTAAATATGCGACATTCAGTATTAAAATTATTAAAAAAAATAAACTTCATACAAATTGTGTATTAACGAGGGTATTCAATAGGTTAACCAATTAATTTTTGTCGGTTAAATGTTCGAATAATTCATAATAATTTTCAAATAACAAATAAACCGATTAATTTGTGTCGATTAACCGATTAACCGAAATTTATTTTTTTCACTTTTTTTAACATATTTTTTTGTATTTATTTTACCATTTTAATTCAAATGTCAAAGTAAAATTACATATTTGTTCGAACAAAAAATTATCATGTTTACGGCCATTCTCACAATGTACGATTAAAAGTTAACGTGAACTTTAACCGCAAGTTAGGCTAATTTGAATTTCACAATGTACGATTAATTCTTAATTGACACTATTTAACAACAAAGTTGCTGTTAAATATAACCGAACAAATTTTGCCGGTTAGTATTTTAATTGTAAGAAATATAATAAAAGAACATGGAAAAACATTTATATTTTTGTAATATTTATAATTTTTAAAAGTGTAAAGCGAAAAAAAGTAAATTTTGCACGGGGTGATCCATATACCACCCGGATATTGCACTTACAAACCAAACAACAAATGTGCAATTTTGCTTGTTGGTTTTCAGTAATTGTTGTTCAGTTTGTTCTGTAAATTTTACAGTTAGGTACCTTAATATTTTTGAGTTTTATACGTTTTTTTATTATACCACTAAGAAAACACAAACTATTATTTTTATGCCGTCTTTTAGACAATTTTTTATATTTCAATATTTCATTACACTATTTTTCGTAAACAAATGTATGCATTATTGCCATACTTTCTACTGAATGCTTTGGTTAAGTAATCAAATGATGGTGAAAGGTAAATCGGTAACCGTTGGTTAAATGGTCCCCGTTAAACAAACCGACAGTTAGAACAGTTAAAATGAAATAATCGTACATTGTGAAAATGGCCGTTAGTGAGTATAAAAACTGACATACATATTTAATTTACATGTATGTATTTATCGCTTGAGAACATGATAATAGACGAAACTGGAGACCCTACGGAAATAAGTTTTTATCAGAAATTATCGAATTATCGAAAAATCTAAAAAATCCAAAAAGGACTTCAATGGAATAATGTAGATTTTATATGCTTATAAAAAAACTAAAAAAATAACTGAGATATTGGATATTCTTTACCATGCCTTACTTTCCAATTCACTAACATCTACAAACTGCGGGAGAGTTTTTTTCCAAGTCAAGTTTTATTAAAACTAAAGAAAATTAATTACTTTTTGGTTGAATTGCAATGTTTTGTCTATTTTGTATTTAAGTACAGAAAATTCGTAGATATACTTTCCGTTTAAAATTTAAATAGAAATTATTCGGTTAATCGATTAATTTAAAATTAACCGATTATTAACCGATTAAATCTTAACCCCGATTAATTATTACCCCGATTAACCGATTAAACCAGAAATCCGATTAATAGAATACCCTAGTACTAACATCTGATTTTTTCTGATCATACTTATTGATTTCCCTGATTTATAAACTTAAGGTAGGGTCAGACTACGCAAATTATTTGACACAAGATGTTTCATGTGTTTGATCAAAACTACATCAAATAATTCATGGGTTGATTTTGTGTTCACACTGTACACATTTATTTGCCATATTTGTTTAATCAAACTACACCGAAATACTATCAAACACACAAAGGGGAAAATATATTTGACTTGTGGTCACATTTATGGTAATATTTGTTCTAAATAATTATTAAATAAAGCTGCAAAACTACTTTAATTTCTTTCATCAATAAAAAAGACATTTCTAGAAAGTAAAATATTACCAGATTTTGCTTTACATTTGAAAGAATTATGAAATTTCAGTACTTTTATTTAGGCGTCAAATATTTTATGTTTCTAGTTTGAACAGAAAATATTTTTGCACTGCAAACAAGAAAACAGCTGAATTTGGTCAAACAAATTTATTTGCCAATATGAAAACATTCTTGTAATGTGACCAATTAATGTGTGACCACTAAACAGCAAATATTTTCCTGCATTTTGTGTATTTTTTTATTTGATCTTGCAATTCATTTGCAAGATCAAACAGCGTCAAATAACAGCTGTTGCATCATGTGTTATCGCAAAAGTAGTGTTGCTATATCTTAAATTAAAAATCGCTAAATAATGAAAACAAATCGCGAAAAGAACACAAGCTTGAACAATTTAATAATATAATTATTAAATGTTTATTTATTAACGGCCATTTTCACAATGTACGATTAAAAGTTAACGTGAACTTTAACCGCAAGTTAGGCTAATATGAATTTCACAATGTGCGATTAATTCTTAACTGACACTATTTAACAACAAAGTTGCTGTTAAATATAACCGAATAAATTTCGCCGGTTAGCATCTTAATTGTAAGAAATATAATAAAAGAACATGGAAAAAGATTTATATTTTTGTAATATTTATAATTTTTAAAAGTGAAAGCGAAGAAAAGTAAATTTTGCACGGGGTGATCTATATACCACCCGGATATTGCACTTACAAACAAAACAACAAATGTGCACTTTTGCTTGTTGGTTTTCAGTAATTGTTGTTCAGTTTGTTCTGTAAATTTTACAGTTAGGTACCTTAATATTTTTGAGTTTTATACGTTTTTTTATACACTAAGAAAACACAAATTATTATTTTTTATGCCGTCTTTTAGACAATTTTTTATATTTCAATCTTTCATTACACTATTTTTCGTAAACAAATGTATGCAGTATTGCCATACTTTCTACTGAATGCTTTGGTTAAGTAATCAAATGATGGTGAAACGTAAATCGGTAACCATTGGTTAAATGGTCCCCGTTAAACAAACCGACAGTTAATTAATTTTCCGGTTAGACTGAAATAATCGTACATTGTGAAAATGACCGTAAATTATATTACTATCACAATTCATAATTGAAATTGAATGGAAATGTAATCATGTTTTATACTTGAAAAATATTTGAAATATTAAATATTTTTCAAACAAAAAACATATGGCTTGAATTTATGTTTCCTTTTTACTGGAGAATGCTATTGAAATAAAGTGTAATACAACTGTAATTCAATTGCTTGACTATAACTAAAGGCTTGAATTACACTTGCTATCAACTTGAATTCCAGTAAAAATGCTTATTGGTTTTTTAATACATATTATTAATCGAACACGACTTTTTCCAAACTTTTTTAATTCAGAATAAGAACATGTTCACAAATATTGTTAAATTTTATGGAAATGTTTACCTTTTTTACATAAATTTTTCATTAATTCCAAGTGAAAAGTGAAAAATGCTATTAGACATATTCTTCTTCTGTAGTAAAAAAAAATTAAACAGATCATACTGTTTAAGAATTATTTTTTAATTACAATCAATTCATACTATTTATGTATGTATAAAAAATATTCTTTGATTTTAAGTTCAATCTGTATAAAATTTCAGTTAATATTCCATATGTACATATGAGCAATTTTAAATTTTGAAAATAGACAAACTCCATGTATAAATAAAAAATAATCAAACATCAGACTATGTTAAACGTATAAAAATATAAATCGCATAAAATCGCAAAAATCGCAACAAAGACTTCATGTCTTCAATTAGTTTTTCTCCCAGTATGTCATCCTAGGCTGAATGACTTTTATGTGAAGAAGAAGACTTCATTTATTGATGCAATTATTTAGTGAAAATAATTTAAATAACAAATATTCAAGAAATATTGAATATGTATTTATGTTTAAAAAAAAAATAGTGAATTTGTGTCTTTAATTTAGTACGAAAAATATTTAAATAATCTCCTCTTATTTTTCCGCCATGCTGAGCAAATAATTTTCTGTTTTTTTTCTATTTGATCAAACAATTATTTTATGAAAGTGTTTGATATAGTGTGACCACACGGCAAATATATTTACTGATTCTTTTTCGCAGCAGTTTGGTCAAACAAAAAGTGAAAAATTAAATTCAATATATGATAACAAAATTCAATAAATCTCTAATAAAATGATTACTTTACAATTCGAAATAAGTGCTTTAACCTTAAAAATATTTGCAAGATCAAATTATATATTTTTTAGGTATTTATGTAGCTAGTGGTCACACTTTGTTCAAATTAAGAAAATATTTTGTTTGCCGACAAATAATTTTGTTTGACTAAAATCATCTGTTTTGTTGTTTGCTCTAAATTTTATTTGTGGTCAGATTCAGGCAATGAAATATTTGACGATAAACGTCAAATAATAGCTGCGTGTGACCGTACCTTTAGTAACAAACAAGTTTCTAGGTGTTTCAAATATGTATCAATAGAGACTTAGTTGTAATTCTTTTTTTTTTTCTTCAAAATCAATTTGTACCATTATACACAGGTTTTGTATGGTTACAGCTAAAATGGACTTAATATTGCTATCTGATATTGATTTATTTCATTAATGAACTTATCAGAATTAAATTACACATCTATATTCCAGATCTTTATTAGGAATCGACTTTGTTACCTTTTGTTTTTTCTTAATTAATTAGCCTGAAAACATGAAATATATCTGCAAAAAAAACTTATTTGTACATTTTCTTTGGTAGAACTTCTTCTGATAGAATTTTTAAGTTCTTCGAATCATAGGTATGGATTAGAAAAAGGTCTTACAAACAACTTGCTAAAACTTATCTCATCAGTTATACTAGTGTCATATCGTCGTCCGGGGGTTTAAGTGTTCTATGTGCCATTTTGACAATTTTGAGTTAAGGATTTTTCAAATCTGCAATCCGTTTTCGGCTATTTCGTCTCGTTGCTGAGATAAATCGTGTCCATTTTACTCTATATCTTTCAAAACAGATCTTTTTTGTGCCATTTTCCTCTATACGTCATTCAATGTACAAAATCATTTTTGCTAATATTTTTCAATAAATAAATCTGTTATAAAAAATTGCTAAGAGTTACTCCTTTTATATATAATACTGTTGTATAACATACACTCTTTTACAGTGATGCATTAGGCTGTAGATAAACTAATTTCCTACTGAGAAACTCTAGCGCTTTAGTCAACGCTTGACGCACTTATTTAAGTTTAGCTGTAACACCTTAGCGTGCATTTGCCCATTTATTTGGAGCAACAACCCTCGGATCGGAAGGATTTTGTAGAAATCAGTTCAAACTCAATTTTAATTTGTCCTTTACGAATTTTCTCAAAAAATAATCCAACAGAGGATGAAACTGAAGAATTCGATATTTACTGAAATGAAACAAAAGTAGAACGTGACGTAGATAACTGAAAACCAGGCTGAAATAATCTTATACCGAAGATTATATTTACTCATAAAGCCGGCGTAACTACATTTCTTTAAACACTTCAAATCATTTCAAACCCGTCCGGTAAATTAAAACTAGATGTTAAATGAAATCTTTGATTTCATGTATTTTTATGAAATTTTGTAATATTATATACATATATTTAGTGTTTTTATAAATTTTTTAATTGTATAAATTTATAAGTTTATACTTGTGGTTGCAAATTTTGAACAGCGTAAATTTGAATTTCGCGCTAATATTGCTGAATTAGCCATCTTTATGATTTGACTTATGCTAATTTTCTTTTGACTTCCTTTCTAAAGAAAGAAGAAGAATTAGCATAAATCAAATACATACACTTTTTTATTATTCGTTTTTTAATAGCCATCGAGCAAAGACCTCTATTTTTTATAACCCGCGCATTTAAATCGTTTGCAACCACAAGTATTTTCCTTTTTAATTGAATTTACACCTTTGGATTGTATTTTAAAATCGTGTACAAATAAATAAAATTCAAAGAATTTTATTATCGAAAAAACGATGGTTTTTTATGGTTTTCTTTTGGTTTTTTGTTTTAGCGCGTTTTTGTATTCTTTTTAATTTTCTTGTTTTCTTATTGGAGGTAAGTACATTTTTGGTAAATTATTTTAAAAAATAATAAAATTTATGTTTTTTCTCGTTTTAGGAAGAGCAATTGTTGAAGAAAATTTAAAGTAAGTATATTTATTGAAGAAATTTATGAATTTGCTAACATTCTTTTGTTTTTTTTACAGAAATTTAACAATATATGTAAGTCAGCATGTAAGTATACAATTCAACATTTTAAAAAGCCAAGAAGTTTATTAATTTTTTGTTTTGTTTCATTGCAGGAGCACAAGAAGGTGTATCAAAGGTTGCACCCCAGGCGAGCATCTCCATTGCTTCCCTACCGATCCTGAGAGGTGAGTGGGAATGTGAAATATTAATTTATTGTGTAGTGTAAGCATGAACAGTGGCAATCATTTGACTGAAGCTATTGATGGAAATATCAACCATCCGTATCCACAAAGTATACATACATATATCAATTTGTTATTGGCAATATGATGGAAACTTTTGGGTACGTATGACGATAGTGTTAGTCAAATGTCTGCCAATGTTCTTGTATTGTGTCTGTATGTAGTTTTGTCATTAATTTCTTTGGTTCGTTTTGTTTTGCCTTTAACCCAGCATTAGCTTTTACTCTGCGCACAAAAGAATTAAAGCATTTAACTTTAAGAGCTGCCTTTCTAATGGAAGTCTTTGTTGCTCTTCAAAACAGTTGTTTAATTTAATAGTCTTGCCTTAGATTAGATGCAAATTTTAAAGAAAAACTACATAATATATAAATACCTAAGAAATTCATCAGTCAAAAAAATAGCACCAAGATAGAAATCGATTAAAATAAACAAAAATTAACGAGAACAAAATTTAATTTCGTAACAATTATTATGGTTTGTAATGTTCTTAATACGTTATTATTAAAAATAAAATATTGGTGTCTTTTGTTTCCAAGAAAAAGGAGACCGACCACCTCCTACCCATTAAGATTCAAAAAATTTTAAAATTGATCATATAATACTGAATTATTCCACATATTCAATATATTCTTCGAATGTTATAGTAGAAAACCACGATCAAACTGTAATTTTAAAATTTGTGTGTTTATAAGGTAAGATGAATATAATATCTTAAATTTTGGTTGGAATTGGATTCGGAGTACATTCTATAGAAGTCTGATATCAAACAATATAATTTGTTTAATTATTTGACAAAAAAGTGTTTTGGTACTTGAATGTTGAAAAATGGTAATGCGACTTTGGAAATTTTACCTTTAATAGAGGATGTTATATTGTTATTGGTGAAACTTTTCTAGTATTTAAATAATTTAAATTTTGTTCTTGTAATGGTCAGCGAATAACTGCAATACTAGTCATCACTTTTGACCACCGTGCAGAACATAAATGCCTGATTTTCGAAACGGTGGCCCAAGAGTGTTATGATTAAAAGCGATAAGCGGTTTCGCAACCTAAAATTTATATATTTATTTCAACGCAATGTTTTTAAAACCATTTCTAAATATCTATACATAGTTTTATTCTGAATTAAGCAAATTTGTATGTTCAGAAATCATAATTTTTTGAACTAAAGCTCACATACACCACTTTTTTTGTTACTAAAAAATTAGAATGGTAAAATTAATATTTTTGTTTTTAATTTCTTACGATGGTGCTATTATTTTGACTGCACAAAATCTGGGTATTTTTCAAAAATACCATATAATTGATTGAAAGGTTAATATTTCTTAAAGAAAACTTTACTCAGGGCACACTTAGTAAGGCGACTGCATCACTACAACAATAAAAAAACAACAGGTACTTTGTTTTTGTTAAAAAGTAGTTGAACTGTCAAAGTTGCCTGTTTTTGTTTTTGGGTTTGTTGTATTTTTCGCCACAACAACCACAAGTGAATTGACAATTCAAACTGAAAAAAAAATAATCAGCTGTTTCATCGCAGTCACCTTTCTAAGTATGCCCTGACTTTACTCATAGAAGAAAAAGAGATTAATTAACGATCTTCTATATATATAAAAGAGTAACGTTACTGACTCACTGACTGACTGATTCATCATACCACAGCCCAAACGACGGAAGCTAGAATCTTGAAATTTTAACTGTGGGTTCCTCCCTCCCCAAAACGATCCGATAAGAAGGAATTTTTGGAAATTCTAACGTTTAAAAAACCAGTAAATTCGGTAACCTTATATCTTCAAAACTAATAAAGATACAAAAAAACTTAAAACTGAATGTTACTCCATTTAAAAAATAAGCTGACAGGTGTTTCGTACTTTTTCGAAATTCGAACCTTTTAGGGGAGAAAACGGGTAAAAACTGTATTTTGGTACTTTTTGGCACCCTATGTATCTTTTAAAGTAATAAACATAGAAACAAATTTTAAATCGTATTCTTTACTTATCAAAAAATAAAAACTAGGAATTTGGTACTTTTTGGAAATTCGAACCCTTAAGGGACAAAAATTGTGTTTATTTTTGGTACTTCTTCATAAAATATGTTTTTTTATAATTTATATATTTTTTATATACACGAATACACATTTGTATGTTCGTGGACATATATCTTTAAGAATGGTTACTTACGGTAGTAGGTAATAAATCGATATACACATGTGAACAATAAAATAGGTGTGTGCATTACTTAAAAAAAACAATATAAATTGTAAAAATTTACTTCAATAAGGAATATTTCTAATTTTTTATTAAGGAATACTTTTCTAAAATGAAAATCAAGGATTTCCACTAGCGGAAATCTATCCTTCCTAGTTACACTTAAAATACTTTTAGTGTACTTGCTTTGCCCTCATTTAGTTAAAGGACTATACGATTATCAGCAGCTGGAGAGGTGTTTATATTTTCTCCACATATCCTAAAGTTCTGTTTTAGTTAAAATGAATTTGTAACGAAGTTTTTTTTTACCATTCAAAGGATTTGGTAATAATATTTTAAGTTTTTTCTTGTTCCCAGTGCTAGTGGAAATCCTTGATTTTCATTTTAGAAAAGTTTTCCTTAATAAAATAGTGCACACTCCTATTTTATTGTCCACATGTGTATGTATCAAACTTAATCAAAAATCTTGTAAACTTGTGTTGTTATACACAAATACACAAAGTTTTCATTAATATTAATACCCAGTATTAATATCAATCATTTCGTTTTCATCCTTTTTAGACGAGTACAATGGCTGCAATTGCTAGGGTTAAAAACATCTTCAAAATCAAGCAAAGTCTGTAGCCGACATTTTTCTAAGGAGAACTTGGATGGAAATCGGGTCCACAAGTTTTCCTATCCTAACAATGAATGTGTTGGTCCAAATGTAGATAAACCACATTCCTCATCGGAAGTTTGTGGCTCGGACAATTTTGACGTAACAGATAGAAGAGAGGTATTATTAGAGAACATAATAGAAGATGTCGATCAGGTAAGGGAAGACCATAGAGCCTTAGTAGCAGAAGACTCTGTAATGGACACGCAGGACAATGTTTCAGATGTGGACGGAGACGGACAAATGAGTGAACTAAATAGTCCTTCAAACATGAGTTCTAGACTCAAATCTTTGAAGAGTGCAGTTCACCATTTTCGAAGTTTGTATTTAGCATTCGTATTTGTATTTAGCATTTTCGAAGTTTGTATCCTAGCCAATGCTAGGATGACAGCAGAATTAAATAAGTGTAGGGAAAAGATAAAAATATTACAAGAAGCTTTAAATGTAAAAAATTATTATACTTCGAAAATCTCTAAGACAATGTTAGTATGTCTAAATAATGGGTTAAAAAATCATGAGAGAGATCCGAAGAAACGTCGATATGATCAGGCTACAAAATTATCGTTAGCTGTTTTGTTTTTATCGCCAGTAACTTATCGGTATTTGGCTCTAATGCACGATGGGGCCAATGACAGGTTTTGAGGCAAAAAGTCCTTTTTTCTTGTCAACCATTTAAAAAAATAATAACGGAATTTTATATTTAACACTTTGAAACACACAAATATTAAAAAATTAAAGTCAGGTAGCAACTCATGACGACATGCCGAGCTACCAAAGTTGCCAATTTTTACTTTGCTACATTTTCTGACATTCAATCATAATGAAACAACAAAGGAATTTTAGTCGTCAAACAAAAACATATAATTTTATAAAAATTTTGTATGTAAATTAATATGATATACAAATTTTAAAAAAAAGTTAGATGTGGTAAATAATTTTTTGTGTCAACTTGTGTTGTCTTTTTTGTGAAGTTTTTGCTGTCGTCCATATATTCTTTGGAATAGAACTTTGTTTATCCGAGCGTATCCGTGAAATAATTTATATGTGGAGAAAGGTAATAATGTCTACTATAATTTTTTGGAAAAACCATCTGCCGCTGTTTATAAAAATTTATTTCCAGATAGCGTATAACTTAAAAATTTGGATATTTATACCCAAAACCTCCATAGTGGAGAGGGTATATTGGGTTAGTGCTGATGTTTATAACGCGCAAAAATATTGTCCCAACACCCACCTTATGGTATACCAATCTGCTCAGGATCACTTTCTGAGTCGATTAAGCGATGTCTGTCTGTCCGTCTGTCCTTCTGTTAATGTATACCTTGCAATCAAACTACAGGTTGTAATTATAAAGCTAATTGGACAAAATTTGGTACAAGCTTTTCTCTTGTCCCAGGTACAAAGCCTATTGAATATGGTTAGAATCGGTCCATTATTTCTCCTAGCCCCCATACGATTGCCCTATCTGAAAATAGTTAGGCTCTCATAAAAATCTTAGTTGGATATATATCCAAACCAAATTCAGCACAAATAAGTTTTATATAAGCCGAAATCGCACCACCAAATTTTGTAACGATCGGTCCTTAATTAGTCATAGCTCCCATATAAGACCCACTTCCGAAAATCACTTTAACCAGCATACATCTCTTAAAAATGTGGGTATTCCATTAAAATTTATAACGTGTCGTTACAACCATATATATATATAATAATAAAATCTAATATGTAATAATAAAAACACTAGTTGTATGTAAATAATACGAACGGGTTTGCTATGTAAGTACCCTGCAGTTCATTGCATAACTAGTGAAAGGTTTCCAATTGACACTTTTCAAACTGCTGGGTAATAATAGAACGCAAACACGCACACACACAAACTCACTAGCTGAGAGTAATACGTACAAACTGGTTTTATATAGATTGTGCGTTATAATTCTTATACAGTTTATTTTATTTTTACTTAAGTAGTTACAGTTTGATGTGTGTTGATCTAATTCCCAGGTAGTTTATTTTTATTTTTAGATAAGTAGTCAGAGTTTTATGGTAAACGGGAGAGCTGTTATTGCCTTCGTGATGTACTTCCGAAGTATAATCCGATACCTGCTCTTGTAGCTTGCCGAATGTAAGAACTCCCGAATTTTTGTTTTTTTTTGCATTCATACTAACCGTAGTATAGAATTATCGTAGCCGGTTGTAAGAACTCCCGAATTTTTCTTACATTCGTATTTTAGTAGTCGTAATCAAATTCAAGAACTCCCGAATTCTTCTTGAATTAATTGTAGTTTTTAGCCGATCTTAGGAACTCCCGAATTCTTCTTACAATCGTATTTTTGCATCCGTAGCCGAATTCAAGAACATCCGAATTCTTCTTGACTTCGTTGCAGTTTTAGCCGATCGTAAGAACTCCCGAAATCTTCTTACAATCGTATTTTTGCATCCGTAGCCGAATTAGTTGTAGTTAGTCGATCGTAAGAACTCCCGAATTCTTCTTACAATCGTATTTTGCATCCGTAGCCGAATTCAAGAACTTCCGAATTCTTCTTGATTTCGTTGTAGTTTTAGCCGATCGTAGATACTAGACTGCTAAACAACCCGAACCATTTATAATACTTCACTACAAACTCTCGTTTGTTTTCTCTTTTCACTAAGCCGAGGATCAACCGTTTTCCATCACCGTTTCACCACTCACCTTGCGTACCGACTCCGCCGTTTCATCATCGTATAAGTTTCTACCGTCCCGCCGCTACTACGTTTCATCGTTTTCAACGAATTAGAATTGCTAAATAACTTCGTAGATTTAAGTATTTAATAAGTAGATTAAGGTTTCGTTAATAAAAGCTTTGTTCTGAATAGTTTATATAACACCCAAAAATATTCGTGTTTTTATTTCAAAGGAAGCTGACCTCTGAATCGAACCTGGACAGACTGAGTCATACCTCAGCTGGAAAAATAAATTGCATTACAATGGTGCCCGAGCAGGGACCCGATTCCAAGAACGCACCCAGTGGAAAAACTTCACAAACAATCACCAACGAACTTGGATCGGGCCAAGAACAAAGCAACGAAACCCAATCTACTCCTAATACGCTACAAACTGACTCACTAGGCTGGATATATCTTCTTCGTAAAGATAAGTTAATCGAAGTATGTCGACAGTAAATATCCCTATAACCGATAGGGCTACTGTTGACCAACTTCGCCGTCAACTAATTGAACTTATACGATTGAAACGGCAGCGAGCATCTTATGAAAATCTTCTTCGTTCATTGGAGGAGGAAGTTGATTTAATGGAATTTGTCGAACGGCTTGAGGAATTGGCGGATTGTTACGGTTTTAATCTTAGTCGTCAACTCTTCTCATTATTAGAAATATTAAAAAATAAGGCTTTGCAGTGGTATCGTGTCAAAAGGGAGCAAATAGTGACATGGGAACAATTCAAAGAAGAAGCTAGTCGTTTCTTCTTGCCGAAACGATACCATGCACATATAGAGGAAAACATCTACCATCGTAAAAAAGGTCCTAGAGAAAAGGCAAAGGATTATATTACGTGCCTACAGGCTCTTATTCTGCAACATCCCGAATTGAAGAAGCTAAATCATACTGATCGTATTTACGACGGCTTACGTTACGAGTATAAATTATATGTCCAAAGGAGTGACTTCAACTCGCTGGACGAGTTGATGGAGTTAACAGACGAATATGAACTTCTTCGGAAAGACGAAGCTAAGCAGGGAAAACCACAGCCAAACCATTACATTGACGTCTCACCACAAACTAATAACTATCAACGGGAAACACACTGTTGGCGTTGCAAACAACCCGGTCATTTCCGAGCTCAATGCTCTAATCCTGGTCGTATATTTTGTTCATGGTGTGGTCAAGATGACGTAATGTCTAGAGACTGCGTATGCGTTCGGAGTGAAACGAATGTGGATGGTCGATTCTATCTCACCATTTCCATCTTTAATACCCCTATAAGGGCATTGGTAGACACTGGTGCTACTCTCACTTATATTGGACAGATAGTACGACACTTACTTGAAAGGCATAACGTCCGACCTAGAAGCCATCAACGAACCCTACAGTTGGCCGACGGTGAAGCTAACGGCAAGATTACACACCTTTTAGCCTCATCACTCGACACCTTGCAAAGTGTGATCAACCAAGAAGTAGACGAATTAATTGCATTGAACCGTATAGAACCTTCGTGTAGCCCCTATAGTTCGCCCGTCGTATTAGTAAGGAAAAAACAAGGCACCTGGCGGATGTGCATAGATTTCAGACAAATCAATGCTGCTGCAGAACCAGATGCTTATCCACTACCTCAGATCAATGCTATACTCGACCAGTTGAAAGAAGCCGCATATATTTCAACAACTGATTTAAAAAACGGGTATTGGCAGATACCTTTAGCCGTTGAATCCCGACAATATACTGCTTTTACCGTCCCGGGACGAGGACTATTCCAGTGGAAAGTCATGCCATTTGGGCTACACTCGGCACCCGCCACATTCCAACGAATACTAGATACCGTCATCGGCCCCGAATTACATCCCAATGTTTTTGCCTACCTAGACGATATAATCGTACTAGGCCGAACGTTTGACGAACACCTAAACATACTAAAAGTTGTATTTTCCAGACTTCTGACAGCCAATTTACATATCAATTTCGATAAATGTGAATTCATGAAGACCAGTTTGAAGTATTCTGAGGGAATCCACACTGACCCTGAAAAAATCGATGCGATACGCAAGTTAGAAGCCCCTGAGCCCCTATATGAGATCATATTTGGAGGGATACCGATTTACCGTGATAACCGACCATCAGTCGTTGAAATGGCTACACACAATCCAGAACCCATCCGGTCGTTTAGCACGTTGGGTTTTGGAGATTCAGCAATTTCATTTTGAAATCGAATATCGTCGTGGAAAACTTAACGTAGTGGCCGATGCACTTTCCAGAAACCCCCTACAGAATGAATCTTCGGAACCTTTAGCAATGATAAAATCCGAAAAACCCAGCTGGTACGAACAAATTATAGATAAGCTCCGATCCTCTCCTGAAAAACTGCCCGATTACCAATTAGTTAGTGGCAGACTCTTCCGCCACTTCAAGACAACTTCGGCATGCTCAAATACATCAAACTGGAAACTATGCGTCCCACCAACAGATGTGACTCGTGTTCTTACAGAAGTTCACGACGCAAAAACTGCAGGTCATTTAGGTGTACATAAGACAGTCCGAAGAGCTCAGGAAGATTACTACTGGCCTGGAATGGTACGGGACATACAACAATATGTACGATCATGCAATACATGTGGCCGGTTTAAAGCGGAATCACACCGAAAAGCAGGACTCATGACTACCATGCCGTGTGCACTCCATGGGAGGTGGTTTGCATGGATTTCATAGGACCCCTTCCTCGATCATCATCAGGACGAAATTGGTTACTAGTCTTCGTTGATAAATTCAGCAAATGGATCGAACTGGTTCCCCTACGAAGTGCCACATCCCCTTTCGCATGTAGATCGGGAAATTGCATACTATATTTCCTGAATTTTCTGCCAAAGTTCTTCCTTGTTTTTCAATTTTTCAGGTCCGAGTTTGTCTTTTACTATTTTCCATAGGATTTAAGTCTGGTTATTGAGACGGTCATTCCATAACATGAATTTTGTTATATAAAAACCATTTTTTGGCAAGACCTGACGTGTGCTATGGGTCATTATCTTGCTGAAAGAGCCATTTTAAGGGCATATTCCATTCTGCATGTGGCCTTATAACATTCTCCAAAATATTTACATACAAGTGCTTATCCATATTTTCTTTAATCCAATAAATTGGTCCAACGCAATACCAAGAAAAGCATCCCCATATAATAATATTTCCCCAACCATGTTTAAACGTTTTTGGTTTTTTTCCATTTTTTGGACGTCTACCCCATGTCTTATCATCACTACCAATTAAATTAATGGTCGTTTCGACCGTCCACTACACAATTTGCCACTTTTTTATATTTTATGGCCCACACCAATCCTTATGATTGCTACTGGTTTTAAATGAAATATTGGTAGTGATTCTATTGTAATGTCCGTCACTGTATATACAATAACAATAATCTAAAAAAAAAAAAAAATAATAAAAAAAAAAGTATAAAAGACGGTGTACCAAAAAACTACCATTCAGTTGTAAGATGGATCGCAAACCGACCAGACCTTTGGCACCAGGCCAAATTAAAAAATACTTAAGACAGACAGCCATGCCCAGGCATGTACCAGCATTTTTACCAACATTTGAGGCTAGACCTAAAATACATACGGTCGAAAGTGCCCCCGTAGCCCAATCAGGCAATATGGAGGTAGATATGTTGGCACAAAAAGTATGGGACAAAAGAGTAGTGAACCCTCTACACTGTATATCCGACGGCCCGCCGCCGCTAGCCCCTTTGTCACCCAACACTATGATACAACAAAATGACACCCTTAGTAATAGAGCCCAAACAACAGAGTTAGTTCCACCATTGTGTCCAATAGCAGATATTAAGGGACGACGGCAGATATTAAGGGAAAAATCGACAATATACCTCCAGTCAAACCACCCAAAAAGGATTGGATGAGCCAGTATGAGGAAGACCTCCAGAATTAAGTGAAGAAGAAGAATCGGAAGATTTATTTAAGGGAATAATAATAGATATTCCCCCTAACACAAAGCTCACCAGGTGGATGATATACCCAAAAGGTAGACCCAAAGTCGAGGTAAGGGTAAAAATGGTACGCCTCAGATGCCAGGGCAAAGTAAAGACGTTTGCCGCGGTAAAAAATAATAAGTAATGAATCCATTTAAATTTTTCTTTAATTATTATGAATTATATATATTGTGTTAGCATTTTTTTTCTCATCTTGTATTATACTGTATATTATATGAACTATATATTTTTTAAGAAATGAATTTGTTTTAATTATTGTGAATTATTATAATATATTGTATTAACATTTTTTTCTCTTCATCTTCTTTACCCTTAATATAAATGAACGGTATATTTATTTTATAAACAAAAAAAAAATATATAAAAAAAACAGAAGCACTTAGGATTACGAGCCGAAGCTCTTTGCAGTTCGGTAAATTTTACCTTAGGGTATTGCAGGTCGAAAGACCGAAACTCGTCTTGGTGCACAAATGTTTTTTTTTTTGTTTGTTTAAAGTAGGAGGGGAATGTAACGTGTCGTTACAACCATATATATATATATATTGTTACGTTTTAACCTTTTCAAAACGCTGGTTTATTTCCTTTAAATAAACCGGATACTTTTGATTGCAAATAAAAGCCGTTTAGTAGTTTAAAAATTGTAACAACTCTTTATTTATTTAAACTGTACAACAACCACAGAATTAAATAGGCACTCAATGTTTTTTTATACAGGTTTATAAATTCTCAGAATTACAGACACATTTTATAATGTACACGAATTTACTTGAAACAAACACAACACACTTTAAGGCACTTAGATGATGTTTCTTCGAAAAGCGTCTCTGATCAACTCACTAACGACTGCAACCTCTGCCACTATTTATAACACTGCATTACCATCTAGAAAGCTCTTTAACTGTCAAAGTTCGAATATTCTAGATCATACGCCATCTGTGGTGTACTTTCTACAATGTTCTTTAACTGAATATTCGAATACAGCGTTGCCAACTTACGAACAAATCAACTGAAAGCTTTTATTTAACAATGCCCACAGATATGTTACAGTCTGCCATTACAGCACTGTTATTTGAAAGCATTATGCTACTTTTAAATCAGCCCTTAAAATCGTTATATTTGGATTCAAGTACAATTTCGTAACAATATAATAATAAAATCTAATATGTAATAATAAAAACACTAGTTGTATGTAAATAATACGAACCGCTTTGCTATGTAAGTACCCTGCAGTTTATTGATCTAGTTCTGCCATGTCGAATTAATTTGTTGTACAAGTAGTAGTATAACTAGTGAAAGGTTTTCAATTGACACTTTTCAAACTGCTGGGTAATAATAGAACGCAAAAACGCACACACATAAACTCACTAGCTGAGAGTAATACGTACAAACTGGTTTTATATAGATTGTGCGTTATAATTCTTATACAGTTTATTTTATTTTTACTTAAGTAGTTACAGTTTGATGTGTGTTGATATAATTCTCAGGTAATTTATTTTTATTTTTAGATAAGTAGTCAGAGTTGTATTGTAAACGGGAGAGCTGTTATTGCCTTCGTGCTGAATTCCGAATTCAAGAACTTCCGAATTCTTCTTGACTTCGTTGTAGTTTTAGTCGATCGTAGATACTAGACTGCTAAACAACCCGAACCATTTATAATACTCACTACAAACTCTCGTTTGTTTTCTCTTTTCACTAAGCCGAGGATCAACCGTTTTCCATCACCGTTTCACCACTCACCTTGCGTACCGACTCCGCCGTTTCATCATCGTATAAGTTTCTACCGTCCCGCCGCTACTACGTTTCATCGTTTTCAACGAATTAGAATTGCTAAATAACTTCGTAGATTTAAGTATTTAATAAGTAGATTAAGGTTTCGTTAATAAAAGCTTTGTTCTGAATAGTTTATATAACACCCAAAAATATTCGTGTTTTTATTTCAAAGGAAGCTGACCTCTGAATCGAACCTGGACAGACTGAGTCATACCTCAGCTGGAAAAATAAACTGCATTAAAAATTCAATACAAATAAGTTATATAGATACAAAATCATGTCACCAAATTTTATAACGATCGGTCCATAATTAATCATAGCTCCCTTATAAGGCCCACTTCCAAAAACACCAGGAAATTTAGAGGGAAGTTTTGAGACATTGAAAGTTCGCTCTCAAAATTTTACAAACAAGAAAAAGTTTGTATCAGTATCCTGCGACGAGATTTCATTGAAAACCTTTCTTGATTATGATATCAACAAAGATTTTATTATTGGCCTTCAGGATTTCGGCGATGAAAATCGATCGAATAGTTTAGCAACTAGTGTAGTAGTAATAATGGCAAGCGGAATAGGTGGTGATAGTTGGTCGCAATCTGTTTCATACTTTTTTGTTTTTAATAGTTGTCAGGGTTCTGTATTAAAAATATATATTTATGAGGCAATTTCAAAATTAGAAGCAATAGGCTAACATCCTTGCCACTTCGTTTGCGACCAAGGATCCAATTTTCAAAATTTTAAAAAGGTAGATAGTTAACACTCAATAGCCCCCATCTTGTAAAAAGCCGCCGGAACTGTATGTTGAATGTCCGAAACAGCATTTATTTTTACAATGTTGATTCGTCAAATAAACTTCGATGTGCTCCAAAGCTAAGTAAGGAACACATCAATCCAAATAATTTTCAACGCATGCGCCTTAACTTAGCTACTCAAGTCTTAAGTAATACCGTTTATACCGGAATGCGCACCCTACATAATTCAGGGAATATAGATCCTTCTAAAGCAGAAACCCTTTTCGAATGCGGCAGAATTTTTAAAATTTTTTAATGATTTATTTGACAAATTCAACATTCGAGCCGATAGCAAAGTTTTCGACTGTTCTGATGAACAATTACAATTTTTAAGGGAGCCTCAAAACTTTTAAATTCTATTTAAGTATATGATGAGAAGAAATCAGATGTGACAGGTATATTTAAATTTATTGATGGGTGGCAACTGAATGTTTCGTCAATAAAATCTCTTTGGCAATATCTTGAAAAAGAAGGTTTTAATACATTAAAACGCGTAGGTTAACGCAGGATCACCTCGAGCATTTCTTTGGCCAAATCCGCAAGGGATCAGGGAATTCAGTTTCAGTTACGGCCCGAAATTTTTCTAGTTCCATCCAAAAAAGCTGGGGACTCCATTATGTTAACAATGTTGTCAACGGAAATTGCGAAAATGTTTCGCCCAACGATTCTATAATCGATTTTTCCATAGTGGATGAAGCGTTTGCAATAGACAACGGCAAACTTTGGGAAGAATTTCATTCTCTTCCTAACCCTTCCCTCACCCAGTGACAGAAGTAGATATTAGTAAGGTTTCCTTAAATGAACAGGAATTTTTAGATAAAAGTGCCTTTGCGTACGTTTCTGGGTATTTTTACCTAAAAATCTACAAAATGCATGAATGTAGTCTTCCCTTGCTTTATTTTAATGGTAAGCCTATTTCAGATGAATTTTTATTCACCTATGAAAAGCAATTTACCAAATGCAATTTATTTCAAACCCACCCCCCCCCCCCAGGCATTTACCAAACTTTAAAGTAAAGTACTTGTGCGTTTCAAATAGGTAAATATTTGTTTAGTTTAAAGATACAGTTTTTAATTATTTCACTTTTTAGGGTTTGCAATTTAGTATATATTCAATTTATCTTCTCTTATTTTATATTACTCTTGCAGTATCTCGTATGGGACCCAATTTGAATATTAATTCGCATTGTTATATGTACAATGCTGCCATACTTTATAAGCAAATATAAAAATGGCATTACTTTTAAACTAAAGAAAAATATGTTGCCACATACTAGGGTTCTATAGTTGAAACAAAAAGTCGACTTTGTTACTTTTTTCGATTTAAAAAATGATTTCGAACTTTCGACTTTTGGTAACATGAAAAGTCGACTTTCCGAATTTTCGACGATTTAGTTAAACCGGCTTTATCGACTTTTCGACCTTTTTCAACTTTTTATCATTTCTTGTAAATTTACATTTATGTCTAAATGCTTTTAGTTTTTATAGAAAAATATTGAAAGAATTTTGTGTAGAAAGATTTATTTATTTTTGCAGAATATTATTTTATTTTCAATTAAATATTTTTTAACAATCTAAAAAGTCGAATTTTCCGACTTTTATCGACTATTATACTTTTGAGATAACTTAATCGATTGTTCGACTTTATTCAGACCAAAAAGTCGAAGTTTGTTTTCATCTCATTTTGAAGAGAAATGAGTGGTTTCTGCTTTGCAGACTGAATTTTCAGTGCTGCCAAGTTTGAATACACGAATTTAATACTTAATTTATATAAAAATCAATTAACAGTGAATGCCTGTTCTTCTTCATTTTTGTACATGGGAGAGGATTTTAGGCTTCTAACAAACTTTTATACATTTTCTAACAAACTTTACAGTCACTTTAACTAAATTTTTAATTTATTTAAAAATTTATTTAAAATGGTAATAAAAATTAAATAAATATGAATAAATTACATTTTTAATTTATATATTAAACAATTTTTATGTTAAAAAACACTAATATTATGTATGCTTCAAAAGCAAATAATAACGTTTATACAAAAAAATCACTCAAACGACTTTTTAGCCTATTGTTTAAAAATGGGGACTTGTGCCAAAATTTGGAAAACGGGGCGCGATAGAGCATGCTCTTGGCTACATTCCCCCATACTTGGTTTTTTCCTGTACGGATAGGTGTTCGAACAAATTTTTCAAAAACCTGTTTTTTGAAAAATCACTCAAACTATTTGGGGACATATAGGGCAAGAATGGTTATTTGTGCCAAAATTTGGAAAACGGGACGTGATAGGGCATGTTCTTGGCTACATTCCCCCATACTTGCTTTTTTCCTGTACGGATATGTTGAACAAATTTTTAAAAAAAATATTTTTTGAAATATCACTCAAACCACTTTTTGGCCTATTGGTTAAAAATCGTTACTTGTGCCAAAATTTGGAAAACGGGGCGTGATAGAAGAAGGTCTTGGCTACATTTCCTAATACTTGGTTTTTTCCTGTACGGATAGGTGTTCGAACAAATTTTTCAAAAACCTGTTTTTTGAAAAATCACACAAACTATTTGGGGACATATAGGGAAAAAATGGTTGTTTGTGCCAAAATTTGGAAAACGGAGCGTGATAGCGCATGGTCTTGGCTACATTCCCCCATACTTGGTTTTTTCCTGTACGGATAGGCGTTTGAACAAATTTTTCAAAAAACTGTTTTTTGAAAAATCACTCAAACTATTTGGGGACATATAGGGCAAAAATGGTTGTGTGTGCCAAAATTTGGAAAACGGGGCTTGATAGGGGATGGTCTCGGCTATATTCCCCCATACTTGGTTTTTTCCTGTATTTTCCCATACTTGTCATTTAATTTTTCAAAAAACTGTTTTGAAAAATCGCTCAGACGACATTTTTTTTCCCAAAATTTGGAAAACGGGACGTGATAGAGAAGGGTCTTGGCTACATCCCTCATACTTAGTTTATTTGTTCGAACTCCTATCTTGTATCAGTATTCTGCTAATTTTATTTTGTATACATATGTATACAAATTAATTTTTAAAAATCATTTGTATTATTTGAAAATCGAATACCATGTTCTGACATACGTATTTAATACTTGTTTTCAAAGATACACCAAGTTTTTTAAACACGATCGGTCACATATTAAATTATTATATTTTTTATTTGAAAAGTTTTTTTTGAAATTTATAATTGGAATGAATTTTTTAATAAATATTATGAATCGAACATGACATTTTTTCCCAAACTTTTTTCATTCAGAATAAGAACATGTTCATAAGTATTAGCTATGTTCAATAACTAAAAGTTGTTACTAGTTAGTAACAATTGTTATTGGAAAAGCGTTCATTAACTCAAAAACTTGCAAGTAGAGAAAAAATCAAGAGCGTATAAATTTTAGAGAGTGTTCTCTCGTTGCAAACTATTACAAGCAGCGTTGCCACTCATAAAATATTTTTCCTACCAAATTTCTAATTAAAAACTACCAAAACTTACCAAAACCTACCAAATTTAAAATATTTTAGAAATGCTATATGGATTCGTTTCAAAATTAATAGTTAACTTAAAATTATATTATTGCTGCTATAAAATTACCCAGAGGAAGAAAGTTATTTAATAACACTACAATCATAAATATGTTAAAATCGTTCAGTTTTCGAGATTTTATTTTCGAGTCGATTTAACGATGTCCTTCCGTACGTCTGTCTGGCTGGCTGTCCATGTATTTCACATAGCCCCCATATAAATGTCCTCCAGAAATAAGACATTATCCGTCATAAATGCTTAATTTATATAGATATTGAAGCAGAGTTTAACACATATTATTAGAAAATAAAAGTTTTGAGAGCCCTTTGTCATTTTTTGAACTCAACACTACTAAATAAATACACATTTACCTGTCTAAACTAAATATTTAAGAAAATGCTATCTTCATATTTTGCAAATATATAGTTTTATTATTTTGGCATAACATAAGTAGTTTTTTCGTTATTATTTTAATTATTTTGTTATTAAAAATACTTATGTATTCAGAAATATCGTAGCTTACCAAAATACGACAAATATCGGAACAAACCAACCAAACTACCAAAAGTCAATTTGTTAACTTGAAACCACCAATTTTGGTCCAATTGGACCAAAGCGGCAACGCTGATTACAAGTTCTATTTTGAACTCGTAATAGTTAGCAGCTTATATTTTATATGTTTTGTGTTATTGTTTATTTATTTACAATTTTATTTTTGTGGTGAAAAAATGCCAAAACAAAAGAATTTTCAATAAAATTAAAGAAAATGTGAGTATTCATACATTTTAAAAGGAATAAAATAAGAAAATTGTGTGTATAAAACAATTGTTACTGGAAAAGCGTTCATTTACTTTTTACTATTTTTGAGAATTTAAGAGAGTAATTTTGTAAATTTTGATTTTATTCTCTCGTTGCAAGTATTTACTGGGAAAGTAAATGAACAGACCTATTATAAAATTGTACATGACGCCTTGATGGTGTCCATTCTACAGCAACTCAATGTTGTTGCTGTAAAAGTAAACAGACACCACCTTGTACAATTTCGTCTTGTTCCCGCTTTTTTTGTTCATGGCAAAATTTAAACAAGGTGGTGTCGATTCTACAACAACAAGAATTGGTCAAAGAAATGAATAAAAGTAGTCAACACTATTACTAACACAATGTATTCTGTGGTACATACTAACAAATTATATACAACCAAAATATAGGAATTGTTATTGTCGAAAAATTTGGTTTAACTTCTAAACTTATAGTACGTCTAATAACCGAGATATTTTCAAAAAAACTGATTTTTGACCGCCAATATCACGAAAACCGTTGGAGGTACGCCCACACTATGTGTAACCAAAATGTAGGGATTATTATTCTCTAAAAATGTTGCGATAACTCCCAAACTAGTAAGACGCATAATCAAAGAGATAAATGCAAAAAATAGATTTTTGACATCCAATATCTAAAAAATGGAAGTAGGCAAAATATGTTCTGGAACACTATATTCCCAGTAGAGTTCTATAAATCGACTTTATTTTAAACTTTTGGCTTAAACTAAGCCATTATTGACTAGTGGCTGGTAAAAAAAGTCGAACTATCGATTTAATATCCAAAAAGTCGTTAAAAAAGATAACTAAAAACTAGTAATAGTCTAACTTTTTTTGTTATGTCTCCACGTAGCAATTTTTATTGCTAAACACAAGCAATAACGTCGGCAGAACAACAGCACAGCGATTGCCGATTGCTTTAGGTGGATAAAACGTTCGTCACAAATACAAAATTTTCAACGCGGGAAGTTCTATGAAAAACTGATGTGTATTTTGCTTATATTTTGTGTTGAATGATTTTTTTCACTAATTACTTTGTTTTTTTTACTTTTGGTACTTAAATAAATTATATATATATGAATTAATCGCACTGAATCATAGAAAGAAGAAATTTTACATTAATGACAACTGAACTGACAGCTTATTGCAATCATTGCGCAATGGATTGCTACTTATGGCAATTTGCCGTCTACACTCGCAAATTTCATTGACGCAATCAAATTTGACAATTACAGCAATAAATATTGCTACGTGGAGAATTGGGTTAATAATTTAGGTAACCATATGACTTTTACATTAAAATACCATAAAAAGACGAAAAAAGATACTTTTCCTAAATTAGCAAAAGTCGTAACGTCGACTTTTAGTTTCATCTATTAATATATTCAAATATTATTTTTTTAAGCCATTAATAATGGGCACATACGGATATTTCTCAGTTTCTTATTTAATCTCAGAATCACTCTCTTGCCCATAGTGTGATATATTAATGAGATTACAAGTAATTAATGCACTATAACACGAAATCCGTTGGAGGTACGATGTTTTTTGGCTGTAATTAAAAAAAATAAAAACTTTGATTCTTCTTGTGGATTATTTTTATTTGGTCTTTTAATTTTTTTTACGTCAAGTCGAGAATAAATGGCCGCCGCCACAGTTGATTGTCAAAACTTCCGACGATAGGTCCTGACATTCTTGAAGGATATTGTCTTTAAGAGCTGCAAGAGTCTAAGGCTTGTTGACAAAAACCCGCGACTTCAAAAAGCCCCACAAAACGAAGTCTGGAGCGGTCAAATCAGAGGCGGAATAGTTTCAACAGGTATTGCAACATATGGCCGAGCGTTGTCATGATGGACAATTATTAATGGATCCATTTTAAATCAAAAGTAATGATTCGGGGCAAAATTATTTTCTTTTATAGCAATATCTCGTATGGGACCCAAGTTGAATATGAATTCGCATTGTTATATGTACAATGCTGCCATACTTTATAAGCAAATATAAATATGGCATTACTTTTAAACTAAAGAAAAATATGTTGCCACATACTAGGGTTATATAGTTGAAACAAAAAGTCGACTTTTTTACTTTTTTCGATTTAAAAAATGATTTCGAACTTTCGACTTTTGGTAACATGAAAAGTCGACTTTCCGAATTTTCAACGATTTAGTTAAATCGGCTTTATCGACTTTCCGACCTTTTTCAACTTTTTATAATTTCTTGTAAATTTACATTTATGTCTAAATGCTTTTAGTTTTTATAGAAAAATATTGAAAGAATGTAGTGTAGTGGTTGTGTATGTTTCGTATGGTACAATCATACAAAAAGAAACTGGTGTTGCCATAGTGGTAGCGGCGCTGGTATGCTCGCGTTTGCCAGGCTTGGAGCTCGCCGGATGGGGGTGGTTCTTGCTGCCACACTAGGCATCTACACACACACGCATAAAAAATCATACCAGCTTAAAGAAATAAACAAAATATAATGATGAAGGGGCACCGAGTAGGTTTTTGTCTGTCTCCCTGCTGAAACGTACCTACGACCTATAATGGCTGGCAGATGTTGTGCCAGGTAAAACCCTCCCACTCGGGATTGGATAATCCCGCCATGACAACCTAATATTAGGGATGTCCCAAAATTTACCCTGCAAACTTTCCTTTCCCTACTTACCGCCGCTTATTTTGTTTAACCGATCATATTAAATGAGAAGATTTTTTTTTTTAAATTTCATTCAAACATTATAAAATTTCAGTTTATTAATAAAAAAAATGAATCTATATAAACCAAAAGAAGTTTTAACAATATTTAATCTAGAATTTAATTTAGCTTTACAAAATTTAAATTTAATTAGAATTTTAATTTTAGTTTTTAGGTTTAGCTTTAAACATTGACTTTAGTTTTAACAAAATTTTCAGAATTATTTTCAGTTTTAGCTTTAGATTTAATTTTTAGTTTTAAATTTACGGATTTAGGTTTTAGCTTTTTAATTTAACTTTTTAGTTTAGATTTCAAGATAATAGAATTTACTTTAGATTTAATTATATACTTTAAGATTTAGGTTTATGTTCGAAAAGTTAATAATTTGACAATTTTCTATTTCGTTTGAGGATAAACGGGATCTAGCAATTCTTTTTCTGCGGCAACCAGCTGGTTTACGGGAGGCAATTATAGAGCTGGAAGAGTTCTTTTGGCGGATGAGTCTTTCCTGTCCGTCCGTATTAGGGTCCGTTCGGGTAAACCAGGTAAGTAATCGAAAAGCCTGAGCCTCATATAAATTAAAATCGCGAACGTTTGGAAAAACCCCCATCCGGCGAGCTCCAAGCCTGGCAAACGCGAGCATACCAGCTCCGCTACCACTCTGGCAACACCAGTTTCTTTTTTCTTTTTGGTATGGTTGTACCACACCAAATATACACAACCACTACATTACAAGAATTTTGTGTAGAAAGATTTATTTATTTTTGCAGAATATTATTTTATTTTCAATTAAATATATTTTAACAATCTAAAAAGTCGAATTTTCCGACTTTTATCGACTATTATACTTTTGAGATAACTTAATCCATTGTTCGACTTTATTCAGACCAAAAAGTCGATTTCGACGTTTCGAATGTAGCCAAGACCATCCCCTATCACGCCCCGTTTTCGAATTTTTGACACAAATTCCATTTTTTGCCCTATATGTCCCCAAAAACGTTGAGTGATTTTTCAAAAAACAGTTTTTTGAAACATTTTTTGGAACGCCTATCCGTATAAGAAAAAACAATATACGGAGGAATGTAGCCAAGAGCTTGCCCCGTTTTCCAAATTTTGGCACAAACAACCATTTTTGCCCTATATGTCCCCAAATAGTTTGAGTGATTTTTTAAAAAACAGTTTTTTGAAAAATTTGTTCCATACAGGAAAAAAACTTGGTATGGGGGAATGTAGCCAAGACCATCCCCTATCACAGCCCGTTTTCCAAATTATGGCACAAATAACCATTTTTGCCCTATATGTCCCCAAATAGTTTAGGTGATTTTTCAAAAAATAGTAGGAAAAAACTTGGTACGGGGGAATGTAGCCAAGACCATCCCCTATCACAGCCCGTTTTCCAAATTTTGGCACAAATAACCATTTTTGCCCTATATGTCCCCAAATAGTTTGAGTGATTTTTCAAAAAACAGTTTTTTTGAGTGATTTTTCAAAAAAAAATTTTTTTTAAAAAATTGTTCGAACGCCTTATTATTTGCTTTTGAAGCATACATAATATGAGTGTTTTTTAACATAAAAAATTGTTTAATATATAAATTAAAAATGTAATTTAATTTGCAACCATAGTCAAAATTAAATGTAATTTATTCATATTTATTTCATTTTTATTACCATTTTAAATAAATTTTTATATAAATTAAAAATTTAGTTAAAGTGACTGTAAAGTTTATTAGAAAATGTATAAAAGTTTGTTAGAGGCCGAAAATCCTCTCCCATGCACAAAAATTAAGAAGAACAGGCATTCACTGTTAATTGATTTTTATATAAATTAAGTAGTAAATTCGTGTATTCAAACTTGGCAGCAAAATTGAAAATTCAGTCTGTAAATCAGAAACCCCTCATTTCTCTGCTGCAAATTATTCTCAGAGAGTATTTTTTATTTATCAGCAATCGCTCTGCTGTTGTTCTGCCGACGTTATTGCTTGTGCTTAGCAATAAAAATTGCTACGTGGAGACTTAGGGTTTGATATAAAACAATTTTTATATTGGAAAAAGAAAAAAATTTTAAAAAATAAAGTAAAAAAGTACGTTTTGTTAAAAACAAAGTTAAAAAGTACGGTTTTATGCGTTTTTTTAAACGATAATATTTTGAATGAATGGCCCATAATCATAGTCAAAAATAAAGTAAATTAAACTCGACTTTACTTAAGAGTGGACTTTAGGTCTATCATAGACAAGTTAAAGTATATTTCTGACGCTGAAGTCGACTCTAAATATAAAACTAGCTGAAGTTGTTTTTAACTCGTTTAACAACAGCATCAGCTGTTCTTCGCCGAGTAAAAAAGTTCGTCACAAAGTAAAAAATGTTTAAGTTACAAGATATTGGTAGAGATTTTACAATTATTGAACAGTTATCAATAAAATTAGTACCAAAATATTGTAATTATGATATTAATCTTATCTTTTCCACAACAAACAACTTTCTTTCTTTAGATGTCCCGGTTACTTTTATTGTTTACGTTTTTTGGATTTTTTTTTTATTTTGTATGTCAGCTGTTCAGCGTTGCCACTTGTCTGTTTTTTGTTGTATATTGTATGAAAACATTTTCTACATTTGCGGTGGCACCCAGTTAAAGTCGGTTCAATTTAAAACATACTTTAATTTTGACTATGGTTTTAATTAATAAAAAGCAGGCTTTTATTTTAAAGTTGTTTTTAAAAAGCACCGACTTTAGTGTTTGACTATGATTATGGGCCAATGTTTTTAATCCTGATCTAATATATGTATAAACAAATTACACATTGAATTGAAATATATTATTTTTCCCGTTTAATACTAGTGTTGTACGTTTCTGTTAAAGACCAGTTTTTTTAGAACCCATTTATTTAGTAAAAAATTAAAAAAATTGCTAACTTGATTGTTTCTAGAATATTTCAACCCAAATATTATAAAAATACAAAACAACCAATTTTTCAAAAAATGCGAAAAAGTACCTACCTTTTGTTCTGCGACTCCTCAAATACTAATATTTTCGATACTTTTAGTGAATTTTTTACTTAAAAAACTCTAGACTTTTTTGAAACAAAATGTTTTGGTATGATAATTTTCAATTGTTGCTAGAGAAATGAAGAACTTAATGCAAGTTTTCCGGTGTCGAAAGAAGTTAGTCGATAACATTTGATGGTATTTCTATAACAAAGTCGACTAAAAAACTTTTTGTCTATACAATATGTTGCCCATTGACGACAAAAAATTATATTTTTATTAAAAACTTGGATAATATGACGGATTTCATGTCAACTGAACCAACTTTTGAAATCGATGTCTTCCGATCGGGATGAAATTAGCACCTCCGTTAGTTCTATTGGATAGTAATTCAGACACAATTTTTCAACAAGATCGGTGGAGGGTCAAAAATTTAAAATTTTGGCTAAGCATGTGTTTTTAAAAGGAGTAAAATAGAATATATTCTCAAAAATAAAAAAGTAAACGAACGAAATTTATGAATTTTTTTATTATCATTATTCATATACTTAATATGAATTGAGGCTGTGTATTTAATATATTGTTACGAAATTGTACTTGAATTCAAATACAACGATTTTAACGGCTGATTTAAAAGTAGCATAATGCTTTCAAATAACAGTGCTGTAATAACAAACTATAACATATCTGTGGGCATTATTAAATAAAAGCTTTCAGTTGATTTGATCGTAAGTTGGCAACGCTGTATTCGATTTCGAATATTCAGTTAAAGAACATTGTAGAAAGTACACCACAGATGGCGTATGTATTAGAAACCTCTAGACAGTTAAAGAGAAATCTAGAGTGCAGATGGCAGTGTTATAAATAGTAGCAGAGGTTGCAGTCGTTAGCAGTTTTATCAGAGACGCTTTTCGAATAAACATCAACTGAGTGCCTTAAAGTGTGTTGTGTTTTTCAATTGAATTCGTGTACATTATAAAGTGTGTCTTTATTTCTGCGAATTTATAAACGTGTATAAAAAAACACTGAGTGACTATTTAATTCTGTTGTTGTACATTTTAAATAAATAAAGAGTTGTTACAATTTTCACTCTACTACTAAACGGCTTTTATTTGCAATCAAAAGTATCCTGTTTATTTAAAGGAAATAAACCTGCGTTTTGAAAAGGTTAAAACGTAACAATATATAAACTGAAATAAATAAAACTGGTACTTTTTAGTGCAATATTTTTTTATTTTACAGTGTCCCCATGAATATGTATCAACACCATTTTCAGTAATAATAAAGCTTATCATCAAAATTACATAATGTTAATTTACTAATATGTTGCAGCTTCGGCAGAATTAGGAAAATTCATACATTAATCCCAGATGGACGTGGCTCTAATCCAAGAACCTCAGATCAATAAAAGCAAGGTTCGTGGATTGGGTACGCGCTGATTGTTCTGTATACGGAGGACAAAGTTAGAACTTTTATATTGACAAATAATTAACTTAAACACATTCTTTCAGGAGCGGTGATCTTAATGTGGTAAACAGAAAGGTAAAGGGAGAGCGTATGCTGACAATGGAATCTGTGTACATGCCGTATGAGTCAACAGATCCACCAGGTAATGAGTTGCAAGAGTTGACGACGTATACAAAAAGGAGAGGAGCTATCCTAATCCTGGGTTGTGATGCCAATGGGACAGCGCTGAGATAAACAAAAGAGGTGAGTTGGTATTTAATTTTATAGCTGCCAATAATCTTATAATATGTAACGTTCAGGAAAAAAGTTTGGGTAGCGTTTTTAATAATATATAATTGTAATGATGTTCTCATAAGAGATTGGGAGCAACCGACTATTCCTTTTCGGACCACAGCCGGATCACCTTTCCATTGATCTTAGATTCGTCCAAACAGACACCAGGTATCCTAGATAGACAAATTGGAGAACCTTTTATAGTAAGGTACAGAACGGGCTTTAAGTTATTTGTTACCGTTTGACATGGAGAGTGTGGTAAAAGAGTTCTCCCATTTGCTAAAGCAGAGCTCGTGATGTCCCGATAGACCTAAGAACTTCACGTTCAATGATCGAAAGTTAGAAACTTTTTTAATAAAGCCAAGCTGATAAGGCTATCGAGTGGTCGGAAATCATGGGTGTTATACAGCGAATCCGTTGATAACGTATATGAGTTATTTAGGTTCCGGAGAATTTTGTCCAAACGCCAAAAAGACAGGATATATTCAGAGGGGAAGATAACTCATGGACGGAGTCTAGCTCTATTCTTATGGAAACACACTTTCGTGTTTGCACAGATACTGAAATTAGAGACGATGACCAGGGGCATACTGCCATATTTCTGGTTGTGTTGTGGATATAGTCTCAGGGGATAAATTAGCCGGGTCCAGACGGTGTTATGTAATATTCCGGATGACTCATTATCTCTTTTGACTGATATTTATACCCTATACCACCATAGTGGTGAAGTTTTGTAACGCCCAATAATATTAGTCTAACACCCACCATAAAGTATACCGATGTCTAAAAATAAATTATCATCTTGTATAGGATCGTTTTAAAAATTAAAAAAACACACTCGACAGCACTTCTTCTTTGCGCATGTCACAGTGTCTGTGCCCCCAGTCTCCATGGGGAATTACAGACATTCAAAATGCTTTAGAAGCATTGAGTCTCTTATCAAAGAAAAGAGAACACTCAGTCGTCAATAGCAACAATCGCCATCTGCCTAAAAGATTAATAAGGAATTTAATCTGAGAAATTACATTAAAAACTTAGACTCTACTAAGAAAACATAATATAGTCTCTGGAAAGCTGTGAAAAATTTGCAATACCCCCTTGTATATGAGTCGCCCTTCAGAACGGAGAATGGGCTAAAAATAGTTTAAAAAAAAAATCGAAGCATTTGGCAATCACTTGGAGATTGTATTTATTCCAAATACAAATTCATCTATTATTGATAATGTCATAAACAATATGGTGTCACCCCAATAAAATTCCTCAAAGTGTAGGAAATTATATCCTCTTTTCAAAAATGTACAAAATTTTTAAGAATTAAACAAATTATAAAAGACTTTTTTCAAAAATATTGGAATAAAAAATGGTAGCTGATTTTTTTTGAAAATTTTAATTTTTAAAATGCTATAAAAGTTTTGTTTATGAATCGTTTTTAATGAGATTTTACACTTATATAGAAACTTTTGATCCAAATCCAAAAGTGAAAAAGATATTTGTGAATTCTTAATCCCAAAATTGAGATTTTTTTGATTTTTGGATCTATTGGAAGCACCAAGTCCGGGGCTATGATATCCCCTTACGCGACATTGAAGAACATATTGGGACATACAAAACTTAATTTTTTGAAAGCAGTTATGCCATTACAGAACATGTTGCCTAAAGTTGAATTTTGCATTACTTCGGAAGGCTCTGGACCACGCACTAATACGAATTTTGACATTATTTTGCTTTTATAATATTTCTTATTTTCTGTATAATTTAAAATTAATGTAAGTACTTTTTTCAGTTTTTTCTCACAATTATTAAATAAATTTGTTGTTAATTCAAAAATAGATACCTCAAGAAAATCGGGAAAGAATTGGATCATTTATTAGCAAAAAAGCAGACCAAGGTAGGTAAAAAACATGAAATTTTACTTTTCAAATGCGAATAACTCGTAAACTATATGGCTAAAGCAATGTTGATCTCGTCTAGTAGATTCCATATATAAAGAAATCTTTTAAATCGGATAGCATCATTTGGCATCATTTTTAATTTTTGATATACCCGAGGTGCATCAATTTGGGGCATTGTTGCTCGGGGCCCCCTAGGTGTTATGAGCCCAAATTCAAAACTTAAACTTATCAACACCTCCTCTATAGCCATGGAGGTCTACTCGTTTAGAAGTTATAGATTTATTTCCACTTTTTTTCTCAGATCCCCCACTGTGCCACGCTAAGCCTAGACGTTCCGAAAGACAATGTCTCAGGAAATTCTAGTGTAAAAGAAAATTGCGACTACGTATCTCCCATCAGAACCACGACAAGTTGTGGTCTTATAATTTTCCTCACAATATTTATCAAAGGGAGATAGAATTTTCTGTTTTGGAGTCTGCTTAAGTTTCCAAAACTTAAGATTTTGATTAAGGCTGTCCTCTTCAGAAAAATCGACTTTAGTTGAATACACTTGAATTGAAGACTGTTCAATGGAACCGGTATAGTAAATAGTATTTTTAGCTAACAGAGAACCAAAAATATTTCTACGAATTTCTCCTAAAAGAATGTCAGGATAAAGATCCGCTCGGACGGAAAATTGCCGGAAATATCCCGCATAAAAAGAGCCACTATTTGTAATATTCGCGAAGAATCAAGATGAGAACCAATCTGAATCGAGAAAATATTTCACGTAGTAGCTGATACAGCTTGGTTAATTCCAGAAATTCTAGCATTCGTAGGAAGTTTCAAACGGTTTTGTAAACGTTCTGAGATAAAAATCTTACCTCAGAACCTGGATCAATAAGTGCCCTAGAGGGGTATGAAATACCATGTGACGAAGATTCACCATAGCTGTACCTAGGAGGACAGATCTATTTTCAGCAGAATGTAGTACTTCTCTGTTAAAAGGCGTAGCAGAATTATCACCGTGAGTGATGTTTCCTGTCGCTGAATCGTTAGCATTAGAACCATTCGGCAGAGTAGAATTCACTGATATGGAGTTATTGGTTCGTGAAAACGAAGTGCTCCCACCATCGGTTGATGGCACTTCACGATGTAACATGGTATGATGGCGTTTATTGCAAATGGTACAATTATGTTGACTACCGCAATTCCTTATCATATGCACCTTAGACAAACAATTAATGCAGCAATTGTGCTTCTTTACAAGCGAGAATCTATCCGTAATTTCAACTCAGAGCTTGGCCGAAAAGACTTTTGAGCGGGTCGTTAACCAATAAACGTGGATTATTGTAAGTATCGCTCAAGTTTTTCCATGCTATGTCAAATCCTTCAGTAGTATGAGGACAGTTAGAAACAATTTCCCGCGCTTCGCCTTTGGTCTTCTTTAGCAGATGACAAAAGCAATAATATTATTAATAAGGCGTAAGTTCTTAATATAAATCGCTGTAAAAAGATCCCTAAAAGTGGGCCACGAAACAAAATCACTTTCAAAATCATCGATATCGCAAGGGGCTGAAACAGATTATGACCAGTGTTGTCAATAGAATGAGAAGTATTCACGTCCGGACTCGAAGGTTTCATAGTCGCCTTCTGTTGGAGATTAGATAGCTTCTCATTTATTATACCTAAGTATTTAATATAAGCTTAAACGTAGCCTCGTATTTCGAATTCCGCTGCTTCAACATCAGCAGTGTCAACAAGATCTGAGCTTGCCAAATATTTAAGGCACTCTTTATAAACTGGGTGGGCAGACATTTCCAAATTAAAACATAGTTAAATTTAAAAAAAAAAACTCGTAATCTCTAATTCCATTTTTCCTTTATGTCACGAAAAAAATATTTAAATATTGTAAACAATTTATTTTCTTGTAAAAAAACAATAAAAAATAATTTTCGATTACAAAAAAATCACAAACTTATTATGTCGCTACAGTAGAGTGACTATTGTAACCAAGGCGAAACATATTCTAAGCTTATTAGCAACATATTTATTGTTTACATAAATAAGTAAAACCCTCACTATTCAATTATCTGCGCTATATTAAGTTTAAATACATATTTGTTTAATTTTAGGTTTCTTGACATTTGTTAAGACCAATTGTTGTTTTTGTAGAACTGACACCACCTTGTATGAATTCGCCTTGATTGTAACTTTACTTGAATAACAACAACAACACGCGTATATATAGGAATGGAAGAAGGTAAATAAAGCAAGGCATGTTTGTAATGTATGTACTTACGTAGCACAAAAGAGAATACGAAAAAATAAACAAATTAATACTCGCATTGTAAATAAAAAATATATCAAATAATTAACTTTATTTGTTCACAGCGTTTCGCAAACATTTTAATAATAAATAAATTAAATTTACGAAATAACGAAATAAATAAAATAAATTATTTTTCACAATATGTCCGTCCATAATAACAAACCCGGAGTTGACTAAAGTTGTACTCTACGAAATAATGTCAAAGCAATGGACTGTATAAATGTAAATGTTAATGCATTAAACACATTGACGACAGCACGCTTTCGAATTCAATCTGTGAAAAATAAAATACACACGTTTATATGAAGACGATTCTTTTCACGACAGCACAACTTCACGGCGACACGACTTCTTTTGATGCTGCTGCCCAATTAGGCTAATTTCTATTTTTGTCAACTGCAATACAGAAATAGTGTTGCTAATATAATAAAAAATGTAAATCAAATTAGTGCTTACAAAATATATATTTTTTTTACTTAATTAAGAAAAGTTTCTGATAACCATATTAAAATAAATTAATAACAGGTACACAAATTATTACCACATACATATTTTTTTTTTACTCAAAATAATTGTAAATCTTAATTACTTTGGAATTTTGTACGGTTATTTTTTATTAAAGTTAAAAATTAAAGTGACACCACTGAATTATAAATCAGCTGTTTACTTTGAAGCTGTCGTCCAAGGCGAGTTTATACAAGGTGGAGTCAGTCAAACAGCTGATAATTTTTTTTTCGCTTTTTGGTTCTAACAACTGTCAAAGCATGTTTTTATATTTAAATATCTACATATTCTAAGCTTATTAACAAAATATTTATTGTTTACATAAATAAGTAAAGCCCTCACTATTCAATTATCTGCACTATATTAAGTTTAAATACTTATTTGTTTAATTTTTCATTTTGGTTTTTTGACATTTGTTAAGACCAATCGTTGTTTTTGTAGAACTGACACCACCTTGTATGAATTCGCCTTGCTGTCGTCTTTAAATGAATTCAGCAGCTGCCGCACGACTGCAACCGTAGCCAGCAGCATTTGAATTCGTGTGTTCGTGAAGCCTGCTGTCTTCAATGTGTTTAATGCATAATGGTTGTAAAAATACTTTTTCTTTATAATTTTCTTTAAAATGTTATTTATTTTTTCTTATGAAAATCTCACTTTTAAATACTTACGCAACTTGTTAAATATGAAGATATTTAATATTTATATGATGAATGTTGTTGTTGATAACAATATGGTTCCTGGTTGAGTTATTCCAATTTCTCAAAATTTCACAGCCAAAATCCGGCTCGAATGGAACAAATGTTTGCGCAGCGGCAATTTATGAAAAAAGAAATGAAATAAAAACAAGAGAATTAAAAACACAAAGTTTTTCCTGTTTATCCGAGATATTATCGTCACATAAGAGAATGAAATAGAAGAATGCTAAAATATGTACTATTAATATTATTTTGTTTTAAATGCAATTTTTGCTATTATTTTCCTATAGTTTACATTCCATTACATGTGTTTATAAAATATTTATTTATTCATTAACATACTTAACTAAAGTATTGTTCAATAATTTGATTTTGAACGCGTCTTGCTACTGTAATTAGCGGCTGGCTTTGTTCCAAAAGTTAACTTTGTCATTATCCGATTTTAATAAAATTTCCCACGACTATAGTGGAGATGTTGATGAGATTATGTTTTGAATTTGGACTTTCAATAATAGTACAGAGGGTTGAAATGTACCAAAAGTGGCGATTAATTCAAAAGCTGAACTTTTTCTGTCACAGTCATGTTTGGTATTGGGTTAAAGTGCATTAAATGGTGTTTTCTTTTCTGAGAAAAATGTTGCATTTATGCTGAAGAAAACAAACTTTTTTAAATTTTAGCAAACTTTTTTCAGAGTTGCATAAAAAGGTAGTATTTTGTTTATATACATGAGCACGTATCATTAAAAAGTAAACAAAAGCATGACAAAAATATTGCTTTATTTGTGGAATCATTATCTGGGGGGTTACTCCCTATTGCGATGCGAAAGCAATTTCGATGCGAAAGGTAAATGCGTTAAGAATACAATTTTGTACTCTGTATCGTCTACGCAAACGCTTTCGCAAAAAGAAGCAATACTGGTACCACAAAATAAAAAATAGCGAAGAATGACAAAATTAAATGTCAAAACTTGTAAATAAAAACATTTTAAACAAATTTTTTGTGCGATGCGAAAGCGCAATAAAGGGTACCAATTGTACCATTTTTCTTTCGCATCGCAATAGAGAGTAACCCCCCTGGTAATTTTAAACGATATTTACATTTTAAAAACTGGAATTAATTACTGAATGACCCTTGAATCAGATTTCGTGGTTGTCACTTGCGCCATTTCAAAAATCCACAGAAGAATTTAATTGTTGCTTCGTAGCAGACTTTGGCTCCTAAAAACGAATATATTCGTTAAGCACCAATGTGGAAAAAAGTCCTGAATAGAGGACCAAAATATCTATTAAATGATGTATCGATCATTATCCTAAGTACTTTCATTCAGAAGTAATATGACAGCAAACTTTTGAAAAGTAAAAATATTAAATTTTTTCAAAGTTTAGAAAGTGAAAGTACTTAGGAGAATGATCGATACATCAATTAATAGGTACTTTAGTCCTCCATTTATGAATAACATATGTATTGGTGCTCAATGATTTAATTAATTTTTAGAGAAAAAAAAAATTTACTTATTTTTTTTATTTTTCAAAAGTTTGCTGCAATATCACTTCTGACTGAAAGTACTTAGGAAAATGATCTTTATATCAATGAATAGGAATTCAGAAATTATTTCCATGTTCATGCTCAACGAATATTTTATTTTTTAGAACAAAAAAACTTTTTACTTATTTTTCTACTTTTCAAAAGATTGCTGACCTATCACATTTCATATTGGTGCTTAACGAATATTTTAATTTTTTAAAAATTACAATTTTTTTTACTTTTCAAAAGTTTGCTGATTTATAACTTCTGCCTGAAAGTAAAAATGGAAAAATGATCAGAAAATGTTTCCATAATGGTGCTCATCGAATATTTTCGTTTTTAGGACTAAAAGTCTGCTACGAAGCAACAATGTAGATGATTAAATTCAAATTTGAATAACAAGTGGTCTACCAAAATGGCGCAAGTGACAACCACGAAATCTTATACTAGGATCATCCAGTAATTTATTCCAGTTTTTAAAATTAAAATATAGCAATATTTTTGTCATGCATTTGTTTACATTTTTTCTCATGTTTACATAAATAGTACTTTTTTGTTTTCTTCAGCTGCGTTAAATAATTGGTAAATATTAGGGTATTCAATTAAGCGGGTTTCTGGATTAATCGGTTAATCGAGCAAATAATTAATCGAGGTTTAGATTTATTCGGTTAGTAATCGGTTAATTTAAAATTATTAGATTAACCGAATAATTTCTATTTTCATTTTAAATTGAAAATACAACAACGAATTTTGTGTAAAAAAAACATAAAAAACAGCAAATAAGGTATTTGAGATCATTTTTGTAAACATATCGCCTATTTGCTGCAACAACGTCATAATTCAAAATCCGTGTTTTATGATCTTTCATATAGTTTAATCAGTTTTCAAAAAAATCTATTATTTTTTGTGAGTGTTTTTTTTTTTTGTTGTAAACATCAAAATTAAAATTCGTATTTACTCGTATATTTGATAAGTGAAAATTTGGGTTAAATATAGATTAGAAAGATATTGTTACGAAATTGTACCTGAATTCAAATATAACGATTTTAACAGCTGATTTAAAAGTAGCATAATGCTTTCAAGTAACAGTGCTGTAAAACTGTAACATATCTGTGGGCATTGTTAAATAAAAGTTTTCAGTTGATTTGATTGTAAGTTGGCAACGCTGTATTCGAGTTCGAATAATCAGTTAAAGAACATTGTAGAAAGTACACCACAGATGGCGTATGATCTAGAATATTCGAACTTTGACAGTTAAAGAGCTTTCTAGATGGTAATGCAGTGTTATAAATAGTGGCAGAGGTTGCAGTCGTTAGTGAGTTGATCAGAGACGCTTTTCGAAGAAACATCATCTAAGTGCCTTAAAGTGTGTTGTGTTTGTTTCAAGTAAATTCGTGTACATTATAAATTGTGTCTGTAATTCTGAGAATTTATAAACCTGTATAAAAAAACATTGAGTGGCTATTTAATTCTGTGGTTGTTGTACAGTTTAAATAAATAAAGAGTTGTTACAATTTTTAAACTACTAAACGGCTTTTATTTGCAATCAAAAGTATCCGGTTTATTTAAAGGAAATAAACCAGCGTTTTGAAAAGGTTAAAACGTAACAATATTAACATCTACTATTTATATTTCTGAAATCGCATGATTTGTTGGAAATTTATTTAAGAAATAGTAAAATGTCATAAAATATTAAAAGACGTTATTCTCGAAACGACTTTTTTTGAATTATGACGTTGTTGCAGCAAATGAGCGATGTGTATGTTTTTTAGGGTTTTTGTGAGATCTTCTGAAATAATCTTTTATAAAAAGAATATAATTTAAATGATTTTTTTCTTTAGATTTAATAAAACTTTTCTTGGAAAAAAACTCTTGCTGATTGTATATGTTGGAGAAATCAAAAGCATGATTAGGAATATTCCTTTTTGGATTGTTTTAGATTTTGATTAATTTAATAGTTTCGTTTAGTTATGATAAGACTCATTTTAAAAAAAAGTTTCGTCTATACATGTAAATACAAACAAAGTTTCAAATACATGTAAATTAAATATGTCAGTTGTTATACATACTCACTAATCATGTTTATTGGATGTTCAAAAAATATCAAATTTTAATTTGTATTTGAATTTAAAGGGAAAAATAAATACAAAACAATTTTTTAAAGTCCAAAAAATGAATTTCGGTTAATCGGCACAAACTAATCGGTTTATTTGTTATTTGATAATCGGTAATTTTAAATTATTCGAACAGTTAACCGTCCAAAATTAATCGATTGAATACCCTAGTAAATATGTTAACAAGGCGAATTTATACAAGGTGGAGTCAGTCAAACAGCTGATAATTTTTTTTTCGCTTTTTGATTCTAACAACTGTCAAAGCTTGTTTTTATTTTTAAATATCTACATATTCTAAGCTTATTAACAAAATATTTATTGTTTACATAAATAAGTAAAGCCCTCACTATTCAATTATCTACACTATATCACTAAGTATACAGAGGCGACATGGCAAAAAAAATTTATTTGTCTCTTTCGCTCGAAACAATTTCAACTGGTTTGGTTTTGTGCTTATTTATATAGTTGTTTGTTTTAACGCACTGTCTGTATTAAACCTCAAATTTGTTTTCTCTTTCTATCGAAACAATTTCAAAAAAAGCTGATTTTAGTGTTTTTGAACTGTCAAATTTGACGCCTCTATTTTAAGTTTAAATACTTATTTGTTTAATTTTTCATTTTGGTTTTTTGACATTTGTTAAGACCAATCGTTGTTTTTGTAGAACTGACAGCACCTTGTATGAATTCGCCTTGTATGTTACATATTCTACTCTCAATTATATTTCAGGGTGAGATAATACACTTTTTGGCAACTGCGTTAAGTACTTTTTTGCAATTGAGTAACAGATGATTTCTATTATTGAAAATCAGTGTTGTTAATGCTGTTGGCAAACACACACAATAGAATGTCGAAAGTCGCTTTAACAGTGTTAAATATTCCTTTTTAATACAAAATTCATTCAATATTTGTAACGCTAAATATACATTAGTGTTAAGTGTAAAATCAAGAAATTATTTTATTCCATTCTAAGGCTTCAAAGTCAAATAATTTTTACAAATTTTGCAAGCTGTGGTTAAAATTGAAAATTGTGATATTTCGAGAGCTTAATTTTTTGTTAAGTCTGTTAAAATGGAACCATTTACTTCAGTTATTTGAGAACATAAATAAATATTTTTTGTTTAGATAAATGTTTTGCAAATAGTTTTTAAAGTGCTCCATTATTGAGGTTTTTTCGATATATAGATTGAGTTAAAAAATGTTCAGGGCGAGATCAGTTAAATTTCATTAAACGCCCTTACAATATTATATTTAAGCTTATATGTATATCCCAAAAAAATATATGATCGGCTCGGTTTTCAATAACCGAGCAGATTTGTTATAAGCAGGGAAACCAGAAATATGCTCTAAAAAAAGCGTTGTAAGCGCTTTAAATATGCAGTAAAAACTTTAAAATATGCTCTTAAAATTTAAAAAATATGCTCTTAAAAAAACAAACTTTTACATCATTTTTTAATAAACAAAAATAACATAACAAAAAAATACAACATAAAAACTATAGGAACTTAAGCTATGAAAATGCCTCGAGAGGTATTTTTTGATGATATTTCATATAAATATAAAGTCACTTCTTCAATTAAGGTTATTATTGCAATAAATTACAAAATATTGACTTAAATTTTCAAATAAAAATCGTTGTCTATTGGATCTGAAAACATTTTTATACATAGAACATTTTCTTTCGACATCAACTGATGTTATAGGAGCAAATTTAAAAGACAATAATTCTTTAACACTTAGAATGGATTAGTTTGAATTAGAACTAAAATTTGACATTTAGATGGCGCTATTATTAAAATAGTGCTTATTTTATTTTAAAACAAGTAAGAGAGCTATATTCGGCTGTGCCGAATCTTATATACCTTTCACCAAATTATACTTCAAAATAAAAAATTTAAATAGGTGAACAAAAAAAATTTTTTTTTCAGTTTTTTAATTTTTTGGAAAAAAAATTTTCGAATTGTATTTTTTTTAAATTTAAATTTTTTTTTTTTGTTTTTTAATTTTTTTTTTGGTGAAAAGCCATCTATTTTTCAATTTTGAATTTTAAACAAAGGAAGTAAAAACCTGTAAAACAACAGCGAAAAATAAGTAAGACAAAAATTGTTTTTGATAAAGTCAAAATATGCTATTAAACAGTAAAATATGCTCTAAAAACGCAAAAATATGACATAAATATGCTCTTAAAACAAATATATGCAAAAATATGCATTTAAGGGTAAAATATGCAAAAATATGCACTAACAAATCGATGCCAAAATTCTTAAATAGTTCTGAAACGTGTAAATATCTTATCCATGTGCTCATTAGACTCACCAGAAAAAACATGCATTTGCATATTTTGGTTTCCCTGATGATAATGAATGAATGATAATGAATGAATGTTAATGAATGAATGATAATGAATGAATAAATGAATAATGAATGAATAAATGAATAATGAATGAATAAATGATAATGAATGATAATGAATGATAATGAATGATAATGAATGAATGACAATGAATGAATGATAATGAATGAATGATAATGAGAATGATACTGAATGAATGAATGAATGAATGAATGAATGAATGAATGAATGAATGAATGAATGAATGAATGAATGAATGAATGAATGAATGAATGAATGAATGAATCATAATGAATGAATGAATCATAATGAATGAATGAATGAATGAATCATAATGAATGAATGAATGAATGAATGAATGAATGAATGAATGAATGAATGAATGAATGAATGAATGAATGAATGAATGAATGAATGAATGAATGAATGAATGAATGAATGAATGAATGAATGAATGAATGAATGAATGAATGAATGAATGAATGAATGAATGAATGAATGAATGAATGAATGAATGAATGAATGAATGAATGAATGAATGAATGAATGAATGAATGAATGAATGAATGAATGAATGAATGAATGAATGAATGAATGAATGAATGAATGAATGAATGAATGAATGAATGAATGAATGAATGAATGAATGAATGAATGAATGAATGAATGAATGAATGAATGAATGAATGAATGAATGAATGAATGAATGAATGAATGAATGAATGAATGAATGAATGAATGAATGAATGAATGATAATGAATGAATGAATGATAATGAATGAATGAATGAATGATAATGAATGAATGAATGATAATGAATGAATGAATGATAATGAATGAATGAATCATAATGAATGAACGAATCATAATGAATGAATGAATCATAATGAATGAATGAATCATAATGAATGAATGAATCATAATGAATGAATGAATCATAATGAATGAATGAATGAATGAATGAATGAATGAATGAATGAATGAATGAATGAATGAATGAATGAATGAATGAATGAATGAATGAATGAATGAATGAATGAATGAATGAATGAATGAATGAATGAATGAATGAATGAATGAATGAATGAATGAATGAATGAATGAATGAATGAATGAATGAATGAATGAATGAATGAATGAATGAATGAATGAATGAATGAATGAATGAATGAATGAATGAATGAATGAATGAATGAATGAATGAATGAATGAATGAATGAATGAATGAATGAATGAATGAATGAATGAATGAATGAATGAATGAATGAATGAATGAATGAATGAATGAATGAATGAATGAATGAATGAATGAATGAATGAATGAATGAATGAATGAATGAATGAATGAATGAATGAATGAATGAATGAATGAATGAATGAATGAATGAATGAATGAATGAATGAATGAATGAATGAATGAATGAATGAATGAATGAATGAATGAATGAATGAATGAATGAATGAATGAATGAATGAATGAATGAATGAATGAATGAAGGAATGAATGAATGAATGAATGAATGAATGAATGAATGAATGAATGAATGAATGAATGAATGAATGAATGAATGAATGAATGAATGAATGAATGATTGAATGAATGAATGAATGAATGAATGAATGAATGAATGAATGAATGAATGAATGAATGAATGAATGAATGAATGAATGAATGAATGAATGAATGAATGAATGAATGAATGATTATGAATGAATGAATCATAATGAATGAATGAATCATAATGAATGAATGAATGAATGAATGAATCATAATGAATGAATCATAATGAATCATAATGAATGAATGAATGAATGAATGAATGAATGAATGAATGAATGAATGAATGAATGAATGAATGAATGAATGAATGAATGAATGAATGAATGAATGAATGAATGAATGAATGAATGAATGAATGAATGAATGAAT